>NW_027526361.1:134977884-135280384 GCF_048455015.1 Haemaphysalis longicornis
CTGTTCTTGCGCGCGAACCTAACGCGGCGAGAGAGGGTGTTGCGCTCGTCCCCACCTGTTGTGCGCCCGAACCGAACGCGGCGAGAGAGGGCGTTGCGAGCGGAGAGAAGGCGAGGAGGACGCGGGGGAGAGGGCACACCTCTGGCCGACGGTTGAATGAGTCAAGGATATAAGGCACATTCGTAACCTTCCGCTCTGTGTCGGCTTTGTGGCTCAGTTGGTAGAGTACCGTGCACCTTGCGTTCCGCCCGCAGAGTCGTAGGATCGAAACCTGGCGCCGGCAAGTATTCTTTCTTTATATAGTGTAGGGGGAGCGATGCGGACGCGGACTACGGACGCCAACGCGGGTGACATCGTGAGTTACCGAAATTCTCTGCATTTAAAAAAACCTGTCCCCTTTATTTTGCGTAATTTAAAAAAAGACCCCGTCGACTTAATTTTGATCGCCCTGTGTAAATGAGCCTCACACATCAAGCCCGGACATAAAGAAAGGCACAATTCACGCCTAATTGGAGTTTGAAAATTATGCAAGACGAGTAAATAAAATTAGCGACAGTATTGGGCGTACTATACTGACAATGTCAAAACAGCGCTTCCTGGAACTCTTAACAGTGCGCGCGGAATTCCGGTTATGTTCGCGTGCCCCTGTGGCGCCGAAGAAAAACGTTGTTTAAAACGGAACTTGTCTTCAGTCGTTACAAAGCTTTATGAATTCCAAAATATAAAATGCATACCTATTTGTAATTACAGTGGCATCTTTATGTTCCTTCCTCCTTGCTCTTTCTGGCACCCTATAGACTAGCACGGCTGCACAACACGTGCTCCCCTTGCTCTCTTCCAAGAGCACAAAAAAATCTGCATTCTGCAGACATTCAGAGAATTACTTACTAATCCGTAGCATTCTTATGTCGCCTGTCAACAGTGTGAGCTTTCTCTATCCAAATTTGCTTTTTTTTTCTAAATCCTGTCCGACCAATTATCTGCAATTATGCTATTTTAAAGCATTACAGGGGAATATTTTACGAAATCTTCATAATTATGGAAATGCAGGGTGTTACACGGTTCGTGATTTTCCGTAATTCATTTATTTTTTATATTTCCTTAGTTTTTCAAAATTTTGTTCAACCAATTATGTCAATTTACGCTATTACAACGAATACAGGTGGAAGTTTCTCGAAATCTGCATTATTGTGGAAATGTCATGCGGTATACGTTTTGACATATTCCGTGATTTTCAAATATTTTTGTTATTGTTTAGTTGTTCAAAATTTCGTTCTACCAATTATCTCCATATATATTATTACAACAATTACACTTTGAACTTCCGCAAAATCTGCAGTATTGTAGAAATGCAGGGCATTACACGGTTCGCAATTTTTCATAATTATTTTATATATTATTATTTTTTATTTTTTCAAAATTTCGCGCGACCAGTTATCTCCCTTTACGCCATTATAGCGATTACATGTAGAACTTCTGCGCTATGTTCATTTTTGTGGAAATGCAGGGCGTTACATGTTCCTCCTGGCTGTGGGGGTACTCGGCAAAGAATGCTGCGCATTAAAATTGACCATTCCCACGCAGAGGTGGTACGGATGTGAAGCAAATTCGTCCCGCACAAAGTGCTTATCGATATGCGTTAACAAATGACACGCGCTGCTCTCGCAAGGCACGATAAGTGTTTCGATTGTCGCTTGTGGTGGGAATGCTCGCCACTCTGCTCGTGTCCCATGGCGTCACATACGTAGCCAGCATGCTGCTTAAAGCGACCCCGCAACACTTTCGATAAACGCTTTCACTCTTTCCTTCGCGCTTGGAAACACTGCAAAAGGTGTAGTTATCGCCAGCACGGAGCGTCACTGCGTGATTTGCTCGTCGCAGCAGATACGCCTTCCGTTCCTGATTTGTTTTTGTGGGTTTATTTTTAAAGGTGCGGTTGAATGCGTTCATTGCTCCAACTGAAGAAAAACCGGCCAACAGCCGCTACATGGCCATGATGACGGAATTCGAGCGATCGAAGAACGCCAAGACAGGGAAAGAGAGAAAAGTCTTCTTGAGCGAGTTTCCAAGTTATGTTATGGGCATAGAGCAGTAATTTTTTGACTGAGGTACATTGAGACCACCTAATCTAAATACTGGATTTGTTGGCTTACCACCTTGTGCAAGCGCATAGATTAAAAAAAAAGCTGAGATAATTATTACAGGGTCTCTTTAAATGCAAGGTCCACGCACTGTCCTCAATTTTGCTTCGGCCGTGCGCACTTCAGTCGATGCAGCAATTGTCATGTCTCGTCACATCAGCTATCCAGTAAAAAAAAATGCAAGTTCCAGGCGACTCAATGGGTTGTGACGTCCGCCTTAGATTCTGCTGAACGTCTCCTTAAGGGACTCTTGCGTACACTGTGAAGAACTTGTACTGCAGGCTACCGAATGTTCTTTCGCGTGAGCGTTAACTAGCCTCATTAAAAATGGCATTCCAATTAACGACTCTACTGTGGGGTTACCATCACGTCGCTTTGTAAAGATCTCGTACGGGGTGCTTCGCGTCTGAAGCGGTGCCTGATACGTAGGTGTGCGGAACTGGAAATGGTTTTAATACTAGGATGAAGGGGCTGTGCTAAGGGCGCCAGATTAACAGGACATGGCGTATAGGCGTAGTTTCCGGAAGATATATGGATGTGTTATCCTGTAGGCTGTAGCGTTGAAGGAAGCGGCCATTTGTAAACCTGGCGGAAACCAGGCGAAGGAAGCGGCCATTTGGAAACCAGTAACAGCTCGTAAATTTTCTTACTGGTTTGAATTTATTTCTAGCGATTGAATTCAAAAGACGGTCTAAGCAGTCGGTTATTAAAAAATTTCTAGGTGCACCAAAGTCTGCTAGCGTGCCTTGAAGGCGAAAGCGTGGCGATATCTATTAACAACTTGTTTGCCGCTACATCGTATTCGCAGATCTTTATTTGCTTTTGCTTATTTGTATTTTAGCGCCAATTACTTGCACAACCTTTTCTGCTGCAAAATGTATCGTCTCTCTCTCCGCTTTCGTTTCTTCATCTTACGGCGCGATTTCAGGTGATTCGCGAAGTCAGGCCTGGAGGCTTAATCCGCTTAATTTTATTTGCGAGTACGCTTACCGTGGTCTACCAACGCCGCTTATTATAATTGCCGCAGCTTGCGCGCTGGTTAAGTCATTCGCGAAAAACCCCAGATCACGGGAGCCGGATGCTGTCCACGAAATTACCACTGAATACTATCGTCAGAACTCCAACTGGTTGCCTTTCGGCCAACAACAACATCTCTATATTCTGCGGCGGCTAGCCAGCGACAATGCCCGCGGTCGATGGCCGAAGCCGTCAAAAGCTTACAACCAATTACGCAATTCCCACGTAACTGTGAATTGAGGTCCGCGAAGGAGTCGTGGTAAGAGCCGACAAGCCAATGGTGGCCACAGCGCCCCACAACTTCGCCTTCGTTGTTTTCGTTCTCTCTCTCTTCCTCGCCGTTCGCCGCGAGTGCTGGAAGCTTGGCTGGTATTGAAGACGATAGTCTCTTGGGCTACTTCAACCCAGAAATTTTGCTCTGTCTGTCTGTCTGTATGTGTGTGTATGACTTGATTCAGCCAGCCGTCCAAACTGAAGCAAAATCTGTGCATTAGTCTTATATACCCACAGCCAAATCTAAACGTCTAGTCAGGTTTTAATGTTCACACTTGTCAACACTGTTGAAGAAGAACAAGCCATTACATAAATATAACACAAAAAAACAATACATGCGCGATATCTGCAGCGTTCCTTTATAAAAAAATCGTCGATCCTTGATTTTTGTGAAATCGTATACTACATCCACTGCAGAAAAGAAAATAATTACGCCCACCTCCCCTCGCGGGAACCCTGGTGTGATGCGACGCTGAGGGTAGTTCAAGCGCTAGCGGAGAGCAACCGTAGACCGCAAGGCCGCCGGATAGCGGCGCACCGGTTATATGCGCAGCGCGCCCGAAGGAGAGGAGACCGCGGAGAGAGAGAGAGAGTACTGCACAGGCGCAGCACCGCGCGCAGCGCCGCCCACCGGCGAAGTGAGAGCGCGCTGGGCCACACACCCGTATATGTTGAGAGAGAGAGAGTGTTCGCTCTCACCTGGGCACGCTCCGGCGCCAGTGCGTCTGCCACGGCTATGAAGCAACACAATCCACTTTAATCCAATCCAAGCCAAGCCAAGCCAAGCCAAGCCAATCCAAGCCAATCTAATGCCCCTCGCGAGAGAGTGTTCGCTATCGGAGAGGAGAGGGGGTGAGCGGAGGAGAGTGCGGACGCCGACGACGACGGACGCACGCAGGAAGGACAGGTCCGCCGACAAGAGATGCTCTCAGCGTCGCATCTAAAATCACTCCGTCGACTGCTGTCGCCCGCCCAACTAAAGCTTCTGGCAGCATTTTCAGAAATCACGCGGCAACAGTTACGGAAGTTTCCACTAGATAGGTTCCATGCTTCGAACGCACGTGAAGTAGAGGAACGTGGTTCTATAAACGTTGAAGTAGGGCACCTCGATTGACGCGCGCCTCTGCCGTTCGGCAGCGCTGGAATCGAGGCACCCGGCCTGGAGCAGTGGAACGCGGTAAACTTAAATTTACTTGAGCAAACCTGTAGCGTGTTTACCTTAAAATGAGCGTGACGGAAGAGGAACAGCATGAGATGTGAGCGGGAAAGGGAAGGCAGGGATTCAATTGGCAAATGTTGACAAACACTTTCGTCTTTTGTCGACATTTGCAACGGAAGGAGCAGGTACGCGGCCAATTTTTTAACTTGGACCATAGCCCCGCAGTAACCCCAGATTGCACTTTTGGCGTTGGCCTTATTCTGTTCTCAGCTTGTCTCCAAGTGAAACATATTTTCTCACAAACCCACCGGAAGGTCTATCCTAGCCCAACTCAACCAGATGTGATGCCCACACATTCCGCCATGGTAAAAAGAACATTAGGTGCCTCTAATTTTTCCTGGCTCTGCTAATACCACGTGTCTGGAATTAAGGGCGCGAAAACATAAACGTATTGTGCTCCCTAAACATTTGTGGGGACGCTCCTTCATGCTGGCGATAACAGGGACGTTTAAACGAACGCAGCCGTCCGGTTCCACTACCCAGCCCGAAACATGGACCTCTTCAGAGCCAACTGACATTCAGGTACTTTTTCATTCTTACGTACTCGAATGTTGCGAAGTTGTATGGTTTCTAGTTGAAAATGCGGCATCTGGAGCGCGTGTTTGCATGGGCGTCTGAGTTCCGCCGATTGACGCTATCTTGTTAGCTCAGTGATGGGATATTGAGTTTCTAGGCGGCGTTTTGCAGACTCAGTCTAAGCTGTTATCGTTAATAAACTGAATGTGATCTAAAGAGAAATTCCAAATACCGAGACCTAAAAATGCTATCTTGCCCTCCACTCCGCATCTACGGTGCATAGACAACCTAAAAGTCAGTTGCGAGTGCATAAATTGTGCGTCTCTTGAAACGCCAACAACACAAAAGGTGCACGAATACTCGTCTACAGATGTCGCTGTAAGCAAGTACCCTCGACAATAACGTACATGTTCGTTTTTGTGGTCATCATACAGAACATCGCTGCGGGAGTACGGAAGTGGGTCATAGTTCTCCCTCGATCGCTCTTGCTGTGTGCGCAGTACGGCAAAATCTGCGTTAGCCGCTTCCCAAACTGTTGTCGATACTGTCAAGACCTCCTGTGTCGCGAATATTCCAACTCGCAACACCATTGTCTTGTGTCTCCAGTGACTACTCGCGCCACCGGGCGTTAACGAGAGACAATGTAACGCCGTAGCGATCCTTTGTACCGGTGCAAAGCGCTAGTATATTCGCCTAAGCTTAATTTGGCGTGAAAATAGGTATCCGATTAGGCTTATTTACTCCCCCCATCTCTCCCCACCGTAGCAGTTTAAGGTAGGCTAACATCCTTCCGTGTTAATTAGAGGATGCTGCGGTGAAGGTTGCAGGTAGAGGGGCTTGATGTCTCAATACGTGTTCCATATGGCAATCTTGAACGCTTGCATACAAGTGCACCGATCTATAGACATTTGTTCTAAGGCCTGCGGAAGGGCTTTGATGCGATCGTGTACCGCATGTATAAATGATTCCTTCTCTAAAACGCAGGGCCCTACTGGCATCGAAGGAGTCCTCCTACCCACTACAGCAGTTTCTCGGCCCGGGGGTAGGCGCCTGGGGTTGAGGGTGCTCATTTTAGCGTGGATCTGGGGACTGTTCCCCGGAGTGGTAGCAGGCACCTTGCTCACCTACTCTTTGTACACCTTGATCGACACCGAGGTACGTGCCCTTGTTCGAAACACGCACCATACACGGACGGCTGCTTCGGTATGTCATTTATCTGAGCACTAGCGCCCTATAGTATACCCGGCGAGGCTTGGGTGGGCCAACACAAAAATGGGCTTAACAAATATCGAGTTATTCGACTTGCCGAAATTCAGTTCTCCGGGAAATTGTTCACAACTAGCAATACCCGTTTGCTACGGACACAAGGGTTTTTACCATAGCCGTATGGTCATAGAAGACGGCTGATACTGCGTTTTTTTTCTACCATCCCGAAATTGTACGACGTCGGTGTGCTAACACGACTACGAACACCTATAGGAACTGTTATCACAGCAGGCGTGATTGATAACTATCAGTTTTATAACATATATATAAGAAGACCCGTACGGGGCCGTTGTGGAGGCAGAAAACGCCTCGCTGTGTTCCAGCAAATAGCGCGCGAGCATTCCCACAGCAGGAGTTTGAATTAAATTGAACAAACCTCAACTGAATTTAGGCTGTAACCCGGTCAATAGAGTTTTTTTTTTGTCGAGTACTCTGTAGTTTCACTGTCTAACACGTTCACACCGTATGTTGACAGCATTTTTATGGAAAAAAGTGTTTGTTGAGCTAAATAAACCCGCTAGAGCAACAAAATCCTCTTTGTAAAAATACACGCATGAGTGGTTTTTACCAAATGGAAACAAAAAAAAAAGCCGTTCATTCGTAAAGAAAGTTGAGGGAAGCACGAAAGAGAAAAGTGCGTCAAACCTACGCAGAATGTGCGTCCAGTCGACCATCGTCAAACCTCCAAAATCCAAATCGCAAACAAAGAATGAACCCGTGGGACGATTTTTCGAGCACAAAGTAACGGCATCTGCGAATGGTCTAAATGGTTATCGATACGCGGTTTATGAGATAAAGGTTTGTTATTGTACTCCTTCTTCACTATCGATGACTGTATTGTCTTATCCAGAACCATTTCCTCTTCGCGATTTTCAAGCAAGCGTTTTGACACATGGAAGCCCGGTTTCACGAACTCGCCGTGTGTCCAGTGATTCTATACCAGCTTTTCGGTCGACCAACCACCGGTCCCACTAGGAACGCTTTCGCTTTAAAAAACAATCTGTTTGAGGGAAGCGTCAAACAGCTGCCAGCAGCCTCGAGATGGCTCGCGAGCCATGTAACACGAAAATTTCATTTGAATTGAGCAAAACTCTATTCATCAGGGTGATTGCGAGACGGTAAGAAAACATCGCGGTTGTAGAAACAAGAGAGAGAAGGGCTACACTTACGTGGCAGGGACGAATAAAATATCTTTTGCAGAAAATTTCAGCGAAGCACCCCGATACCCGGCCAATTATTTTCACTCCCTTACGGCTGTAAAAATAAAATGAAGCTTCATCGAGCTTTAAGCCCCTCCATTTCGGGTTGAGGGTAGTTGTAATTTCGGCATCCCGCATCCCGCTACCCCTTTTACCTATTTTTTTAGGACGAAATCGTGAAATTGGTTTTGGGGCGATTGTGTACGTGGGCTGCATTTGCATAGCAAAAACTAATTGGATGTATCAACATGCCGAACAAACGGATAATTCCTCGAGAACACGTGATCTACCCCAAATTCAAATTATTATTAGGCGTCGGTTAGGCGTAATAAGGTAAATTAGTTTTTATATATTGGAACGTGTTTCCCATATTAGCAAAAGCTAAGGCAATATCTGAACAAGCCTGCGATGTAGTAGAAGAATCATGGAGAAAATATTTCACCTCTTTTCTGTCTATCAGGTGTGTAATCTTCACTGCGGAGCAGTATGTCTAACCCCGTCCGTCCCACAGCGAGTTAAAACCTGGAAGGACTGGAGCTTTATAGGCTAGCGACCAAACATGTGGCTGTCCAGTTCCTTCCCTCGTCGTAAACATTGTACTGTCCCTGTAACACACCATCCCGGACCGAAATCGCGAGATTACAGAGGACAGCAGGCAGGCTGCATTGAGCCAAGAGGCTTCCACGTTTAAAGCTCGCGTTAGCACAACGGCCACCGGCACCGGCATGAAGGCCAGCTGTGTATACACGCAATCCTCATTTCTACCCCAGCGCATAACCGGTGATGAGTGCATACTTATTCGTGATATGCATCGGTGAACATTTCGCTCAGAAAGCCTTTCAAGTTGAAGAATTAAAGGGGTACTGACACAAAATTTTGAAGGCGAGATAACTTTGGAGATAGATGGGTGTGAACACATATACATCACCTGCGAAATATCAGCTGCGAATACCGCCTAGAACATATTTAAATTCGATTTTAAAGTATGCGAAATGCAACCGAGCAGCCAGCAGAGGACCACGGGAAATCGACATCCCGAGGATATTTTGTAAATAAACAACATCCAAACCCGTCACGAGTTTGTGCTTGCTGCTTCCGCACGGCCGGCGTTTTTCGCCGGCTAGCCCGGCTCGGCGCTCCAATCGGAGGGCCGGAGGGCGGAGCTTCTGCTCTTGAGAACGAACGACCCGATCGTTGGCAGCGGAGGCGCCGTGATTTCGACAGCTCATCGGGCAGCTGGCCGCGACCAAAGTTCTACAGCGATTCCAGGCACTCTGTTTCTATTACTTTTTATTTACATTGGACGCGAAAACGCGCCGGAGACGCTTTTTTTTTGCGATAGAATGTCCGTTGGCATAAAAATAACTTATTTACAAATATACATGGGCCCCCGTCTCTCGAAGGAAGTCAAGAAGGGCGCGGTGGTGGGGTTCCCAGAGCCACCGCTGAAGGTCGGGGGGTCTTCCAGGATGAAGGCCTGTGCCTCTCAGGTGTCGCTTTCTGGCTGAGGCCAGTGAAAGACACGTCCATATGAGATGGTCCGCGTCAGCTTGTGCGGCCGGATCTGTGCAGAAGGGGCAGGTGTGGTCGAACGGGGCATGGTAGCGTGGTGGCCACGCCCGGGTCACAGAAGGTGAAAGCGCCACTCCAACGCGAAGTCTGCGCAGCAAAACCTCTTCCCAGCGAGCAAGTCTACTGGGGAGGTCTGTTTCACACAGGGGGATGAGGGCACGTGTGGCGCGACGCAGATCGTCCTTCCGTTGGAGAAAGGCCGGAGACATGAAAAGCCCACTGAGCGAGCCGCACGGTCGCTGTGCAGGCGGCGGCCACGGACGCCAATTGGCCCAGGCCGGCGCAGGAAGCTCGAGCGATAGCTTGTTATCGCTGCAGTCCCAACCATGGCAGCTTATATGAGAAAAGAGTTAATGATGCGATGCGGGTTGCATGAAAAATTGTCATCTGCACCGCTTACGAGAGCGTCAATCGAATATCCGCCGCAGTGCTAAGCCGAACACATCTTGTTGCGAGGTAGGCCAGACTGCGGACCGGTGACGATGAAAGGACTTATATTCCGGGCTACATCCTAACGAAGGAGGCCCCAGGCCATTTGTTGTTCGGAAGAGCGTTCTGTGGACAGCCGTTCTCTGCCGCTGCCCAAAGACGATTGTCCCGTTGCTCTCTCCTCCGGAGGTCCCGAGTCGCTGGCACCGCCCTGGCCCCGCGGTTCCGAGAAGCCGGCCTTCGCTCTCCACTATCACTACCACTACCACTGGGAAGACACGAAGGCATAACTCGAATTTACTGACGGCCGTAGCCCTTTACCATCGTCATTGTGACGTGTTATTTAGCTATCTTTGTGGTTTAAACTAAGAGCTTACAGTCGTGTCTATTACTGACTTTTCAGCGCTTACCAATATAATATAGATAATGGTACCAGATATTGATTTCGCATAGTTGGCTCTTGTTGACGTCGGCTGATTTTTACACACGCACACGCGCTCTATTTTTTCCCCTCGGTCACACGGGAATTGTGCTTTAGCGTACGTAAGTTTAAACGCTGCGATCCTTTTCATGGTTTCAATTATAATTTGACCCATTTTTAAGAATGTACAGTACGAATCTACTCGCGTAGACAGTCGTTATTGTACACACCATACGTTTGTGCAGACACGAATATGCTTTAATTGTTTGTGCTGAGAGCAATGTTTTAACGAAAGGTACTTGGGAAAAATTTGAAACACTGCAGCTCTTCCCTTTGACCAGGTTGACGAGAAATATTTTAGGGGCGGAGTGTTAAGAAACTAGACCCACGCCTGAGAAATATTTTAGGGGCGGAGTGTTAAGAAACTAGACCCACGCCTGGGCTCTGCTGAGAATAACCGTTTAATCTTCTTTCCTTCCGTAGCTCCTGATGATGATCTGTAATTTGGCAAGCGGTCTTCTTCCTTTTCCGCAACATCCTCCCGCCCGCGACAGGGATGCATCAACGCATAAAAAGACTTGAGGAGAGAAAACGTGCTAGAAAAATAAAATTATACTAACTTCAGCAGCCTGCTTCGAATCTGTCTAGCCGTTCGGGTAGCGTTCGTCAGCAGCTTGACGTTCCATTGGTGCTTTGACATCCGATGTTGCTCTTAATGACGGCCTTCGTTAGTATCGGAGATGAAGGTACAGCGGCGCTCTGTTTTGTTGCAGGGAAGAACACTCGGGCTCTCTCGCGTCTAGCTGGTCTCTCACGTCTTCTTGGTCGGGATCGCACTTGTCTGGACCGAACCTCCCGTGTCTGAACACGCCTTGTAAATGTGGAGGAACTAGACGCACTCCGCCTGACGGAATTGGGTCGCAGCTTTGGCGAATGTCCACGAACTCTGCATGTCGTCTTTAGTTTGGCAGTGCCTTTCTGTTTGCTAGGCTTGTCCCCAAATCTTCGCCTCTTGCGCCGGTTCATGTCGGTGTTCATGGCATCAGTGTTGGTTATCAGATGCATTGAAAGAACGGGCTTCTGATGATCGGGAACGGCCTCAAGAGGTTGTGCTAGAGTTCTTCACTCTGTGCGAAATCTATCCGTGAGCACCGCGTAGCATTTGTGAAAGTTCTCAAGTCACCTACTGGCAGTGGGGTGGTTTCCACGGTTGGCGTATATTTTATGAGTAATGGGTCTTCCAACTCAAATACCTGGATACGGGCACCTGCAGAAGTAACTAACGAGCTCTACGATGTTTGGACGCATACCACTTGAGTGGTTGCCAAATTCGTGACATGCTGCGTGATTATCTTCTTCCGGGTGAACCTCATCTTTGACATCTTGTCACAAAGCAGCACTTCGCGCTGAAAATCATATATAAGGATTTGCAAGGTGCTTCGTAATCCTTTTCGTAATCTTCGATATCTAGGAGATCTCGTATCTGTATGTCAAGGTTATGTATGTCGTCCAGCACTTCGGAAGAGATTCAAGAAAGATTTTAAGCGTACTTATTCTCGGAGTTAGTGATTGCACAAAACTGTTTGTTGTTTTGACGAGTTCGGATATCTTTCCCGGAGGGTGTCCCTCAACCCTTTCACTTCACTCACGGCCTCCCTGTCCTCAGTAGGATGAATGTCTTCAGGGGGGTGGCCTGGATGCGGTGCTGCTGCTGGACACTTCCGGGTTCGAGGTGGTCGGTGCGGTGCGTCCAGCAGCCAGCCATGGGGGGGGGGGGGGGGGGGGGGCGTTTGAGGGAAAGGCTCACGGGATCAGGGCCAAACAGTTTCCGGGGCCTCGCGTGCCTCACAGTCGCTCTCCGCCGTAATCTGGTCCGCATTAGTCCGTTTCGCCAGGGTTTCAAGGCAGCAAACATGTTGAGGGACTATACGCACGCCATGGCTTTGCTGAGAACTCCCGCTTAATCTGCACTTTTTTTTATTTTTTTTATTCAGATACCCTAAAGGCCCTGAAGGGCATTACATAGGGGGGGGGGTGAACAATGTGTGGGATACATTTCAATTCAAGAGCAAACAGTCAAGAGCGGGGATGTAACATGAAAAGGTAGAAAAGCAAAAAAACAAAACAGTAAATGGAAAATAAATACAAAGCAAGCGCACAAAATACATGGTTCATGACTCTGATAATTTTAGCTATCTATACATAAAAAGCGCTTCAAACGGCTTACATACAAATTGTGATTATGAATTGTGGCAATATCTTCTGGTAATCGATTCCAATGAAAGATGGCCAAGAACAACGGCGATGTACGAAAAAGATTAGTACGGGCAAACAAGGGGAGGACTTTGAAAGGGTGATCTAGACGTGGAAAAATGCGATGGGTAGGTTTGATATGCGATGCAGCAAATGACGACGCACTATGATAAAGCCGGTGGAAGTGAGATAGTAATGCTAGTATTCTTCGTTTTTCGAGGGAGGGCAGCAGTAGAGATTGTTTAATGGCAGTAATGCTAGATGTGTGGGAATAGTTCTTAGTAATGAAACGTGCCGCTTTATTTTGCAAGGCCTCCAGTCTGTCTGTTAAGTATGCCTGGTTTGGGTTCCAAATAATAGACGCGTACTCAAGTTTGGATCGAACTAATGTAGTATAAGCTAAAAGTTTAGTTGATTGTCTAGCTAAATACAAATCTCGTCTGATGAAAGCGAGTGTTTTACTTGCCTTGGAAATTATAGCATCAATATGTTCATTCCACGTAAGGTTGGGCGACAAATAGACGCCCCGATATTTTAGCGTAGAAACGTTTTCTATCACTGTGTTAATAATAGAATACGAATTTAGGTACATGTTAGTAGACCTGGTAAATGTCATAGCTTTTGTTTTGGAAGCATTTATTTGCATTTGCCAATCCTCGCACCAGTTAACAATATTACCCAGGTCGGCCTGTAAAGCATTAGAATCTTCATAGCTGTTAATTTTTCTGTAAATTACGCAATCGTCGGCGAATAACCGAACACTAGAACTTAAGTGATTGCTTACGTCTATAATGTAAACCAAAAATAAAATTGGTCCCAGTACAGAGCCCTGAGGCACTCCTGGTTTGACTTCTGTTAAGGGGGAATTGTGGTCATTTACTGAAACGTATTGATAGCGCTTGGTTAAAAATGTTGTAATCCAATTGAGAACGCTGCTGTTTATGTTTAGCCGGGCAAGTTTCATCATCAGGCGTTTATGAGGTACTTTATCAAATGCTTTTGCAAAGTCGATGAATATGGCATCAATTTGGGATGAGTCATGAACGGCCTGATGTAGGTCGGTTACAAGCTCAAATAATTGGGTTTCGCACGAGCGCCCTCGAAGAAATCCATGCTGATGAATATAAAAAAAAGTTTTGCTTTGTAAGATATGTCATAACGGCTGATGATATGATATGTTCTAGAATTTTGCATGGTACGCTTGTTAAGGAGATCGGTCTGTAATTTGAAAGTTCTGATCGGTTGCCGGATTTAAATACAGGAACAACGCGTGCGATTTTCCAGTCATCTGGTATGATACCGGTGTCGAGTGACTGTTGAAAAATGGCGGCTAAGATACAAGATATATTTGGTTTACTCATTTTGAGCAGTTTTGGACAAATGCCATCGGGTTCTCGGGAGGAATTATTCGAAAGTCGATCAATGGCACATTCAATTCCTTCCGGTGTGATGGTAATGCCATTCATAAAAGCCGAAATAGAAGTTGGTTGGAGTTCAAGTGGTAGTGGGCTTTCATCTGTGAAAGCAGAGCTAAAAAAAGAGTCAAGTTCGGTCGCAACCTCGCATGGTGAAAGTAATTCGCCTTCTTTGACTATATCTATACTAACTTGTGAGTTCCGTTTGGGATTCATTATATTCCAGACTTTTTTGTGTTATTTTTAACATGCTGACAATATCATTATTGTAGATTTTTTCTTTGGAATTTTGAATTACAGATTTGCACTTTTTTCATTCTTCGCGATAGCGTTTCCAATCACCATCCGAGTTTGAGGACTTGGCTTTTGAATACATGCGTTTCTTCTTATTTATTGCTCTTTTTACGTGTGACGTGAACCATGTGCTTTGAGCTGATGAAACGATTTCGACCTTGGGGATGTGCTTGTGCTTAATTCGATTAATTTGTTTTTACACAGATCTAGTTATCATTAACACTGCGATTACGCATTGTGCATACAAATTCAACACAAAAAGATGACAACTTTTGGAGGATTAGATAAACATTTGCACGTGCGTAATTGTAGATAGTTTTGTTTGGCTGCCCAGGTTTGTTATGTTTTAAGGCATATTCACAGGGTAGAACATTGTGATCACTTATAGATTCCAAAACACGAACAGACATTTTTTTCCGGCTCGGTTGTTAATACCAGATCCAAAATGGCATCGCGACGTGTGTATTCACAAACCATTTGTTGCAAATCAAATAAAGAAAGCACATCTAAACATTCCTTGCATTCTTTCTTTCTTGTGCCGCCCAGGGGTGTGTAGGATTGCCAATCGATTGCAGGATAATTAAAATCACCACCTAGAATGATTGGTGACGCTGGGTATTTGTCCTGGATAGCGCTTAAAGAATGATTCAAAATTTCCACGAATTCCTGAAGGGAATCGGAGGGGGGGGGGGGGCGGAAGCACACCCCGATGGCACAAGTTACAGAAGGGCACATATCAATCAGAACCCACAAAATTTCTACATCGGAACTCGTTGGAACAACGCGTGCACGAAACGTATTTTTTACGGCCACTACCACTCCACCACCGCGTGCGGCCACTCGGTCTCTCCTGAATATCGTAAATGCTTTAGAGAGTGACAGTTGGCTATTGCTAATGACGGGAGTCAACCACATCTCTGTGCCCAGAACAATGTCTGCCGAACATGATTCTACAAATGCGCATAACTGATCTTGCTTTGGGAGCGTACTACGAAAATTGCACACTAAAATTGATAATTTCTTTTCTAGATTAACGGTTTTATGTCAGTCCCCATTAGCATCCCTTTCCCCTTCTGGACTAGCCACTGTGTGTGTAGGTGGCATGCTTGCGGTAGCTTCTTCGTGCCTTGGAAGACAGACTATCTCATTTTTTGCCGCGTCGAATGAATAACACTTGTTTCCGAGAAGTTTATCAAAGACAACCCTGTACTTCTCATCTTGGGTACGGTTCTCCCGAACGAAGTCTCGTAATTTTTTTCTGACAAGTTGTAGTCGTCGCGAGAAGTCTTCCTCAATCCATACGCGAGGTTCTTTTAACTTTTTTAGCTTAGAGGCATTCCTAAGAATGTTGTTTTTATCTTTGTAGTTTAGGAATTTTATCACAATTGGGCGACTTTGTTCTGGTTTTGGCCGGCCCACCCTGTGGGCTCGCTCGATCTCCCCTGCCTGGGTGCCTAAATGTGTGGACACGAATTACGCAATCAAACGTTCTGTGTCTGCGCATTTTTCATCTGGTTCCTCGGGAATTCCCTTGAAAATCAGATTGTTTCTTCGCATTCGGTTATTCAAGTCGTCGACTACAAATTCGGTTTGTTCTGATTGTTTTGTCTTAATGGTATGCAGCTGTACCTGGGATTCTTGAACGGCTTCGTTAACACTGGTGACATCCTAACGCAGGTTGTCGATTGCACTTAGTTTACCTTCAACATCACTGAGCCGCCTTTTAATGTCGGTAACGTTCATGTGAATGTCGTTCAGCTTTATTGACGTGTCCTTGTGAAATTTTTCATTTGACTGTGCTAGGTCTTTTAAGAGAGAAATAACTTGGTCTATTTTTTCTGGACCAGGATTGGTCTCAAAATCTCCCGCGCAGATTATCAAACGGGCAATGCAGAACAGAACCAAGAAACACCGTCCTCTGGAATGAAAACAATCAGCGAGTGAGGCAGGCCGTGACCATACTGATGAACATGATGTCTTCAATTTACTACGTGCCAAGAAACTACCAATCCTCGCACGGTACGCAGAAAGATCAACACCCATAATTCATTACACTTCACTTGGGATTTGCAGCAAAAAGTTTGGAAGTGATAATAAGCGTTAGGCTTTACACACTCACCTATAAGCACAAAAATAACGGTGTGAGCTGAGCCCTCTGCTGCAAATCCCGATGGTTCACTGTCGATGATCCCTTAAGTAGACGATCGGCATGAGGGCGCTGCGTGCGATGTCGACCAGAGTCATCTGCGGCGCAGGTTGCGGCGCGGATCACCAACGTGTGGGAGGACCAAGCCACGAGGCTGCATGATGGCTGACTCGGTGACTGCAATCAGCATGCAGTGTTATCGGCGATGAAAGCAGCTTGCTCCACTGAGATGCGGGCGCCTATAAGCACGAAAATAACGGTGTGAGCTGAGCCCCCTGCTGCAAATCCCGATGGTTCACTGTCGATGAACCCTTAAGTAGACGATCGGCATGAGGGCGCTGCGTGCGATGTCGACCAGAGTCGTCTGCGGCGCAGGTTGCGGCGCGGATCACCAACGTGTGCGAGGACCAAGACACGATGCTGCTGGATGGCTGACTCGGTGACTGCAATCAGCATGCAGTGTTATCGGCGATGAAAGCAGATTGCTCCACTGAGATGCGGGCGCCTATAAGCACGAAAATAACGGTGTGAGCTGAGCCCTCTGCTGCAAATCCCGATGGTTCACTGTCGATGAACCCTTAAGTAGACGATCGGCATGAGGGCGCTGCGTGCGATGTCGACCAGAGTCGTCTGCGGCGCAGGTTGCGACGCGGATGACCAACGTGTGGGAGGACCAAGACACGAGGCTGCTGGATGGCTGACTCGGTGACTGCAATCAGCTTGCAGTGTTATCGGCGATGAAAGCAGCTTGCTCCACTGGGATGCGGGCGCCTATAAGCACGAAAATAACGGTGTGAGCTGAGCCCTCTGCTGCGAATCCCGATGGTTCACTGTCGATGATTCTTTAAGTAGGCGATGGGCATGAGGGCGCTGCGTGCGATGTCGACCAGAGTCGTCTGCGGCGCAGGTTGCGGCGCAGATCACCAGCGTGTGGGAGGACCAAGACACGAGGCTGCTGGATGGCTGACTCGGTGACTGCAATCAGCTTGCAGTGTTATCGGCGATGAAAGCAGCTTGCTCCACTGGGATGCGGGCGCCTATAAGCACGAAAATAACGGTGTGAGCTGAGCCCTCTGCTGCAAATCCCGATGGTTCACTGTCGATGATCCCTTAAGTAGACGATCGGCATGAGAGCGCTGCGTGCGATGTCGACCAGAGTCGTCTGCGGCGCAGGTTGCGGCGCGGATCACCAACGTGTGGGAGGACCAAGACAGGAGGCTGCTGGATGGCTGACTCGGTGACTGCAATCAGCATGCAGTGTTATCGGCGATGAAAGCAGCTTGCTCCACTGAGATGCGGGCGCCTATAAGCACGAAAATAACGGTGTGAGCTGATCCCTCTGCTGCAAATCCCGATGGTTCACTGTCGATGAACCCTTAAGTAGACGATCGGCATGAGGGCGCTGCGTGCGATGTCGACCAGAGTCGTCTGCGGCGCAGGTTGCGACGCGGATCACCAACGTGTGGGAGGACCAAGACACGAGGCTGCTGGATGGCTGACTCGGTGACTGCAGTCAGCTTGCAGTGTTATCGGCGATGAAAGCAGCTTGCTCCACTGGGATGCGGGCGCCTATAAGCACGAAAATAACGGTGTGAGCTGAGCCCTCTGCTGCGAATCCCGATGGTTCATTGTCGATGATCCTTTAAGTAGACGATGGGCATGAGGGCGCTGGGTGCGATGTCGACCAGAGTCGTCTGCGGCGCAGGTTGCGACGCGGATCACCAACGTGTGGGAGGACCAAGACACGAGGCTGCTGGATGGCTGACTCGGTGACTGCAATCAGCATGCAGTGTTATCGGCGATGAAAGCAGCTTGCTCCACTGGGATGCCGGCGCCTATAAGCACGAAAATAACGGTGTTATCTGAGCCCTCTGCTGCAAATCCCCTAGCTTCTTCACTAGTTCCTGATAATCTGTAATTTGGCCAGCAGTCTTCTTCCTCTTCCGCAACACTTATTACATTAGGACCGCACAATGTCCGCCCCCGTCCGTGCGCATAGCATTTATAATCGCAAAAGTCATACAGGCACCGGCAGGATTCGAGCCTGTGTCTGGTAGACCGGACAGAGTTAATGTCAGTCGTCTTCATCATTGGGCTACGACCGTGAGTTAGTACCCGCGAGTCAAACGGCTTACTCCAACGCCTGTAAGGGTACGGAGTACCTTAGGACCTCCCAATGTCCGTCCGCGTCCATTCGCGCGCCAACCACCATCATGCGAAAATCAAGCGAAATTAGATTTGAGCCGTGAGTTGCAGTTTCATTTAGGGAATAATGAAGGTGCAACTCACAGTTCAAATCGAATGATGGTCGGGGCGCTAATCGGATGTCACCCTCAGCGGAACTTGGATGTCATTTCGAGTTCCCGTACTCCGCACCGTCGCCATCATCCACCGAGTGGAGTTTATGCCTGCCATTTTTGTTGCTCTGCCGATGGATTGTATCTAATCTGGATTGGAAACTTTGTACACTTAGGGCACGGAGACGGCACTTCCTCCGGGTAACGCGACCTCAAGTACATCCACCACAACTCCCAGTCTAACTGGAATTCGTCCACTTCCGACCACGGTGATCGTCCCCGTCGTCCAAGAACTTCCTGGGTGCGGATCCAGTGTTTCAACCGACTGCGTCCTAATTCGAGACCTGTTCAAGGTGGCGCTGAATTCTTCGTTCAACCCATGCGAGAACTTCTTCCAATACGTGTGCTCTACCTACAGCCATCCTAACAGTATTCTGCATAAGGTGAGTATGCTACACTAACAGCGGCAGAAACGGTGGCCTCGCAGTGCTACGTTTTGTAGACGCTGTGGCAGCTGTACTTTCTACTCACGCTATTTCGGATTTATTCGTGCTACACGCCAAGCGGCCATTATGATACATGGTCGGGACACTCCGCAGCGTGTTTTCAAAAGCTTCGCTGCACGGAGCACTAACGTGACCTGTGTGGTGTCACTGCGCGCGCTATTTGTTTGAGCGCATGCTGAAATGAGCCCATTGTTCGGGCTCTGTAGCCTTGATGTAGAGTACTCAGTGTTGGCGCTGAGGTCTATCTCTTAGTTTTTTTTATTGCTTAATTTTTTCGAACTCTATTTTTTTCTAAACATTAAATGAATAGAGTTAGAAAAAAACGAAGAAGAAAAAAGAAAGTGAGAAAAAATCACGATTTTGTTAATAATCGGGATTTTGTATGTTTTAAGTCGCTTTAGTATGTCACGTCGGGGCTCTGTGCAGCGAAGCGTTTCGAAATGCGCCGCCCGGCATCCCATGGCGTAGATCACTGCGCAGCCAGCCGCGATGATTCTGGGGTTGATGCGTTGCTCTGCTCAGCACTAAGCCGTGTGCCCGATTCGCCACAGGATCTTCAATTTGCCAGATACAGGCGTACAAAAACATCCATGTGTAGGGGTTTTTCGACGGACGTTTTTCGACGGCTCTAACCATACTGCAGTAATGTCCACCGCACGGTTCTTTGGCTGCAACACGCTGCAACACACCCACATTCAGTTTCACGTATGTATTATTCTCCCTGCCACTTGTAACGTCACGTCACCACGTGAAAATAAACTTGTGAAAGCTAACTTGAAAGCCAACTTGAAAGCCTACTTGAAAGCCTACTTGAGAGCCGACTTGAAAGCCAACTTGAAAGCCGACTTGAAAGCCAACTTGAATGATACTCCTTAAGTACTCCATTGAATAAAGGGCCCTATTCTCGACTGCACAAACTGCCGGCAATTCAGGCAATTTTCCAGAAGTCTTTTTTGATGGGCGTTCAATTTTGGTCACGTGCTTCCGGTTGACAAAGCGGTTGTGTGTGCTGTCGTCATTTTGACGTTTCATGTCGTCTACGGACACAAGTTCTAAAGTTTGCCTTTTTTCTCGTTACTAAAGGCGCATAATTCTTGGCCGGCAATGAAAAACCAGACTAAATGCAGCGGACATGACAACACAAGCCTGTCTTTGCTATTCAACAACAATACTGCTTGTAATACACACCCCCTCTGTGATTCGCTGAGAAAGCGTGACGTAATTTAAGCAGTTGGCGGGAACGATTACGTCATGCATTGGCAACTTCAGGTTGCGTAAAACGTAATGCTACGTAACAGCTTGAAAATGGCGGCTGTTTTTGTCGCAAAATACAAGCAAAATAGGGCACAGTATTGCCCCGGCTTGCGGCGTCGCGAAATGTGCGGGAATTTGCAGCAGGCGGAGTTTCGCATGCGCGCTGTTTAAAGCATGTTTCCTACCGAAACAAATTATAGTTTCAACTGCTTCCAAGTCAGCGATCATGGAACATACAAATAACATGCAGTATTTTGCTTTTATGTTTGACAATGAAATAAAAATTATTTGTTTGGCGTAACCGCAACATAAGAGGGCCGTACAAGCCTCTCCATGACAAAGAGAACCCAATGCATGGCATTTGTCCATACTTGTCCTAGTAAGCTGTTGGGTCACATGATCAAACTGAACAGAAAAATAACAATGAAAAGTGACTATTTAGTTCATTACAGCGCTGATTGCAGTCGAGCTTGACGAATGAGTGAATCGGCGATATCGATGCGCTCCGCAGTTATCAGGCGTAGCGCTTCGCTGCTCTTGTGTCACAGAAGCGATGGTCGCGGCCGTCTTTTTCTGTGATCACGCCATAAACTTGTAACATAGCAGCAGACGATGGCGTGGCGGCGGTGGCGGCAGGGAAGGTGATAACGCAACAAAGCTTGCATTGAAGCAGAGAGCCCAGCTATGTTAATGAAAGCAATTGAAAGAAATAAATACATACGGTAAAAAATTGTGTGATGTTCTTTAGCTCGACATCCGCCTTTCGCTCGCTTTTGGATCAACGTTACTCGATTGCCTTATGGTGTTGGCGCCAAATTTGACCTCCAGAAATGTGTTTTTCTTGTCGGCCTCAGCTACCGTCTTAATTTTTACAGTACATGCCAAGTGTTTTTATATCTTTCTTGTACAATATTTGATACCTTGGTAGCAATCTTTATGAGTGACTCGACAAATTTTACGTCGTGCTTACGCAAAAAAACATGGGCGAAATGCCGGCAATTTGTGCAGTCGAGAATAGGGCCCAAAATGCTTCCAGTAAAGCAGTCTACGTCATTTACGGGAGTAATTTACTGCCTATAAATTTCCCTGGTTGCTACCTAAAGCACCTGGCTCTTTTGTTTTGTACTGTAGGCACGTGGGTTCGCACCTGCGCGAAGCGGGCAGTGAACCCGCGACGCAGTACCAAGAAGGTGACCGGTGGTTTGGAATTTCGTTTTCCATGGTTGGAGAGCCGAAGTAACACGCACAGGGCGGGCGCTCTCATCAGATCTGCGGAAAACAAAAATTCTGCTGAAATGCAGAGAATTATCGACTAATGCGTAGCATTCTTATGCCGCTTGTCTCGAGTGTGAGCTGTTTCAAGCCATTTTTGGTTTTTCAAAATCCTGTCCGACCAATTATCTCCGTTTACGCTATTATAACGATTACAGGTGAAAGTTTTGCGAAATCTTCATTATTGTGGAAATGCAGGGTGTCACACGGTTCGCCATTTTCCGTAATTAACTTATATTTTTATTGTTTCCTTAGTTTTTCAAAACTTCGTTCCACCAATTATGTCCATTTAGGCTATTATGATTACAGGTGGAACTTTCGCGAAATCTGCATTGTGGGAATAGGATGCTGTATACCTCATTAAAATTCTCTGCATTTTGAAATATGGATTTTTTACTTTTTCAAAATTTCTTCTGTCCAAGTATATCCATTTATGTAATTATAACGATTACATTTGTAACTTTCGCGAAATCTGCAGCATTGTGGACATTCGGGGCGTTACATGGTTCGGAATTGCCCGTAATTTTTTTATGGTCTTATCTTTTAGTTTTTCAAAATTTCGTGCGAACAGTTATGTTCATTTACGTCATTATAGCGATTACATGTGAAAGTTCCGTGATATCTGTATTTTTGTCCTGGTCCTGGCAATGGGGGTACTCGAAAAAAAATGCTACACATTAGAAGCACCTGATTAGCCTTGACGGCTATTTTTACCGCCATGCACCACCTGAGCTCAACCTGCTGGCTTACAACACATTCTGAAGGTGCCTTGTAGAATACGTAAACGTTGTTTGGTTCCCTTCTGAAAATCTGCGTGTTAACAAAATCGAGGTAATACTAAGGAGAACAGTTAGGTTTATAATCAACAAATACAAAGTGACCGACTCGAATCCAGAGTTTGTTAAAAAAAGCTGGATTGCTGACCATGCAAAACAGGGCAAAATTAGCGCGTTTAAAGCTTTGTGTTCAGTGCTTCATAATCGTATAAACGTCAATACTACGGTCCTTGTCGCGGTTATATACGACAAACGCGTATTAAGCGCTCTCTCCTACACTCACCGAATTTCCTTGCCGGGCGGACTGCCTCCAGAGCTATTTTTTCCACCTGCCTGAATAGAATAGAACAAATTAAGCCCCCTAACAGATTTCAAGGACTGGTGCAGAAACAAACACATCCAGTTTAATTTTATTCCGCATTACTTAGCATCTACCGCGTAGATATTGTGCAAACTGTGGCCATCACCCCTTTCTTTCTGTTCATGGTACACTGGTATACTGAGATCATTTGTGTTCAATTCGATACTTTTATACTGCTCTGTGTCAATTTGCAATAACCATTCAATTTTTCAACTTTTCAACCAAGAAACCTGAGTGTCTTTAAGTGATTTTAGGGATTATTGAACGCCATCTGCCAGTGTTAAGTATGCAAAAGATGGTTACTGAAATTGCTCTGTTAGTATATGGTATACGATATAAGGTCTAATACTTTATTGTCCACATTAGCAGAGACTTCTCTGAATTTCTGCACACTTTTTCTGACAGAGGCAAGTTTTAGGAAGCTCTCGTGTGTCGACATTCCCGGGTCACCTGAATTTATCTAGGGGACTCCACTACGACCCGCCTCGCAGGCCCAATTCAACGCGTGAAGCCCGAAAGTTCAGTAAAGCGTGATGTCGGGCTTGTTGGTGTAACATGCTTTTGAAAGGTAAGTTGCGCTTTTTATGATAACAGAGACGCACACAGGAGGAAAAAAAGCTTCCAATTTCAAAAGAAGACGGCACACTAACGACTGATTCCACTAAGCACTAACAAGGGCACTAACAACTAACAACTGAAATCAATCGTTAGTGCGCTGTCTTCTTGTGAAATAGTACGTTTTTCTTCTGTGTCCGTCTCTGTTATCACAAAATGCGCAACGTACCTTCAAGAAGCCCAAAAACTTCATTTTTAATAAAAGAGAATGCCCCGGGCCTCTCAGATATCAACAATTTTGTTGTTTCTCGTCCGTCGTCCAGGGCGCCTTGTCCATGCAGAAAAGCACCATTGCGTCACTATACAGCATCCATGTGCCTTCCACGGGACAGAACGCGTCACAGAAGGCGGCAGGCTTGTTCCACAGATGCGTGGACCTGGGATTATCGGAACGCTCTGAGGTAGGTCTTTCTACACTATGAAATCATGTACACCCTTAAGGGGCTTTTAACTGTCTTTAACGCCCTTGCAATCTAGCGAGAACACAAGAAAGCTTCCTCGTCAAGCGTGTTTTGCCGTTTAGGACACCTTTTGCGAGGGTGTTCTCTTGGGGTTTTTTTTTTTGCTAGGCTGTAAGGGTCTTAGTTACAGACAGCAGAAATTCCACTTGAGGACGTAAATCATTTTCCAGTTCTCCCTTAGCACTCAAAAGTGAAATCTTTAGTGTTTCTTGGTTGACTCTCCTTATTTTGTACTTTTTTGAAGAAAAACGTGGGACGAACACACACGGAGGAATTCCAACGTCGGTTGAAGCTGCCCGTTTATATTAGTGGCTGATTTAGAAACACTGATTGTTTGTCATGGTTGCTTTAAGATACTTCTCTTAGCTTTATGTATGTATCTATCCACACCGTGCTTACTCTGCACCCTATATAATGATACTTTGATTAACACAACGTGTTCCAGTCTGGTAGTGCGTAGGACCTGTACGATTTTGGAAAGTTTCTCTATAATTCTACATACTAGAAATGGTACCCGGCGATTCCAGAGTGTTCCAGTGTAACCATGGTTTTACAGTAAATGCTCGTTAATTTAAACCACAAAGCACAGTCGTCCCAGTTCTAATCTTCACATATTATTATAAGAGCCCACTGCTATTAAGAGGCACCACTGGATGCGAACAATTTGATGCATGAAAAAGTTCAGCGCCCGTCCACTCTCTCAGAAATTATGACCAGCTAATCTGTGTATAATATTGCGATAATTTGCTCCGGGATCCCTTCGATAACACAAGAGTTCGATCCGTGTCCTTAATCCTACCCCTTCGGTAGATGGTCATGTTTCGCTGTGCAACACGTGATGTGGTAAAGCCAGTTACAAAGACCATGCCTACACCAATCCCCTTAAAGTCGCTTCTATTGGAAACACTAATGTTTTGCTGAGAAGACATTGTTTCAGGGGCAATAAAAGCCGTTTTATATTAAAATATGGAGGCCCTAGTTCCTGGTATTTTTTTGTGTGAATTCCGTCTATATTGAACGGGTTGTAGCGAGGCGGAGACACCTGCTCCGGCGGGAGCGCGACAGGATACCAGGACACACTGTCGTCAAGGCCAGCCATAGGAGAGCTCTGCTGTTAAAAGGGCGTGATTGCAGTCTGCTTTTTGTCATTAAAAGCGACAGCCAGCACTTTATGCTCTAACGAGGGAATATAGCCGCCGCGCTCCTCTCCTCCTTCTTCAAAACTATAAAAAGGAGGTGAGCGGCATTCAATCAGCCCTTCGCTCCGCTAGACGTCCTCACTGGCTCTTCATCCTCCTTCGTCCCCTTTTCTTCCTCCTCCACGCCACTTGCAGCGAAGGGTTCTGCGCTTCAGACCAAAGAAACTGTCCTCACGTCGCAGCGCACCACCCACCATTGCTCTCGCACCGCATGGCCGTAGTTAGCAAAGGGGATTTTTAATGCAAAGCATTCTAGCTCTACCTACCAACGGTTCTTTCTTGGCGTGCGGGACAACAAACTCCCAACGCGGCGGAGGCGGCTGCGGGGGGAGGAGAGGGTGGAAGTTTCACCCATGAAGTACACTGTAGATTGCGCGCGGGGGTTTTAGGGGCGAAGCTCCTCTTGCTCGGGCCCTCGCCCGGCCGTACACGGCACATTGTACACGGCACATTGATGATGATTGTGGCAGGAACCCCCTAGGGATTGGCCAACCAAAGATTGGCCGAAAAGGTCATCAACGCGTTCGTTGCTACCGAACAAGGAGGAGAGGAAGAAGAGGTTGTCGTTCGTCGCCTGCGAGCTCAAGACTCTTGCTCGGGCCATGTCCCGTCTCTCGTTGCTGCCATACATGGCGGAATGATGATGATTGTGGCAGGATCCCCCCAGGGATTAGCCAACCAACGATTGGCCGAAGAGGTCAAAACGTTCAACGCGTTCGTTGCTACCCAACAAGGAGGAGAGGAAGAAGAAGAGGTTGTAGTTCGTCGCTTGCGAGCTGAAGACACGTACCGGGGGTACGCGACACAAGACGCTCTGCAGAGGGCCACAGCCAAGGCGGCTAAAATATCACACACCGAATTAGCCAACTTACCCATGGAGATTCTCATCGCCCCTAACAAGCCCTACATAATCACCACAAACATCGACGTCGTCGACGGGCTTGTCAACGGAGCGGTGGAAAGCTTGACGTGTCGAGTCTTTATATGATGTGTGGGCGAATGTTTCACGGTTTTACGAATAAGCATTTGAGCTTCGCCCCTCTCATCATCATTAACTTCGTGGAGATGGCGGGATTTTTTTACCCAGCGTTCCCCGCGCGGAAGTGATTGCTCACCGGCGACGGCGTCGGCGCTCCGGCTTTGTCGTCTGCTTTAGCGACGGGTGTTTCGGGCCTGTTTTAATGCAGCTTCGCGTCCACTGCGCGCTTCCTTCGCACGGCTTGATTAACTTGTTCGACAGCACCTCCTGGGTAAGCCTGACCCGACGATATTAAGTGGTCGTACGACAAAGATACGTTAAGGATTGGTTTGCAGGGCGGGAAAACGAAATTCAGAGACCACGTACAGCCATCTGGACATTAAAGAAACGCTACCTTAAGGGCACTGCTTGCCACGAATGTGACTCCGTTTTCTAAATTGTTGAATACCAATTCGGCTGTGTTTTTAAGAGGTATTGCAAAAGAATAAAGTGGCAACTAGTTCTGATAAATAGCGCTTATAAAACTTCCCGCAGCTTTTCCGCAATTCTCGAACTTACTAAACCAACTAGTTTAAATAGATATGAATGGGAATCACTAAGCTCAAATGCCGAATTGTTTCGGTGTCTGCGCTTGTGTCGCGCGGTGGCGTAGCCCCAATTAAGCTAGCACATCAGGATGGCTAGGTTCCGCTGTCTCACCTTTCGAAACGCGCTCCTCTCGGTTGCCTTTCTTCCAACTGACGGCCGGGTTACAGAAGCGGCAGCGTCCGGCGCTCAAGACCGGCCGTGGCTGGCGCTGGTGCTGCGTTCGGGACACCGCCCCCGCAAATTCCAGGTCACGGCTGGCAGAATCTCTGGTTTCACTCTTTGTAGATACACGTGTGGGAATTCAAGTGACGTCGCGTGGGCAATTGTTGTGGGTGTCGTTTAAAGCTTTCCTTTCCAGCCTCATTCACAGCGTAGATTGGAGCCATTTTTTTTAAATACGTCCCTCATCGGGACAGCGACTCAATCTTCATCTAAACGTGGCTGTTTTCCCTGCGAAGCTTCTATTCCGTAGCTATTTTAACCGACGTCGCCTGCTGTTTTACACCATTTTATCCCGCCTCTCTCCGTTCTCTCCTTTCCGGAGGCGTTACAACTTCGTGTGTAGGCAGCGGGTGCGTCTGTCTGGCCGTGTGCCGGGCTCTATGCCTCGGGCGGGTGTGGTATCACGTAGTACTTCCAGATATCCTGGGTAGCACTTGAACGCTTTTGAATTAACGGGCTTAAAAAAACACGGAATTCCACTAAGGTTAGCCGGACTAAACCATATAGTTCGAATTATTCATGAATTCCAAATATTCAAGTTGGAATTAACCAGCATTCACTGCACCACATATTGAGTAAATGGTTAAGCACTTAATGTGCCCCAAATTCGCATTCTGCGGATCGGGTATTGTGCCGGACAAACGCTGAAGTTATGTTCTAAACATTGCTAGTCTTTACACCTGCGAGCAATAAGCCACTTTCACGTATGAGCAGGCAGCCTACATAATGAAGAATTTCCGAAAGAAACATTTTATTTGGCGCGAAACAGTATTGGGTTGATACTCCCCTATTTCCGAAGGAATTGACCAATCGCGTTCGGCGTTCGTGGACAGAAGTAAACCGAACACGCTTCGCAACAAAGGAAGCCTTTTTGGAATGCCCCGTAATTCTGTCAAAATGACAGCTTCTTTTTTCACCTCTTGAGAGGTTTATTTAAAATGAACGTTGATTACGCTTTTACACCATGAAGTACTCCCCAAATCCGAAGTGTATTGTTGCCGCACTTTGGGATGGGTGTCCATATCGCATCCGGTATCTTTTCACTCCCTTACCGACGTGCTTTCAAACAACCCCTTTGCCTTCTTACAGGTCGGTATGGTTTTTCACCTTTGCACGCTTAACATTCATAACCAAAAACCATTTCGACATATGAACAGGGTGGGTTCATATGGAGAAACGCGTAATTTGTTACCCTCATGTCCTGATTTGAGCCATTATACGTAAAGAAGTGAAGACCAGGTTAAACGGCTTTTGGGCCTTTATATATGGAATGTCTTAATCAGGAAGAACCAGTTCGATATTTGAGTGGGACCACGATATGATTGGGATGATGTGGCTGGTGCGGCAATAGCTTTCGCAAGAATTAGCAGCCAGAAATGTTCCGGAATACAATAGGACATCCCCAACGGCCCTGGCTTTGCGCTGCAGCAAAGATGTGATGTAGAAGAGGACAGGAGCGAACAGGAAGGGCGTGCGGTTGCCGCATGATATCGCACCGACGGTTCGTTCCAGCAAGGCGCTTCTGACATGCACGGCGCTTATCTAGACGCTGGCGCCCAGCCAAGACGAGCTCATAAGGCTTCCAACGGCTCCAATGGGCGCCGGAGCGGGGGCCTTCGCTGGTCGTTCCGAGTCTGAGCAAATCAGGCCAGGCATCTCGCCCTGCGCTACCCGCGGGTGCACGAGGCACGGTTCGGGTTCACCGGCGCCCCGCTGCCAACGCCGCTCCCAGGCCATCAAAAGCCTCTTCCAGGCTCTCGTGCTTGTCGCGCAAGCGTCGTGGACGTCTGCCCCATCACTACCCACACTGTGGCACGGACGTTCCTGCTTCTCGTGTATCAACTGTCTTAGCGCTGCCGTGTTCTTTCCCCGTGCCCTGTTGGGTTTCCGTCGCACTTTTTTGTGAACGTCAGTGACTGTTCTGTCGGGCTTCCCATAAATTCGCTTTTTTGCTCGCCAACTCGACCTCCTTTCTCTGGCTCTGTGAAACTAAGCGGTAACGCTGCCCGCCCCCGCAGTGGAGCCATTCCACGGAAGCACTAAGACAGTTAATTCGAGAGAAGCAAACGTCTGTACTACAGTGTGGGGCAGACGCCCGCGACGCTTGCGCGACCACCGCGAAAGCCGGGAAGAGGCTCTTGGTGGTCCAAAAGCGGCGTTGGCAGCGGGGCGCCGGTAAACCCGAACCGTGGCTTGTGCACCCGTGGGTAGCGCAGGGCGAGATGCCTGGCCTGATTTGCTCAGACTCAGGTCGACCAGCGATGGTCCCCAGCTCCGGCGCCCACTGGAGCCGTTGGAAGCCTTAAGGGTTCGTGTTGTCAGGGAGCCGGCATTAAAGCGCCGTGCATATCTGGAGCGCCTTGCGGGAACGACCCGCCGGTGCCCGACTATTGCATCAACTGCACGCTTTTCTTGCACGATCCTGCTTTTTTGCCTCGCTGCAGCGCAGAGCCAGCGCCGTTGGGGAGGTCCTGTTGTATTCCGGCCCATTTCTTGTTGATGATTCTTGCTAATCTATTGCTGCACCAGCCACATCGTCGCAAGAGTAAGGATACTGAAAGAAATATTTTGGCACGTTTAACTAATCCACCGTATTAAGATTATAAAGCGCTGGAAAAATGTACCCCGAAATTTCAACCTTCTAGTGAGCGACCAGCAGTTTAGCTTTGCGTTGATATCGCCTGTTCTTTTCTCAGCGGTCTGAATGGCAGGTTAAAAAAAACCTCTGCCTTTTAGTGGCGTCATAGGGACCGAGTAACTGCTCAGAGGGCGCGACGATGATGATGATGATTAGTGACTTTCCCTTTGATTCGGGGTGTCGGTTGTCAGCAACCGACTTGCCTGTTTTATTACGTTTACTTGCCCTACTCCCAGCTAACTTATAGATTTGCTTCCTCCCTCCCATCTCTCCCTCTATTCTGTTTTAAACTCATCGCCCCCAACCCCTTTTTTCTCCCCTCGCTGTTCTAAATTCTCATCCGTATGATTACTCCCCCTGCGTACCCATCCCTTCCCTACTTTTCTTCCACCACCACTCCAGTCGCCTCTTCGTCACCTCTATGGCCTTGAAGTTGAGGCTCCCCCTCGCCCCAAATCCCAAAGCCTCTGCCAGCATCGTTTCCCCCTCACCCCGCGGTGGCCGTATCTCTGTGCAACTCCTGACAATATGGTCTATAGTTTCCCGATCACTGCCGCAGCATGCGCACGTTTCATCCTGCTGCCTGTAGTTACCCGTGTATGCCCGGGTTCTCAGGCACCCTGCCCGTGCCTCGAAGAGCAACGCACTGCCTCTCGTATTGCCATAGAATCCCTCCTTCTTAATTTCCCGTTTCTCTGCCCTATAAGTCTGCAGTGTTTTTTTTTTCGCTTCAATTTTCTGTGCCCACTTCGTCGTCTCTGCTGCCTTTACCTGCTTTTTAACTGTTGTGTAAACCCCGCTTTCCCCTACCGACTTTCCGTACCGCTTGGTCAGCTGTCTGGTCCTCCGTCTCTACTGCGTGTCCAGGCTCCTCATATACAGGTACTTAAACACCCTCGCGGCCCATTTTTCGTCCTCCATGTCACGAAGTCGTTACAGACTTTATCTTGCTCTGCGCCTCCCTCACCTCAAAAGACGAGCAGCCTATATCCCCTTGTACCGCTTCATTTGTAGTTTTGCTGTGGGCCCCTAGGGCTAATCTGCCTCCCGCCCTCTGATTTACTTCCAGGCCCGCTTGGGTCTCTGGCTTCATGCACAGAACAGAATTAGCGAAAGTTAATCCTGGTACCATGACCCCTTTTCCAGACTCCCCTTAGCACGTCGTATTTGCTGTATCCCCAGAGGGCTCTATGCTTCATTATAGCCGCGTTCCGTCTTCCTTTCGTCTTAAGGTGAGCCTCATGCGCCTGCGTGTAATCTTCGCTGTTGTTCAGCCATACTCCTAAATATTTATACTCTTTCACCGATGGTATTTCTACTTGCTGCACTGATACTGCTTTGTGCTCTTCGCCGTCATTAAAGACCATGATCCCCGATTTTTCTCTGCTAAAGGATAGCCCTAGGTGCGTCGCTTCTTCACCGCATATATCCATCAAACCCTGCATACTTACCCGGTTGCCTGCCATCAACAATATATCATCTGCATACATTAGACCCGGAACCCGTTGTTCCACCACCTGCCCGTTTTTCATGTAGGATAAGTCGAACCCCAGCGTGCTGACTTCTAGCTTCCTTTCTAACCCCGCCATGTAGATCATGAACAGCAGCGGAGAGAAAGGACATCCTTGTTTCAAACCCTTGTAGGTGTATACAGGCCTATTTTATGTTACCCCCTACCACACTACTTGCACTTGGTTCTCCCGGTATAGCTCCCTGAGTAAGCTAATGAATTCTGCCCCAACTCCCTCGTCCTCCACGATACTCCAAAGCCGCTCCCTGTCTAAATTATCATACGCCGCTTTAATGTCCAGAAAGGCTAACCACAAAGGTCGGTTTTGCATCTTCGCCACCTCTATGCATTGGCTTACCACGAATAAGTTGTCGTCTAGTCTTCTGTCCTTTCGAAACCCATTTTGAAGCTCCCCTAATATCCTATTTTCTTCCAACCACTGCTCTAGTTCGAACTTCACTGCCTGTATTGCTAACCTGTACAGCACTGACGTGACGGTTACTGGCCTATACGAGCTCGGGATTGTCCTGACTCCTTTGCACTTGTACACTAAGTTAATCCTGCTCATTTGCCACGCGGCCGGTATTGCCTTTTCTTCTATCCTTGTTCTGGTGGCTTGCAGTAGCTTTCCCTTGCTCTTTGGTCCTAACTGGTTAATCAACTCAATCGGTATTCAATCCGTGCCTGACGCGGTATTTTTGGGGACCTTTTCCTCTGCTCTTTTCCATTTCAGCTTGTCCCCACCTATCTCTAGACATTCCGGCCTACCCGCCGCGACATCTCTGTGTCGCTGCGGGGCCTCTTTATCCACCTTACCGAACTTCTCCGTGAAGATTTTGTGTAGGTATGCCAATGCTTCCTCTCCCTTGAGCATCTGCCCCTGCTCATTTTCTATAGTACCGCCTTCTGTGGGACTCGTACGTTTCCCTAATGCCTGCACATGGTTCCAAAACCTTTTCAGCGTGTGTCTACCTCTTCCTCGTATTTGCACTACCCATCGCTCACTGTTCCCCTTTATTTTCGCCTGCACTAATTGCTGCACTTCCTGTTTCATTTGCTTATACTGCTCCCATTTTATGTCCACCTCCTCTTGATGTCTCCCCATCCTCTTGGCCTGCCTGTGCTCTCTAGACGCCTGTTGACGCCTCTCTATCGCCGCCTTGATTACTTTGTTCCACCAGCTTTTGGGTGTTTTTTTTTTCTCTCCATCGATTGGCCACCTCTGCCTTGACTATTTTTTCCTGCGTAGTCTTGATGAGCCTGTCATATTCACACTCTTCTCCAGGATTTCTTTCTATGTCAGCCTCTATGCTTTTGGCTATAACCGCAATTTGTTTGCTGTTTAACTTTGTGCGCTGCCCCGGTCGACCCGTTTTTTCGCCCCCCAGTTTCCCAAAACTCAGGTTTTGCGCTTGTGGTCACTGCCCAGACTGTGGCCCTCTTCCTCATCTACGGTCGTTCCATCCAACCATTCATAAAGTCCCTCTGAAATAAGGCAGTAGTCAATATTCGACTGTCTCCTACCACACTCCCACGTTATTTGACCCTCGCATTTTTGTTCCCTGTTTACTATGATCAGCTTCTGGTACTCGCACATATCTAGCATTAGATTTCCATTGAAGTCTGTGTACCCGTCTAGATCTTCAATATGGGCGTTCGTGTCCCCTATCAATAGTACCTCCCCGGAACGTTTCATATCTTCGATGTCCTTTTTAAGACACGCCACCAGTTTTTCGTTTTGTTCTTTGCTATCCTTACCCGTCCACAGGTAAGACACCCCTAAAGCCCCTACCCTCCATTATCCCTTTCATCCACACATGTTCTTCACAGTCTTCTTTCACTGTGTTCCAATTAGCCCCCTGCCGTAGAAGCATACCCACTCCTCTGCCTTTTCTAAATCCAGCCATCCTGTTACAACCTTCACATACATACTCTCCGATTACCGGAGGTTCCTCCAAGTCCCGTAGGTGCGTCTCGGTCACAGTGTATACCTGGATATCTTCCTCTTCTACCTGATTAGTATTCTCCATCCACTTCTGTCTTTTCCTGCCACGGTGCATGTTTATGTACGCGATCTTCAGTTTCCCCCCTCTCTTCTTTACACGCCGTCGTCGTCCCTTTCGTTTGCCTGCACCGACCCCGCTATCTTCCTTTGCTCCTTGCATTTGTCTACGCCATCTTCGCAAAGGCCTGTGGGCCCCCTAAAAAAGCCCCAGTTCGCGCCGCGTGTCGTCTTTCGATGGCTGCTCCCACCTGCCCGTTGAAATGCACTCCGTCACGCTGGAACGCCCTTTTCCGGCCCACCCATCGGACATCCCTGTTGATGTCTACGACAGCGAAACTCAGCTCCTTGCCCAGCTCCCGTATGTCTCGGTTTACCGCTACAACGTCCCTTTCCAGATGTACCCCTCTCCCAATTATCTCTGGTACTGTGCTCACGACGACCTGCACATGTGGGCACAGCGCCCGAAGTTCCTTCACCCCCTTTTCTATCTGCTTGCGCCCTCCCGCGCCCCTTCCCTGCAGAACGTCATTGGTTCCTCCTGCGATAATCACTAGGTTCTGCCCCTGCATATTTTGTCACATTTTATCCTTTGTCTTTTCTAACAGTACCCTGACAGTCTGCCCCGGGAACACGCCAACCTGCACTCTCTCGTCCTCTCTCACCCGGCCTCTAATCTCCATTTCTGAGTACCGCATGTTGGAGTCCCCCGCCACGAGCACCATGTGCCTTTCTTCCTTTTCCTGGCTGCCCCCCAGCGCGGCCACCTGTTCCCGCACCGGCTGAGTCAGCGCCAGTCCGGGATCGTCTTCCGGCGTGGCGTCTTTGTCCTCCTCCTTTCCCTTCTCGGGGTCAAGCACTGCCGACACATCTGCCTCGTGACCTACTTCATTGTTTGTCGGGATGCCACCCTTCGTCGCCAGTTTGACCTCCATTTGCGCCAACTTCGCTTCGAGTGCCTTCCTCTGCTCTTGTTCATCCTTCAACTCCTCCTGTAGCTCGGCTACCTGAACTCTGAGCTGCTCCTTTTCCTCCTCGAGCCGGTCGAGGCGCGACGCTAGCACACACACTCTGCACCTGAAGTACTGCCCTTCCGCGTCCTCGACCGACTCGAATCTCGTCTCCTCGAGCGGGTATTCGTGATCGCACCCCGTGCAGACCACACCCGGCTTCTGCCTCTGAGGAATGGTACTGCCCGTCTAAGGCGTGCCCAACTTTGGCTTACTTCACTGCCGCGTTCTCGCGCGCTCCCCTCCAATCTAAAAGTAAGCCGCAACAGGCGATTCTTTCCTACAGCAACAATTCTTCTTTCCCGAATTACCGACTATCACGCTTTCAAACCGCCACGTGCAACAACCACGCGACACATCTGATTCGGTCACTTCCCTACGCTAACAACTACCGCCCCTTTCAACTAACCTACATCTTTCTCTAAAACATGGTCGCTCTGAAAGAGGAATAATAAATTTCATACACTTATTCGTTTTTGTCGTCGATGCCTCCGCCGCGCTCGACCGCCGCGCTCTTACGTTCACCCAGGCGACGGATAAGTACACCCAGCGCCGCCCCGCGGAAGCTTGTGCTAAGTTTGTGTTAGTGAGAGCCAGACGGCGGGCGCGCGTTCATATATTCGGCGCCTCTCGGTCGTTGTTTTTGAGATTCTGCGACTGTTTTTGAAAGGTATTTTGTGCTTGAAAACTGTTCTGGCAAATAGTTTCCCCACGTCTCAAGTGCTTCTGTGTGATTTCCGGACATTTACGCGGCTAGACTACTACTGTCCGCCTCGCGTGCGCGAGAAGTTACGGAGATTGTGCGTTCCCGCGCGCGCGTACGCCGTGAAAGAAATTGATGGAACAGACATCGTTGCGAAGTCCAGTTCTAAGCAAGGGAGCTTATTTACAGGGCCAATTCAGGTCAGCATTATTTTTTTCTTGTATCACAGCCTGATAAAGTGACCCCAGCGTATACAACGGCGCTCCACGACAGAAGCGTGTTTGTGTTTTCCTCTGTTCGCGCAACCACCCTGCAGTTACTTTTTCGGTTGCCCTTTTCCAGCTCGGTTGGTGCCGTCACTAATTAACAACGGATTCCAAACGTTATTAGCTGATGACAAAGTAAACGCAGTTCCACGCAGTTGGAAATCTGCTGCGTAGCTGCGGTTGTGTTTACGAGGGTTCCGTCTAGTTTCCGCTTCTATCTTGTGAGTAATGTTAGAGTCGTCTTAGCGGCTAACTGTGACACAGTTTGTTCAGGCCGTTCAGAATTCTCCAAAAAAGTATTTCCTCCTCCTCCTGATCCTCTGCTTAAGCAATAGTAACCACAACTTCCGGAGTACGCAAAACGCATTGAAGAAGTCAGCGCGTGTGAAGTCAGCTGCCCGAGAAACCTGTACAGAACAGAGGCAGGCTGCCTTTCGCGATTGAGGCAGTCCTCCACGCAGCAGTAGCGGCACTGCCACTAATTCTTTTCGGCAGCATTTTGATGCTTTCGGACCCTGCAAATTGCAATTATAACTATGTTTCTTAAAAAACTTCCGCCACACAACGTCGAACCGCACGCAGCGTGCGTGTTGTTACGTGCGCTGAACGGCCAGTCGCGAAATCCACCGACCCAGAGTTGCTAAGCGGTGGTGGGAGGTGGCGCTGCAATCACGCGCAAATTTCAGTGTCCGGTGCCTATAGCACAAAATCTTTAGATCTGTTTTTTTTTATTTGTACAGGCGACGTTTGTCAGCAAAAACCAATTCGGTATATCGAAGAGGTGAAGCCGCTTGCCTGAAAAATCGAGATTCGCCCTATTTGGGTTTGTTAGGTAGAAATGGTAAAACTGCTTTCTAGACTTTTGTACGGGTATCATATATGAGCAAAAGTCATTTCAATCTAAAATCGGGTGAATGAGAAAACCAGTAATTTGTTATACAATGCGGCTGATAGTTGCGATACTGCCTGATGCGGCATTTGAGCACATCTGCTTAGCCGTATTGACTGCGCAAAACGTGTCGACGTAAAGGATTTCCGACAGACGTATACAGACCCCGTTCGTTCTTTACGTATTACTCCTCTTTCACGAAAACCCCCATTTCTCAGTCCTTCAGTGTCACGAAAAATGCCTCGTGGTCGTAGAAATGGACGAATATATTGTCACGTAACAATATGCTCGACATGCTACAATGCCTGGATCTTGAAGATGAGGTATTCCACAATGTGGTGACAGTCTTGGAGGAGTTACGACGGAGAGGAACGGGATGTTCTCGCTCACAGGTGGTGAGAAATTCCTGTTTGTCTTGACCTTGAATATTCCCACTAATAACAGTGATGTACAAAGACGGGCGATTAATGTGAGCGCAGGCAATGCCCCACGCCTTTGGTGTGCGCGGTTGGCGTTGTCCAACTTTGCGGCACGCAGCTCGCAAACTTCATCAGGCGTACCAGAGATTTAGGTGGACATTGCCGACAGACCCACACGCAAGTATACATACCCACTCCCGCCGCTCTGTTGGTTGCCGTCTCTGCGGGGCACAGAACCTCTGCTCCAGAGGCGGCATGGAGGACAGAATAGGCGGCCTGCACTTGTGTATTCTGGATTCGGCAGCGCTGAAAATCCGCCGAGGCGGCATGTCTAGCTGTAGCGGCACACACAGAATATTTCTTCTGAGGACATAGTTTGTTTTATACTAACATATACTAGAGGGAACTCTGGCTCTGCAGTCGCTGGCCGCCGTGGGCGGTGCTATTGCCGCTAGCGACGTTCCTCGCCTACTTGGCTTAGCTAGCCATTCAGCTTCTTCTTCGTCTCGAAGCCAAAATCAACAAAAAATAGCATTTTTTTATTGTTCATCGTGCATGAAGCTTCTACATAATCACTGACAACTTAATCGTTTTGAAGGCTCAATTTGCAATAGCAAAACAAATTTTATGAACCTTCTACAGTAATATTTTTGCTTTTTTGCCGTCAGCTAGAGCCAACTTTTCAGCCTGTTCATGAGCCATGCCAAGGAAAAGTGGACCGTTCCTGTGCGGTATATGACGGAACGCTCGCCGAAGCGCAACTCCCCTAGAGAGTGGCGCCAGATTTCCCTCTAGTGTGTCTTCGTATGAAACTGTCTCAGGAAGCGATCGCGCCATCGCCGAACGCACGACAGCGTGTGCTACTGTGTTGTTATCTCGTAGCGCGTCGCCCCCTCCGAGAAGGTTTCCCACGGCCTCGGCATACCGTTCTCCCGCTCACCGTTTCGCCATACTTGCATTCTCCGCTTTTCTCCATACTTGCATCTCCGCCGCCCATTCACAAGAGCGGGTGCTAAGCGGGATTTACCCGAAGGATAGATCCATCCGCTCCCTCCCCGCGCCGCCTGTCACGTGACCATACGTCACGCACCCGTGCGTAAACACGAGGAGCAGCCAGCAGATGCGCAGGTGGCGGACCCTCCGGAGCAGCGCCGCTTGGGCCAAGGGCGGCCTCAGCGAGGAGTTCTAGATTCCCCTTTGGGTGGGCTATTGACACATGATGTTACGCTCCCCACTGCCGGTGATTGGCAGTGGAATGACTCGGCGCTTCACCTGCAACCACCACATAGCAGCATGAAACTTCGGTTCGGTGGACTCACCGCATCTGTCATCAGCAGACAACAGCGAGGCACCAAAAGTAAAGCAGCTTTTTCAAACTGGCGAGAAGCATTGCACCAACAGCGAAGGATTCCCCTACGAGGCAGGGGTCGTCTGTACAACTTGGATATTCCTTCCCTGATCCTAACGATGCCCCTCCCCACGGCTCATCGCCGAAACTTGTGCCGGCTGCGCACAAGCCCCCAGCCGGTACACGCATGGAGGCGTGACGTGCGTCCACGTGATACGCGGCGGGGGGAGGGAATGGGTGGATTTTATCCTCCGTGTGAATCCCCCTTTGAGAGCTTCCGCTCTAAAAACAGTTTCCCCCTTCTCGTTTTTTTGGGGGTGGAATAACAAAAAATCTCACCTTATTGGGCTCGTATGCCCTGATGGAAATGTACTCCCGAAATTTTAAATCATTGGGTTCAGCAGTTTTAGCAGGGTATTGATAAGTTGGTTGGATGATTTTGTCTGTCTGTCTGTCTGTCTGTCTGTCTGTCTGTCTGTCTGTCTGTCTGTCTGTCTGTCTGTCTGTTTGCCATCAGTCAGTCAGTCAGACATTGATTTCTCTTTAGGGTATCGCTATATAGGACTTCTACGAAATGAACTCGCACCTGTACATCACCAATCAGGTTCAGTATAAAAATGGCCGAAATTTTTATCGTTTATAACGCTCGGTTTGGTAGGGTAAAACTTTTTTGTATAATGAAAATGGGCTTTGAAAAGCCTGTAACCCGCTATGCAGGCCCTCCTCGATATCGTCACGAGAAGACAAATTTGACAGCAGCGCGCGTTCCCGTGGAGGTTCATTTCGTAGGAAGAAGCTGCGCGCGTGTGCAACCAGCGCAGGCTCTGCAAATTCTGTAAATACATCGTTCGCATATCCCGACCTGCCGCCACGCAACGGTTTTGGGTGAAGGCAAGTGTTGCGTCCTGCCAAATAAGGACGCGAGTGGGCTGCCCCCATTTTTTGCGCGATGCGCCTAACTGGCAAGCTGAGAGATATGGCGAACAACAAAGCCGGAGAGCCGCTGTATAACGCTCTTCTTCGCCGTCTTCCACTATATCGCATCGCATGGCCCCTTCCCACGCAGCGGGCCTCAGGTGCGTCCTCACGGCGCTGTCCCAGTATTTGCAAACTTGTGGTCCGAAGGGGTCAAGTTGCGCATCCGACATTAACGCGTACTGCTTTCTTTCTGTACAGGGTTTTATATGGATAACGACAGTAGCTTACATTTCTAGCAGTTGTAAACGTAAGGGCGCAAATAGGTCCTCTTGAAGTCTAGAAAATACTTACCTACGGTACTACATAAACGTCCCCAAAAGTGATGACCCAAAGGGACGGTTACAGCTTACAATATTGTGTATTTTGCAGACATTCGCATTGTTTTCTTCGAAGATATCAAAACACCCATAGTTACTTATGCTACTATACCTTCAGCGTCCTACATTCCATCATTGTTTGTCTCATAGGCATTTTTCAACACTGTTGAAGAGAAACATCAATAAATAACTAAAGTTAACGCAGCCCGTGTGAAAACCTCAGCATTGCATTCGTTTTAATGAAGAACTATCGCATCTCCCTTAAGCTGTGCCACAAAAATGGCTCGGGTTTAACACTTCTAAACGTAGTTATCACCAGTGAACGCAAAGTCAATGCGCGCTATGCTCGCTGAAAGATGCATCTTTCCGTCTATCTGTATGTAGTGAATTGTATTCACCATTTAGCTTGCGCTGAGGGGAACGCAAAGAAAGCCCTGCCGGGGCGCCATCGATAAAAAGACCGGGACCATACGCCGGCAAAGGGTCCGTTAAACCTCTCCTGTTATAGTTGGCTTGCTCAGAACCGCTCGCTCAGCGGGCCAAGCCGGCGTTGAGCGATCAAGCACAGGCGAAGGGGCCGTTTCACCCTCATGTAGTGACGTGGTATCGTAGTAGCTACGTTACGAGCGGGTTAGTCGATAAGGAGCAAAGGCGCGGCCTGCATTTCGACGGCTGAAGGCTGAAGTTCTCTTGCTACGCGGTGAATGACCTTAAAAGATGTAGCGTTGTAGAGCTTTCGCGAGCCCGGCCGGCGGCCACCGAGCTGCCGGTGGGGCCCCCCCTCCTCCTCCGAGCTCCGCGGCGGAAGACCACGGAGAAGACGACGACGACGGCTGGGACCCGGAGCCCCTCCTCACGTACGGGGAGGGGCTGGAGTGGTACCGGCTCGGCCGCCGCACCGCGCCACCGCCCCACCCGGAACTCACGCGTTCGCAGGCAGTGCTGTTACGCCAGTTACAGACACTATCAGTAATCACGCCGGCACTCGCACGCCACGTGTGCCCGGACGTCTACGTCAGTGATGTGTGCAGTGTATGTGAGCGCGAACGCGCAACCTTGGCCCACATCCTGTGGGACTGTACAGTGCATCATGTAGAAACAGCCGACCTCTACGGCCGGTTGCCGGACACCATCGTCAGTGCCGCGAACTCACCGGTCCTGACATCACAAACCTTCGCCGTCCAGCAGCTCCAGGCTGCTCTCGCCAGGCAGAGGCGGAGAGAGGCGCCGACGGGGGCGAAAGGGACGAGTTCCCGAGTACCTTTCGCGCGCCGCTCCCGCCGACGCCGGCGGGGCCTAGTCCCGAGTACGGCAGCTGGATGAAAGGCGTGCGCTCTCATCCAGCGGCCGTGACCGAGGGCGACGTAAACGCGTCGGGGGGAGGGAGCGGCTCTGCGTAGCCCGGACCTCCCCTCTGCTGGCATTGAATAAAGTCTTTCTCTCTTTCTCTCTCTCTCTCTGGAGCTTTCACTACAAAACGCAAGATTCTACAAAAGGGAAGCTGCTGTCACGTGCCGTCTGCGCGAAAGACTCTGTTGACCATGCAACACGTGAAATGGACTGCCCTAGCGCGTTCGCCGGTTTTGGGCTCCCAACAGATCGTCAACTTCGTATTGTCAAGTGTTAGCAAAAAAAAAAAAAAAGGCAGTCACGCACTGTTGTCACAATACTCCGTATCTGACATCTGGGCCACGTGGTTCACGGGAAGCACGCCCATTGTACAAATATTCTGAGAGTTATTTTGATGAACTTGCAGGCGTCCTTGTTAAAGGCCTTCGCCATTAGGGTCGGCCTGGACATATCCAACCTGACACTACCACTTAATTTCAACGTCGCTGAAAGCGTGGTACAGCTGTCCGTCCAGTACGGGTTCCCAGTGTACATTCTGATTGGACTCTTCAAGCAGCCTCAGGTAAATAGGGTCTTCATTGAGGTAAGCAGCATTTTTTACCGTCCTTTGTGCGAATCACGCAGTTCATTCTACGCAAAAAGGACTGTTTAGGGTTCGAGTTCGGGACCTGTGAACCAGTTCGCGAACCGGTTCAATGAGCGGAATTATGAGTAAAGTGAGTAAAAAAACTGTTAGAAGTTTAAAGCAACCGTAAAAGTTAGATACAAGAGCAAATTAAAAATACTGCTTCTTGCCCATTACAATGGTGCACATTGAAAAAAAAACTTCAAACAATTAAGTCTAACTTTTAAGGAAAACGGGTGAAGAAGTGGCAATTGGGTTGCTTTCAAGACATGGGACAGTTCTTTTCGGCGGACATTGTTAACGTGGGCAAAAAACTTCTATATGGCTCCTTGTGCACAGCGATTACGATCAACTTGGAGAGTAAAAGTTTCGCCATTATAAAGAAAACCGTGAATATGGCTCCGGTCACAGAAGATTTAGTGAATGGAAATTACTTAGCGCAAAAAAAGACGAGGATGGTGGCAGACGAGACAGGCGCTTCTGACGATTCGTGAGAAACTCAAAAACATTTACCTCTGTGAAACACAACAATTGTAGCTGCCGCAGCAGAATTCGTTTTTCGGTCGCGACATGCCTAATACTACTTAAATGAATAAATGTGTTTTCTTGGGTTTGCACATGACACCCTTTCCAATTAACACTTACTAACCTGACCAATTTCCAAAGATTGCCGATTTTCTTTAACAGCCCCGCGATGGGGCAGTGTAAATAATTAAAGGCGCCATGAAAAGAAAACACGTTTATTTCTTTCAAAATATTGCCTCATGAGAATCGTACTGATACCACTTTTAACGTAAAGTTCGCTCAAACAAGCTACATAATTAGGAAAAAAGGAATGGCCTTGCGACCCACTAGCTTATTTCCGGCAACATAGCCTATGTTGTCATACCAGCCGGCTCTGCGACTGGCGGAGGGCGGCAAGCCAACGCAAATTAGGCAGAGGTTATAAGCTTGCCGAACGAGCTATTCGTGCATAAATTTAGGGCACATTCTTTTTGAAGCCGTAAGAATGTTGGGACAAACACTGCGAGTTACGAAAGCACACGTAAACATAGAAGTACCGATGCGCACTGCTGTTGGTACTGCGCGTACTATGCTTGGTTTAGCTGCACAGGACTGCGGGTCTTTGGGGTTGTCTCAGATGACACTTGTCGACTGACGCAAGAAACGGTAGCTTAGGAGAACATATCTGTCGAGCGAGCACAATGTTTCACGAAGCGATTATTTTCTCCCTGAGCAAAACAAGCCAGGCTTAAATATGGTCAAAAACAAACTGAAGGCAGAAGACGGCTTGCCACGGTATGGTGGCGCCATCTAGGTTCACTAACGATAAACAAGGCGTCCCAATCGGCTGCAGAGCGGTTTCTCGTGATGTCATTGCAGACCACGAAAACGCACGATTTAGCGGGAAAATAAAAATTTTAACTTAAACTAATTATTTTCTCAGTGAATAAAGCATCGTTTGCATTCGGACATATTCTGGGGGTACTATAAAACACGAAATCCTGTGAATAACACCAACTTGTATTTTGTGTTTATGGCTCCTTTAACAAATTTGGCCCGCATGGATTGATTAAGTGGCTCCGACCCGTCGTGGTGGCTCAGTGGCTAAGGCGTTGTGCTGCTAAGCACGAGGACGTGGGTTCGATTCTCGGACGCGGCGGCCACCTTTTTGATGGAAGCCAAGAGCAAAACACCCGTGTGTGCGAGATTTCGTCGCATGTTAAAGATCCCCAGGTGGTCAAAACTAATCCGGAGCCCTCCACTAGGGCGCACCTCCACACCTGCGTTGGTCGGCGCGTCAAACGCTACAATCAATCAATCATTCAGTGGCTCAACCATTGACTGCTGACCAGAAGAACGCGGGTTCTGTCGCCGTCATTGGCGGCCGTTTTTCTAATGAAGACGACCAACGAAAACGTCCATATGTCGAGATTTATACGGTCGTTAAAAACGCCAGTGCTTCTAAATCACTTTGCCGCTCTGGAATATACGTTGCGCCGAATAGCACAGGAGTAGCTTCAAGGCATCAAACGCGCTGACAGGGAAGCTAACCATAATTTTACGTATCCGCAGTTTAAAATACCAAGAAATTTCCGAGCGCGCACACGTCAGCGGGCGTATATGATCGTGGGCCTCGCGGCAGCCGCTCGGCAGTTCACAAAACCAACGAAAAGCCGAGCTCTCATCTGTGCGTGACTTGCGACGCAGACGCCAAGAGCAGGAAACAGACCTAAACCCTGCACAACTATCCCAAATCAAAGCGCTGCCCCTTCCAAAAAACATGCTTTCTATTATCCACATAGAAAGAAGAAAGGTCAGGGTCAATTTCCTGCAAAAAAATTCGAACATCACGATAATACGGTGTACGTCGATGCAGCGAAGTATGACGAAGAAACGGCGGCATTAGTGGTGACCACCCGTGAAGGGGACATCATAGACTGCATCACCATGCGAAACACCACCACAAAGCACGCGGAGACCGGAGCCCTCCTTTTCGCGATTCGCTGGGGAGAACGAAATGGCCGCGGCCTCAACATCATCACCGATTCGCAAGCGGCTGTGCGAATGCTAGCGGCAGGAAGAGTACCACTTGCACTTAGAAAGGTACTTCCGGAATCCCTCGAGAAAGCTCACAACATTACGTGGACCCCCGGACTTGAGGGACTGCCGGGTAACGAGGCGGCGAACAGGCGAGCGTGCGACTTCACTCACCACCCCCCTGTGACTGACGCCTTACGATACCCAAGCACCACTACGTAAGGGGAGTACCTACAAAATACCAGAAAAGAGCGGGCTACATATCCAATCCCGCATCGCGAACTAACAGCAAGTGAAGCCCAGATGCTACGTAAGATTCAAACGAACACCTTCATACATAAATCTCGCCGGGCGAAGATTTTCCAACAACGGCATGCTGACTACACAGAAGACTCCAGGTTATGCGGAGAGACTGCTGCCCTCTTCCATGCCACGTGGGCCTGCCCACACCTCTGGGCAGGGTCCGAACACCAAAGGAACCCGCCACTGACTTCCAGTGAATCATGGGAGGCCGCCCTCGCCAGCCCCGACTTACAGATCCAAAGGGACCTAATCAGCCGGGCGAAGACGGGAGCAGAAGCCACTGGAGCTCTGGACAAAGGGTTCCACCTATGATTCTTTCATCCTTTTCTCCCCTTCCCCTTTCCTCCATCTTTACTTCAATAAAGTTTATTCAGTAAGACTTGCGACGACCGCCCAGCGTCCCAGGCACATGTTTGTCAAGCCAAGCATACCCACTTAGGGAGATTGGCCAAGATTCGCAAAAGAAAAAAAAACTCAAGCGTTCGCCTCAATCGTGGCAACGCTTGCCGAGCGGCAGCTAACCCTAACGGATCGGCGGCTAGGCCTGGCGACGGCTTCGGCCGCCGCGGCGGCGACCACCCCTTGCGCCGGCTCCGCCGAGCGCGGGAACGCGTCTACGATGAAGAACGTGTCGGCGGAAACGCCGGAGGATCTTCAGGCAGCGATGGAAGTGAACGTGTCGGACGAAATTGGTGACTACGTGGGCCGGGATTCCGGCCGCATGACCGTTCGAGTGCGGGGATCGTCGATCGGCGGAGCCGCCTCAACGAGCGGCGAAGAAGAAGAGCACGCGGGCTGGATAGTAGCCACGCGGCGAGGAAGAAAGACCGAAAGGGAGACAACGATTGGGGACGTGTCGTCGGAGCACCAACGACAGCAGCTACATCGTCCTCGTTCTCCCGGTAAGCGTCCACAATTGACGCGTACGCAGATCAAGCAGAGAGTCAACATCAAGATGGCGAGAGCGGCGCGCATGCCTAGCCTACCCGCTAACGATCACCGTATTATAGTGCGGCCGCGATGCGGCTTTGCCATCGGGAAACAAGACCTCCTAGAATTTGTGGCGGCCATGGCAGCGTCGGCTCGGATACCGTTAGACGCAACGCTGGAAGATACAGTTTGTCCAAACATCGGACAGAACATCGTAGTCATCAGCACACCGAGCCGAGAAAGGGCGGACAAGTACGACAAGGTCAGAGCTATCACCTTGAAGGGCACCAAATATGAAGTCTTCGCGTATCGCGCGGCTCCTAACGATACCGTAAAGGGAATCATATACAACATCCCGCTTGCGTACACGCAGGCGGACATCAACGCGTGCCTCATCGGTGAGCGCAACCCAACCATCCTTGCCGCGCACCGAATGGGGGAGACTACGGCGGTCGTGGTGCTCTTTGAAGGACAAGTGGTACCTCAACACATCAAATTTGCCAGCCTCATTGTGAGATGCAAGATATATAAGCAACACAGAGAGGTCTGCCGGCAATGCGGGGAGGTTGGACATCGAAAAGATGTATGCCCCCGGCCGGACAAGAACGTTTGCTTCACGTGCGGGCAACAGAACCCCCCGGAAGATCACGAAACAGTTTGCAAACCGAGCTGCAAGTTGTGTGGCGGCCCCCACCCGTCGGGCACGGGCAGGTGCCGTAACAAGTACAAGACCCCCTTCCTCGTCCGACAACGCAAGATGGCGGCGAACGGATCAGAGAAACACAAAGGCCACGTCGGCACGGTCAGTTTTGGCGGGAAAGAGGACTTCCCACAGCTGCAGCGCGTCGAGAAGGAGAACAATGGAGGGACACGCCAGCGCTCGCTCAGCCGCAACAACAGAAGCAAAAGCAGAGAACGAAGCAAAGAGCGGAAACGTAGTCATTCGAATAACCGCATGACGTGGGCGAAAATGGCTGCGCGCAGGAACGCCCCGCCGCCCGGCCACAGCCCACTTGCGGAAGGGGGCCGGCTAAGAGGAATGAGAGATAAATCCACTCTCTCACAGAGAGGAGAAGGAAATAACGAGGTCGCTGCGCTACGAGAAGTGATAGCTCAGTTACAGGAAACGATCAAGGATCAAAAGAAAATAATTGACCAACTCATGAAGATGCAGCCGCCGCAACAATCACAATTGACGTGGCAGCTGGGTAACGTTCCGCGACCCCCCGCCTTCGCACCGGCGGGCGATCAAGATGCAGCGCCATCACAGCCGCCAATCAAGATGAGAAAACGGACCGGCACGGTAGAAGCCGGCAACGAGGAGGGCATGGTGGAAGAGCCGCCCAAGGAGGACACTGGAAACAGCACCGCCGAAATTTTCAACACCGACGAGTGCCGACTCACGCCGGATGATGCGGGGATCAACTACGGTGTCCGCATCCACAAGCTCAGCAAGCGCATGGACAAGCAAGCTGGACCGATCAAAGTACTAGGCGAAAAGATCGTTAACATAGAGCGGACTACGACCAGCATAAAGAGGGACATCGTGGACCTCAAACAATTCATAACTAAACAACTCGGAACCCTCGGCGGGAAACAACACGACACTACACAGGCATTCAACGATGGCCCGTAAAAAGACCAGTATACGTATTTCGCACTGGAACGCAAATGGACTCCGGTGCCGCAAAGCCCTTCTACAACAGGTCGTTAGCACCATGACGGACCCCCCGGAGGTCATTCTGATACAAGAAACACACATGGAGGATCCCCCCAAACTATTGGGGTACCGCACTCACTTCTCACCCCCAAGTGCTCGTACGCAAGGAAAGGGAGCGGCGCAGGGGGTCTGCACGTTCATACGCAAGGGCATCACTTTCATCCCACTCGATCCGCCGCACAATGGCTCGACGGCGCTCGAAACCTGCGCTACGGAGGTGGTGCTGGGAAAGCGTCAGCGTCACTCCCTCACTCTCGTCAATGTATACAGCAACCCGCAGCACGGGAGCCAGCGATTCAAGACTCTCTTCCAGAGAGTTCAGCAGCTTGTTCCGGGCGCACCTTGTGTCGTGGGAGGTGATTTCAACTCTGCTCACAAGGAACTAGGATATCCACGCACGACAGCCAAGGGAAGGAACCTTCTGGAAGAGGCCGAGGCAGCGGGCTTCACCCTTCATACAGATGCCAAGCAACCCTCAAGAATCGGCACGTCCACAGTGCGCGACACGACCCCAGACCTCATTTTCACGAACGCGCCAAGCGAGGGTCCGGTAAGCTGGAGAAACACTGGTATGAATTTAGGGAGCGATCACTACATAATAGAAATCACGCTGGAATTCGGTATCGAGGGCGCTAACACTCCCTTGCGCGTGCACAAGCTCACGGATTGGGCAGCCTTCCGCAGGCAAAGCACCTGCACCGTCTTTGAAGATATCGAGGAATGGGCACACAACATAAATAAAGCGGTCCAGGACGCGAGCACGGAGGTCAGAACTGAGGACACCGTTCCTGCAATGGACCCTCATTTGGCCCACATGATCGAAGCGCGAAGGTCCCTTCAGCGTCGATGGAGGAGGAATAGAACAAGTAGGAACTTACGAAAACGTGTTGCGCAACTCGGTCGGGATATAGAGGCGTACAGCCAACAGCTAGCCAGACAGCAATGGCATGCAGTCTGCAAGGAAGCGGATGGGCAGCTTCATGCTAGCCGTACCTGGAAGCTGCTACGGTCTCTCCGAGACGAAACACAAAACAAGTCCTTCCAGAGACACGGGCTCGAGCAGATATTGCACACAGCGATTAAACAGCACGGGGAGGACGGAGTACGAGACTATCTCAATAACAAGTACCTACCTTCCACGCCTAGCGTCGCCCATCCGGAATATGCAGGGAAGGCAAACCCCGAATTGGACGCCGATATCAGCGAAGGCGAGGTCAGGAGAGCCGTTAGTGAACTCAACTGCAAGTCCGCCGCAGGCCCGGATCGAGTGCACAACAAGGCGCTTCGCAACCTGGGCGACGGAGACATTACGGCACTCACGTACTTCTTCAACAAATGTTGAAGCACTGGTCACGTACCGAAGCAGTGGAAGACGGCCCGTACGGTCCTGATCCCCAAACCGGGAAAACCACCTAACATCGAAAATCTGCGACCCATATCCCTTACATCGTGTGTGGGCAAGGTCATGGAGCACATCCTAAACAACAGATGGCAACGCTACATGGAAGAGAACGGCATCTATCCTCCCACCATGATCGGCTTCCGTAATAAGCTAAGCACCCAAGATGCCATGCTTCTCATACAAAGTGACCTGCTGGACCAGCCCAGCGTCACTGATTGCCGAGCGATTTTAGGATTAGATGTCAAGAGCGCTTTCGATAACGTCCGGCACGCGGCCATATTGGCACAAGCTCAGCGCGTCGGCCTCGGGAAGCGCTCTTACGAATACATACGAGCCTTTCTCACGGGCAGAACGGCGCAGCTCCAAGCGGGCCAGATCCAGTTCGAGGAACGAGTGATGGGAGGCCAGGGAACACCACAGGGTGCGGTCATCTCCCCTTTCCTGTTTAACCTGGTCATGATCCCGGTTGCCAACAGCCTGGCCGACCTCCCCTCCGTGCATCATACCATCTATGCAGACGACGTGACCCTCTGGGTAAAAGGAGGAGCCACGGGGCACATACAGGAACAGCTGCAAGAAGCCATAGATCGAATAGAAACGCAACTGCAAGGGGCAGGACTGCAATGTTCCCCGCAAAAATCCGAATTACTGGTCTTACCCCCCTCCGGGCACTGGAGGAAGAGCGCTGAGGCAGAGGCCGCCGAAATCGTCCTGCACACCGGTGATAACGGCACCATCCCTCACGTGGCCAGCATCCGCGTTCTGGGCATGCACATCAACCGGGGCAGTGGAAACGCGACGGCAGTAGACCGACTCATCACAAAGATAGGAGTGGCCACGCGCCTAGTCAAGCAGGTGGCCACGAGGAAACAGGGAATGCGGGAGGCGAGCCTCCTGCGACTGGCGCAATCCTTTGTGGTCAGCCATGTAGCCTACATTGGAGCTTTTCACAAATGGCTCCGACACGAGAAGGACAAGATCGATGCGGCCATTCGCAAGGCCTACAAAGCCATCCTAGGCCTCCTACCTAGCACCAGTAACGTGGCACTGGCTGGCTTGGGAATGCACAACACCCTTGAAGAAATAGGGGAGGCGCAACGCATATCGCAAATAGTCCGGCTTGGCACCACGCAAGCGGGCAGGGAGATACTCCACAGGGCGGGTCTGACGTCGCCGGTGGACCCCCTGCCTGAAGAGGGAGACCAAAGGATACACGCGGGCAAGAAACATCTACTTGCGCAGCAACTAGTCGTGCCTCCACTTCCCCGCAACGTGCAGCCGGGGCTGCACGAGGGACGTCGTAGAGCACGAGCAAATGCGTTAGCGCACATGTATGAAAACGATGGCTCGGCATATTACGTCGACGCAGCCGAACATCAGCACAAGACCGGGGTCTTTGCACTCTCGGTAATACGAGCACGCGATGGTCAGTGTGTAACGGCCGGCAGTGTCCGGACCCGTACGGCCGTGCAAGCTGAAGAAGCTGCCATAGCGCTTGCGTTGACCTGTCAACCCGGTCAAACCATCACGATACTGAGCGACTCCCTCTCTGCTGTCCACAGATACAGCAGAGATGCGATAAGCAGCGTCGCGTGGAAACTGGCACCCACAAACAGAATGGCCCGAGCATACCTCAGATGGTTCCCGGCGCACATGGGAAACTTATCGAAGGGGACCCCCAACCGCAATGAGGAGGCGGACAAAGTTGCACGAGAGCTCGCACACCGTGTAGCGACTGCCGAACCTCTCACGTCGCGGGCGGAGGGAAATGAGACTGACTGCGACAGCTCCAATGAAATGCACCCAATCCTGAACTATGGAGACGTACTCGCCTGGCATCGGGAGCAACGGAGGAAGACAGTGCAGCCACACCCACTCCTCACCCGTACCGAGGGAGTGCTTTATCGTCAACTACAGACAAACACAGTGATTACGCCGGCGTTGGCGCGTTATGTGTGTCCAGGATACTACGCAAGTGACACGTGCTGTGTGTGTGAACTGGTGCTAGCAGACTTACCACACGTAATGTGGGGATGTGTAGAACACGAAACTCAGGGGTACCCGCGGGTGCTCCCCCCGAATGTGCAGTGCGCGCTCAACTCTACGGACCTCAGTGCGCAACGGACGGTGATCCAGCAGCTGGAGCTAGCCCTGGCTAGACAGAAACGAGGCGGATCGGGCAGTCACCAAGGTGGTGGCTGTAATGCCCCTCACGCCCGGTCTCCCCAGGCACATTAGTCATCCAGCCCGGTCCTTTCGGGGACTCCACGGACGGGGCGAAGTCCTGCGTGACGCACCCCCCGGTGCCGGATTTCACCGAATAAATGTCTTTATCTCTCTCTCTCTCGAAACGAGAAAGACACGTCATAGCGTACACCCCTCCAAGGTGATGACCTATGGTTATCACTTCCAAAAAAAAAATGAAGGAAACTCACACTTATAGCAACAATTATGGAGTAAAACTCGTTGCGGCAGGGAAGAAGGAAATCGGCTTTAATCGTGGACTTAAACCGTCACGATTGTCGTGAAGGTTGCGTTAAGCGTCGCTACCTTCAAGACCTATGCCATAGTTTGAGCTTCCTTCATTTTTTTACATGTGTGTTTCTACGAGATAACAAAAAAGGGCCCTCTAGTGATTCAAAAGTACTCCGGTCAAGGTTTCTACACGAATGATTTTGCTCTTTTTTGCTACCCCGGGCCATGGAAAAAAACACCGCAAGGTAGATTTTGCACTAGATTTTCTGAAGTTTTCACAATTATATTCGCCATCAGTGTGAAGGCAGCCAGTGCCCTGGTGCTTGGTAGTTACTTCTTGAGGACGCTTACAGCGGGCAAGTTCGTGTTTAACGGATCCAAAAAATAATAGGTGTAGCATAGAAAAATGAAGGAAGCTCACACTAAAGCGTAAGACTTGAAGTAGCGAAGCTGTAGGCCACTGTAGCGTGTTTCCTCTTTTTCGCCTCACGGCGTTGTTTCAGCGACCACAGCTGGATGTTCGCCCTAATCCATCGCACACGGCTCTGCGCGCACGTTGCCTTCCTTCGCCGCGCGCACTATCGCTGCGGAGGCGGCGTCCTCGCCTTCCACTGGCAGGTGGTGGCACGAGTCCGGCGCGCTTCTCCGTTCCATCCTCGCCTCTCCGTCCCCAACATCGGGCGCTGCTCCAATCCGGCGCTTGCGGAAGGGGGTGTGGTTTGACCTCTAGCTCTCAAGGTCAAAGCTGGTCAGCCCGCGAAGATTGCCGGACGCATTTCGCCCTTTTGCAAAAAAAAAAACTGCAACCATCGACCTCGCAGCACTAAAGTAGTTGAAACACGCAGAGAGACAGGAGGGTCAAGCACTGTCCAATTTACCCAGCGCTCATCCTTTCTGCTTGTTCTACTGCTCCGCCTCATTTGGCGCTGCGTCCTTTTCAAGTTGAGATGCGGTTTCACTGACTAGTCTATCTCGCTACTCTGCCGCTACTGCAACTCGTTCCGGGAAGGAGTGCGGTTGTTGACAAATTCAAGAGGTCCTCCCCAAACGAGTACCATGTCGGGCTTCACACGTCTAATGACCCATTCACTCCTAATCGCATAATCTATCATCATCATCATCATCATAATCAGAATCATCAGCCTACCAACGCCCACTGTAGGACAAAGGCCTCCCCCATTAATTTCCAATCATTCCGGTCCTGTGCTAACTCCGACCAATTTATCCCCGCAAACTTCTTGATCTCATCTCCCCATCTAACTTTCTGCCGTCCTCTGCCACGCTTGCCTTCTCTAGGGATACACTCTGTTAACCTCAATGGCCGACGCTTATCTTGTCTTCGCACATTATACCCTGCCACGTTCATTTCTTCCTAATTCCTACTAAAATGTCCTTAACACGCGTTTATTCCCTGTTGTACGCATCCGCAATGCGGGAGTCAAACGAGACGGAGACGTACAGGCGGTATTAAAAGGACAACTTTATCATCCCTTCCTGTAGAGATTTAAGAAAAGCGCGAAAGCTTTCCTTCATACAAAGTGCGTCAAAAGTGCGTCAAAACATTCGCTAACAGTGCGCCCAACCTTCGCTCAAAGTGCGCCCAGTCGATCGCCCACCCCTCGAAAGCCCAGGTTGCGAACTAAGAACAAACCCATGCGACTACTCACTCCTTCATGATTGATGCGGGTATTGTCTTATCTAGAACCGGTACTTTTTCGCGATTTTTAAGTGACCGTTTTGACACACTGGAGGCCCGGTTTCATGCACGCGTCGTGTGTACAGAGATCTTATCAGAGCTTTTAGGTCGACCAGGCAGTTTATGGGGAAATGCATTACTTTTTCGACAGGATGCCACTAGGAAAGCTTTCGCTTTAAAAATACGCACCACTGAGTGCAGAGTCTCCGATGCGTGCTGGGCCATCTGGCTGCAAAATCGTTAAACTGCACGCATGCGCAGTTGTCCTAGAGCGTTTAAGAGTGTGGCCTACTCATTGGGGAAATTATTGATCAAGAAGCGACGCAGGTCGTTTATGTTAGGCGCCTTTTGACGCTCTGTCACCACTTTAATGAATGATGGTTGAAGGGCATCGTGCAACTGCAATCAACTTTCCCCGCGCTGAACTACCGTTTATAGTGGATAACAGGCACGCTGGCAAGCGGCTTGGTGGTTGCTGCACATGCATTAACAAGTATATTAATAGATGAGGATAAGGTGACCTAGTGCCACTAGATAAGATTACAGAGTATCGCCACTCTTTTCTGCTATTGTTCCCTGCCGCCGCCACGATCATTCGTCAGTTAACATCACAGGACATTTGTTTACACTGCAACGGTTCATGGGCGACGCCATTTTGTTGTTTATGCATTTTAGTAGGTCAACTCTAGTAGACTTCGCAGTTCTCCCTGCTCTGCGGCTGCCCGCGACTGACGTCGTTCCTAACTCGAATCAAAGATAACGCGTGTAGCAGCATTCAGGCAGTAGAAGTGTGTCCAAAAATGCCGTTTTGCTGCATCTTCGGCAGTGTTGCTGACAACTGACCCGGTCGAAGTTAGTGGCGAGGCCATAGATGCGGCAATATCGCCATTGGTTGATTGATTACTTGTAGGGTTTAACGCGCCGACGCAACGCAGGCGATGAGGCGGATAAATAATTTTGACCACCTGGGGCTCTTTATCGTGCGCCGAAATCTCGTACACACTGGCGTTTTCGCTTTTCGCCTCCTTCAGAAAAGCGGCCGCCGCGGCCGGGAATCGAACCCACAACCTCGTGCTCGAACCCTCGAGCCACTGGGCTCGAGGGTTCGAGCCCAGAAAAATAAACCCTCAAATGGCCGCCGTTGCTGCATTGCGTGCCGCAGTGGCGGTGCTGATACCTTATCTCGTGACACTACGGGGGGCCATTCTGCATTCATTCATTTCATAAGACCGCGCAAAAAACTATAAAACCTCAGCACGTATTACCGTGCAATTCAAACAGCCAACCTTGCTAAATCCGCCTGGGTAGAAATGCGCGCCCATCCATTCTGTGAAGGTGGTTGGAAAGCGCATCTGTAAAAGACGCCCACAAAAATTATTCATTCGACGTCACTTGAATTTATACACGTGGCTCTAAAAAGTGTTGAACCCGAGGCCAGCGAAATGCGCTAAGAAGAGATATTCTTTGGTAAGGTCAAATCAATGCATGATCCATGAATGGTGGGTCATTGAGTTGTATTGGTAACGCACATGAGTGGATACGCTTGTTTTAAAGGAAGCTGAAACCCGGTGTTAGATCTCACTTCTCCTTCGTCCCTGCCACCGCCGACGCAGGCGACGAGATCGGCGGCAGAGACGGCGGATAAGTTAGAGGTCATGCGTTGGTGTGAGCTTCCTTTAATTTTTACTAACTGCTAGCGTATGCGCGAAGCGCGCATACGGCCGCTACACGCGCCGCGGGCGCAGCGCACAGTGGCGCGAGAGGTCGCGTGACGCTATCACGTCGCATTCAGCGAGAACGCACGGGGTAAACCCATAGATGTGCTCGGTAAGTGCACCGTCTGTCTCCCCCGTCTCCGCGTGAGCTCGTAGCTCAATGGATAAGACGACGGGCTTTCGCTCCGTTTCTCTATTCATTCCAGTTTCGATCTCTGGTGTCCTAGTAACTTCTTTTCTTTGTTCGCGGGAGTTTTCTGTTGACACCGACGGTTGCGATAGAACCCTAGGGGGTAGAGGTAAAAAGCTTCGCTTTAAAACGGCTGATCACAGCCCGACTTCCGCCAAGAAGTTGCACTTTTTTACAATATTGACCATCCTCTATTTACCAGTGCTGGGCGGTCCGCGGGCAGTCCAGGCATTGCGTCCGGACGGGACGTCCCATAGGAATACAAGGGAACATCGAGCGCCGGAGTGCGTCTCGGGCAGTACGTGGATGATTCGGGACTGATAATGAACCTTTTCAACGAACATTATCTGGGCATGCGCTTGCAGGCGCTGCCATTACTTTTGGTGACTCGCTCTTACCGCAATTGCCGCTTTGTACGGATGCCGTGGGCGCGCCGGGGCGAAACTCCAAAAAGGTTCTGGTTGACATTCCATGGCCACTGCGAAAGCGCTAAGTGATTTCGCGACCAATCATTGGCATGACCAAATGTGCTGAACTTCGTCAAGAGCGCATCCAAAGAGCGACATCTGCACATGAAGTTGAAAAAGGGAAGCGCGATGTTCGTGCAAAGCCCGCCTCTTAGCTATGACTACGGGCGCGCCCCGCGATTAGCAGAATTGAACAACAGCGTCACCAGCAATCGTGGCCGAAAGAGCCACCAATTGTGATTTCCGTATTCGCCGCTACTAGCGTTGTTCTTGGAGTGGAAAAGGTCCATTGAGGATGGCCGTTGTGTGTCAACAGATCCTGGCAGGTAATTCGCGCTAACCGAGTGGAATGGCCCATAATTTATTGCCTATTGATATTTCAATGCCTCCTCCATCCATCCTTCATACTACGAAACCCAAAGGTTGTATTAAAACACTTCCTTACAATCTTGGGCAATGTGACCCAGCCACGACAAAGAGTGCAATCCGGGTACCCCTCTGGTCGGGTGCGGCCAAGAAGAAATTAGATGCATATTCCAAGTACCCGTAGAGGGAACACAATAGTAAGGTCAACTTAGACAACGCGTCACACTTCTGTTCGGTGAAGGCATTGCCTGAGTAAACACTCGGCGCACCTGTTGATCTGCAAGGCTGATGAAAGAAACGCTTTGTAGATAAGGGCACTCCAATGGGCGGAGGGCTTTCGGTATTACGTCCTTCCTAAGATAAGCGCTTCAATTTCAAATGCACGTGCGTCGCAAGCGAGCCCCGTACCAGCGTACAGTTGAAAGCTTTAAGAGAGTAAACACGGGAGCGCGTGCCGCTCAGTACATGTAGAGCGCACTGGTGAGGGGCTCGCGCGCTCCCGCAGTTTGTGCGTTTAGCGGCCGAATTCCCTGAAACCGTTTTATCGCGTGGCTGCCTTCTGCATTAGTTAGGTCAGGGAAGATAACGCATTTTTATCCCCCAATCGGGCCGCGAAAAGCACACGTTATAATGAATTAGCTTCGCGCTTGATAGAAAGCCCCTCATCAGCACAAGTGTTAACGTAGCTTGCGCAGCAGACAACACCGCAATAAACCGTTTCCGGCGAGTTGATCCGCCGAATGCACAAACTACAATAGTTCTTCTCATCGCTAGACCGCTCTACATGTACTGAGCGGCAGGCGCTCCCCTGTTTACTGTCATAAAGCTTTCGACTGTACCTGTTATCGAATGTGTTCGTGCGTCAAGCCCGCATCAGGTTGGTTGCAGCTAGCATGACATCATTCAACCATCATCTGGCTCAGAAAAAGCGCCTCATAACAAATTACCTACGTCTCTTCTCGATAAAGGAAATCTCGTGAAAGTAGGCCGCACTCTCAAGGCTCTCTGAGAATTGCGCATGCGCGTAGTTTACTGACCTTGCAGCCAGATGGGGCAGCATGCGTCGGAGGTTGCGCGCTCCATTGTTAGTATTTCTTGTAATCCGTCCTATCTATAGTGACGCCCGCATCTGTGATAGCTATTTCAAAATGCATTCTAGTGACCAAATGCAGTGACTGCGAGGTAGTTATAGCTTTTAACAGAATTTCGGCTTACGCCCACGTGAAGGTGGCTGGCAACAAATTGTCACAGGCGACTAAGTAACCGAAGTACCACTGATGTGGCTCTCTTAAGATTTTTAACAGCAGAGGTGCCTAAGATATTAGTTCCGCCGTCGAGCACTAACAGAAAAAAAGAAGAAAAATTCCGAGAGTACGCCAGCGTGCGCCTCGTTGACCCCCGCGTCGGCCAGTTCGACCTTTGAGAACAGTCTGCCCAGAGTTCGTGGCGTGACTTCCCGCGAACTGTTGTTCTCGCCAGTTCACGTGCGTTCGCGCATTAAGTATGGAGCACAGACGCCGAGTTCGCGCTACCGGCGCCGAGTTCGCGGAGCCAGTTGACACGGGTTCTAGTGCGTGCTAACGCGGTCCACTTTGGGAGAGATGTGAAAGCCTGCGGACAAAACGATCCGAGCCTGCCAGTCATGTACAAGTTTCAGAGGCAAGTTCAGAAATCTATGTGAGGTGCAATAGCCGGGTCTCCGACAAAGGGAGGGCCAGCTCTGCTGTTTCTCCGGCCTTGCAGCACTCAGCTGGGCCACGCCCAGTCTCGCAACGCTCGAGTTCATTCTTTGCCTCCGAAATTTATTTCTTCCCTCCGTGGAGTAATTGACGGAGGTAGTTATTAATCTTTTACTCGTTCTAGCTTTTCTTTACGTATGCTGAAGAAGGCAGTTTCGGCGTGTTTATTCATCACAATTTTATTTTATTCATATTTTTAGTCATTCGGCCTTGCATTCTGTATTTAGTTCCTGAAGTATTTTTACGGGTGTTCGGGAGACTCGCTTAGCAGACGTTTTCGTCTACAAACCTCAAATGGCTCATGTATACTTCTTTTATCTGTAATCCGTTATTTTCCCACTCAAGCCTCCTGTATACCTCCTCCAGGAAAGCTGTGAGCAGCTGTGGCAAGATGGTATCCCCCTGCCGTACTTTACGGATCCGGAATTGTCGCTTGGCTTGTGAAGGATTACCTTGCCTGTACATCCTTAATACACGTCGTCTAGGAGTCCTGCGTACATCTCCTCTATCCACTGGACTTTCAGTGCTTCCAGCACTGCTGCAACGCTCACTGAATCAAACGCGTTTTAGTACTCTGTAAATGCCATGTAAAAGGGTTTATTGCCCTCTGAGCATTTTTCTATCACTTTATTGGTGTTTGTGTTCGTGTTGATTGTGGGGTTCCCCAGGGATCGGTGCTTGGGCCTTTGTTTTTATTTTTATAAATGGCATTGTTACCGGACTGTCAGTTGGTGTCAAAGGGTACGCTGACGATTGTATATTGTACAACAAAATTTTGTTTGTTGAGGATCAAATTAGGTTAAATCCTGACTGAAAAAGTGTGGCAAATTAGGAGTGATTTTGGCAAAACTGTTTTCCTGAAAATAACACGCAATAAAGCCCCTCTTTTACACGTCGATACTGCTGGTAACATTACACTGACAGAAGTGAACGAATAGAAGTTCCTGGGCTTGTGGATTTCTAACGACAATAACTGGACTAATCATATCGATACTGTATCGGCTAATGCTCTTCGACAACTTGTCTATGTAAGACGTGCTTTAAAGTGTTCAACATCGTCTGTAGGCCTCCTAGCTTACAACACAAGTATTCGTACCATGTTAGACTATGCAGAAATTATTTGGGATCCATAAACTCAAACCAATATTAAACTAGAAAACATTCAACAGAAGGCGGTCAGGTTAATGTACAATTCTGACGTGCGCACATTGATGACTGCACTTCTTTATAAGAACAACCTGCTAAATGTATCTGAAATTGAATCCTATGTTTTAAGTTTTCTATCGAATAGTTACTGGACAGTATGTTATTGAAACCTAATACATCTTTAACTTTTTAGCTGGTTACTATACAAGACGCCGACACGCACTATCTGCCACACCGCTCAATCCACGCAACAACTGCTTCAAATACTCGTACATCACAATAACCATTGTCGATCGAAACAACCTCTCTAGCAAGGCAGTAACCGAAAAATCGCCATCTACTTTCGTCTCACAACTGCTCAAACAAACAAACAAACAAACAAACAAACAAACAAACAAACAAACAAACAAACAAACAACCAGACAGACAGACAGACAGACAGACAGACAGACAGACAGACAGACAAACAAACACGCAAGCAAGCAAGCAAGTAAATAAACAAATAAATAATAAATAAATACGCAAAAAATTAAAATTAATAAATATCAAATATCTCAGTGTAGTTCCTGAGAATTCGTGAGGCCTCCAATAAAAAATTTATTACCGGCATATGCCACCGGCATATGCCACACCACCAGCCAATCTGATGGTGGTGTGCTATGTCATTGAGGTAATTTCTTCAGAACAAAAAATAAGCAGGACAAGCATTGTCTGATAACTGGGGCAGGTTCCCCACTTGTGAAGCTCTAAAATCGTGGCTTCTATTTGAAAAAACACTACCCCCAACTAATCAGCTCGTTGCGCTATCTTACAGATACAGAAATACGATGAAGACATGCACTGGCTGAATCTGACGAGAGGCGGACTGGAGCTTTTTTCAAAGCTGGATGAATTCTACGAGGCACACCTTGGCGACTACGATAAGACTATTGATGTCACCAACTACAAAAAGATGATTACTGCAGCGGAGAACAAGTGTACGCAAGTGTATCTTTTGTAAATATAAAAAGAAACGTTACATTGGCTTAGTGACCTGTGAAACTGGGAGCAAAAGGTGCTAGGCCTAGAGAACTATAATTGAAGCAAATTTCTTTTGTGGCGTAGGAACAAAAGAGGTGACTTCTTATGTCATTTATTCTTAAACTTTCTGAATATGTTCAGCTTGGTAAATGTCGCTTTTGATTTCGATTGTGCCTGAATGTATGGAAGGAATAGCTTCTCGTAGCCAGCACAAGTGCCCAAGACCAACTTTCAGATTTTCACCCTACGCAACCCTTAAAGGGACCCCGAAAAGCTTTGTGAAGGTGGCAATCAAATGCATTCAGTAGGTAGAACCCATAACGGGGGATTTTTGAGCCAAGTGTGAGCCCCATACGTTGTGCAGATAATTTGTAAACAATTTTTGAAGATCGCCTTTCTCAGCCGATGAGCGCGACGCCGCAGAGAGCCGACCGCGGGTGACGCAACGACGACCGCGGGTGACGCAACGACGACCGCGGGTGACGCAACGGCGATCGCTGATGACGCAACGGCGAAGGCGCCCCCTGATTCGCCCAATCGCCGGCAAGGTCGGCCGCCGGCGGCGTCACTGCCATTGGCTTCCGGCTGCTCTTCCTCCTTCCTGCGCGATCCCGAGGCAAAGGCGGCAAAGGCGGGTCCGCAGTGATTGACTCGAGCCTAGGCGCAGGAATGTAGGTAGCTGCTTTGAAGGAGGCAGAGAGGGAGGAGGAGTCGATCGGCAAGTGGGGAGAGGTGCATTTAATTGCTTCTGGCGCAGCTAATACTGGATGTAGATCAATAATTCCAACGGCATTGCATCGCTATATTGGTGCTACGTGACAATACAGGCCTTTTGTAACTTTTACAGAAGGCTTTTCTGGCTCCCTTTAATGGAACTGATCTGAATTAGGGGGGCTATGGAGGAGGAAGGTAACGTGCTTTTTCAAGTTTTTCAGTATATATTTTTTACTCCCATTGAGACATGGTATCAGTTTTTGTTTACAAATATTACCCATAAAGGTCCCAAAAATTTTCAGCAATTTCCCCTGAATTTCCAAGAAGTCCTCCGACTACATTTGCAGTACAGAAATCAGATAAGCGGCGCATTGTCTTTCTTGCGTGCATGAATGTCTGGTTAGACGTTGACCTAGCCACGTCCTTGCGTAGTTAAACAAACTTACACGCATACCGCGGGCAGCACGGGTCGAAATGTTTATGATGACCGCTCATTCATAAATCCGCTCGAATTGCTTTATTGCGGCCTCGGAAACATTCATCAAACTGAAGTAAATACCAGGCCTATTTCATCTAGCGCAAAATGCAGGCATCGTGCACCTACTTGTTTAGAGACTGAACTGCTTTGCACAGTCACGAGTCGACTAACGACACGTCGCGGTCGCTCAGTGGCTAAGACTTTGTGCTGCTGAACCGAAGGATACGGGTACAATTCCTGGCCGCGGAGGCCGCTTTTCTGAAGCCGAAAAGCGAAAACGACAGTGTGTTGGAGAATTCAACGCACGTTAAAAATGCCCAGGTGGCCAAAATTAACCCGAAACTCTCCGCTACGGCTCGCCTCATCACCTTTGGAACGCCTGCATGTTAAACCTCATAATAAATGAATGAATGAATGAATGAATGAATGAATGAATGAATGAATAAATGAATGAATGAATGAATGAATCAATCAATCAATCAATCAATCAATCAATCAATCAATCAATCAATCAATCAATCAATCAATCAATCAATCAGTCACGGCTGTAATCCTACACACTTACGATGTAGTGTTGTCGGTATTTACCCCATCTCGGGTTGGTGGGCGTTACAGCATAGCGTATCTTTATATTGCGAAGTAAATAAAACGCTATCTAACACGAAGGAAGACGGGGTTGAAAAGAATACAATCTTAAGAAGCGCTGCAACGTATCTGTTATCACAAAAGAAACACAGCGTGGGGGAAAAATATCCTGTTACGTGGTGGCAGGACAAAGGCGACACAAACCCCGACGAGATGGATTTTAATAGGAGGCAGCCATCTCGCCAAGGGAATGGATACGTCAAATCGTGAGGGTTCCGGATTAATTTTGACCACCTGAAGATATTTAACGTGTGCCGAAATATCGAAAACACAAGCGTTTTACTGCAAAGCAGTATATGTCTAATCCCCCAGTTTTCATTCTGGTGTCATCGATTTACTCGGCGCCGTTCCGGGCCTCCTCTTCCCGACCGTTGGCACCTCTTTCACAACTATTTTGCTTCTCGCCTCCGCCGATGCCTCCTTGCAAAGGTGCGCAGGCGGCAGCGAACGGCGATATGCGGCTATCAGATGATTGCGAAAAATAAACTGAAGCATGGATGGGCGTCAAAAAATGCACTGACGATTACTACAAATTGTGCGCAGCAGGAGCTGCAGTCTTCTCGGTCACAGCGCATTTCTACTGCGTCTAAGAAAGTGTTCGCGTGATCAGCGAACGTACGACGGCATGCGCTACTCCGCTGCTACCTTGCAGTGCACCGCCGCCGCCGGCCAGAATGTTGCAAATCGTGTTCGAATCTCCCGCGCGAATTTCCCGTGGTTCGGATTAGCCCCGCGCAAGGGAGCAGCGAGCATGTTGTTGCATATCGTGTTTGAACCTTTCGCGCAAACGTCAAGAAGTTTGGATTAGCGGAGACAGGAACAGAGTCTGGGGAAAGTGTAGGGGGAGGGCGCTCCTTGGTGGCGACACATGAAACATTGTGAAAGAAAGCCGGTGAGAGAGATGACGCGGTAGCCGCACGTGTCGTACTCCATTTCGCCCTTCGCGAGACGCTCCTCTCCGTTTTCTTTCTTTCGTCGCTGCTGCGCTCGCTCACTCGGTTACGCAGACATTAACAGACGCCGCTACCGCGAAGCCCAGCTAACGGCTGCCAAAGGGCTTCCTCCTAAAGCGACTGAAACCCGCCGTCGCGGCGTATGTCACTTCTAAGCACGCGTACATGACCGGTTCCCGGTTTATCCGTGCGCAGTTTTTTAGTGAAAAACAGTGGTAGGGAGAAGGGGGGGCGTGCACGCGCAGCTGTAGGTTTCATGCCGGTACTGATGGATGGTATGTCTGTTGTGCTGGTACGAGATTTGAACGCGGACGTTAAACGATCCAATGGGACCTGTCCGGAGTCCATAGTGGTAGAGCGGATTGGGTTTGTGTGTTAGGCTAAGTTCAGATTACCGACGCAAAACCCATATCGTGATATATAGACGTAAAAAAATGCAATGTCACGCAGTTCGATTTGCTGAGACGTGAAATTACGTCATTCTTTAGGTCATTGCGACAGTTGCGGCAACAGTCTGAACCCGGCCTTACACAAACAGTAAGATGCTGAAGACGCGGGAGGGACACAGACAGTTCTATGTTTATCAGCTAATGGCCTAGGAAATATGCTCCCTCGCAAATTACGACAAACGTGTTTTGTTTCGTGCGCTCCGTAGACTGCGTCCAACTTTGGAGGTCGTCCTGCTTCACAGAGTGGAAAGGCACTAATTTTTTGTATTCGCCTCTATCAGAAAAGAGGCCGCCGCCCCAGGGAATCGAACCCGCGACCTCGTGCTTATGAGCACAACGCCTTAGTCACTGAGCCACCGTGGCGGGTCGTGCGGTGATATGTTTGGAATAGCAGTCCCTTTGTTTCGCACATATTAACCGCCATTATTAGTTTTTGCACTGTACTCATCATCACTGTTGTTTTGTGGTCGGTAGCGCTTTATTGTGTCCAAAATGAAATATTGGTGCCCAGTGATGCGCAATGCCCAATGCCCTTTGATGCCCAATGTTGCTGAGGAGCAACAACTTAAACAAAATTTTTCTCTCGCACTTTGCGGTTTTTTCAATATTTAGCACCATCTTTCCGCACGGTAAGCTTCTCGGAGCTTCGAAAATTAAAAAGAAGGCAGCACCTACTTCTGTGCGTTAAAAAAGTCTTGCTTATGCGTGCAAACTAGCATCCTGCCTCGGGGGCTCAATAGGCTAGTGACAGGTAAGCGAAATTGTGCAATTTTGTTGTTACAGTGGAACCCCGATGGTACGTCCCGCGGACTTACAACGACCCGCTTCTTACAACGGATCACTGCAGTCCCGACAAACTCCCCACAGAAACAACGCATTAAAAAATTTCCCCGCATTTCCCCGAGGGGAAGAATGTGAAAGTGAGAATGCATGAGTTGAATTTGCGCGGTTCGGTAATGTTCGCGAAAGAGAGATCACACACACACACACAACTACAAAGAAAGAAAGATGCATTTATTCACAGACACCTATTTGTGTTGTCGTTGTACTTGATTGCTAGAGCGGATCTCAGCTTTGAAATTTCGTGTCAGTACTCCTTTAAGCGGGTGCATTAGCCCTTCTCACGCCCGATTCCTGGCCAATCCCCCACGTGGGTATGTGCCATGTCAGCGGCCAGGCAGCGCGCGCCCATCTCCCCCCGTTGCCAAGGAAGACGAGGAGATTCCTGGCCAATCCCCCACGTGGGTATGTGCCATGTCAGCGGCCAGGCAGCGCGCGCCCATCTCCCCCCGTTGCCAAGGAAGACGAGGAGCGCGCGCACCCGCAGCTGTTGCTATGTGGACGGACGGCGGTCACCGGAATTCAGGGTCGCTTATAAAGTGCATTCGCACTTAAAACACCGATCGTATGATGCTCGGGTGCACGCAGTCCGCTTCATACGACGGATCCTGGCGCACATAAACCGACGTTTTTCCAATATTTTAGCCACTTCGCTGCTTCTTCCCGACCTTTCTTTAATCTGAACCCCCGTTTGACGCTGCATGCTCCAACGAGCTTATTCTAGTAACATTGGCATGCCCGTAGGCGGGCCAGACCACTTGCTGAAGAAGGAAGGAAGGAAGTAAACTTTATTTTCCTGAGCACCCTTAGTCCAGGGCGCCGTCTTGGGAAGCCGTGGCCATGGCTTCCCCCACTCTGGACGTCAGCAGGAGCTGTGTCGCAGCGCTGGGGTCAGCCAGACTTGCCTCCCAGGATGCTAGAGTTGGATTCGGGATGGGGGTCAACTTTGGATGTCGATCACAGGCCCATATTGTGTGGAATATGTTTGGGTAACCTCCGCAGAACGCGCAAGTAGGGGTGCCGGGTAAATTTCGATAGCGATGTGTGAGATCTTCAGAGGGTAATGTGTTTGTCTGAATCTGTCGGACGAGGACGGACTGCCGCCTTGTGAGTGTACGATGGGGGGAGGGATGTACCTTGCGCTGCGCGCGAAAAGACTCAAGACGCAAGCAAGCACGCCTGTATTCCTGAGCGGGAGTTGAAGGCCCAACGCAGCAGCAGAGCGTCAACGCACCAACTGCGAGAAGTCGAAGTTCAGATGGCAGGCGGACCGTGAATTTGAAGGTCCCATCGAGCCGGCGACGAATTCGAAAACATACGATGCAACCCCACGGCGACGACCGAACACGTGCTTTTCCCGCCCACTCAATCCAAGTTTCTTCCTTTCACGACTCTCTCTCTCTCCCTATATCTGTGCTCTCTGCTTTTCAGTGTCTTCCAAAGCCGCGTTTTCACTCCGCTCCTTTCTTTGCTACGGTGCCTCGATTAACGAGCGTCCGCCTCAAGGGTGGAACGGTGGAGACAAGTATACGCTGGCGCCGCCAGTTAGCGTCCCCCGCTGGTTGCGGCAGCAAGTCACAGCAGCAAGACCGCGCTATCATATTCGCCGCAAAGCGGTTTACTCGCGAAGTTTAAATCATCGTTTCTATTTTGCACTGCTGACTCTTGTGGGAAACGGAAATAGATATTCATTGAGCACTTTGAGCAATAGCGGGCCCCCGGCTGTTCAAAGGGTTTCTCCACCCAGTACGGCAATGTCGTTTTTGTTTTTAGACGCGGCTGCATCTCATTCACTCGCCTTGTCCCTCCATACGGCGTTGTTGTTGTGCGTCCACACCCCTCCCCCATTCTCCTCGCCGCGCGAGCTGCGCTCTCCGCCGCTCACCCGCTCTCCTCTCCGATAGCGAACACTCTCTCGCGAGGGACATTGAATTGGATTCGATTGGGTTGGCTTGGCTTGGATTGGATTGGATTTGGATTGGATTGGATTAAAGTGGATTGTGTTGGATTGTGTTGCGTCATAGCCGCGCCACGTTGCGTCATAGCCGCGGTCGTTCCAGCACCGGCGTTCCGATTTCCACCTATGCGTTGAATGCAGCCTAACAATTCTGCTATCGTCCGCGCAACCGTAAAATGCACCGATCACTGTGATAACAGGAATGCTAGCACCACTGAAGACAAGGCTGCGAAGCGGCGTGAACGTGATGCTGAACGCAAACGATTGAAGCGAGCAGCCGATTCCGAACTTCGTAAACGTGATACCGAACGCAAATGGTTGAAGCGAGCAGCCGATGCTCGCTGTGGCGTCGCATCTCCACAGGGTTCCCCTCGCGGGAAGGTTTGGTAATTTTTATATCTGCTTTGTACTATGGTTCGTTTGCTTAGCCTTGGCAGTTTTACACTCGTTTTTCCCCTATCAATTTGCTTGACCACTTCGGCTTTACGTCGCTCGCGCAAGGCACGGGGTTGGCGAGCTATCGCCGGTCGGCACGGGTGTCACGTAGCGCGAGGTACTTGGCTGTCGGGTTAGCTCGGACTCTGTTGAGGGGTAGAAGGCACATCGTAGGCGCTGTTAGATGCAAAGCATCTTTAGCTGGGGGTATGTCCGTTGTCCATTGTACGTTGTCCGTTGTTGTCCGTACCTCTCCTCCTCATCCCCTCTCCACGCCAGCTGCGCGATAGCGCGCGCATGCGCGCCTTTTCCTCCGTCCTCCTCTCGACGCCAGGGCTATATATAACCGCGTGCACGCGCCGCTGCCAAAGCACCGGAACAGGTGCAGCTGCTTGTATACTCCCATCCCTCGACGACAATCGTACCTGCCACCTCAACTTTATTGTTAGCTCCACGACAGCAGAAATCGCAGCCCTACATCTCGCCTGTAACATGGCAAAAGACCACCTCCCATTTGACACCATATCCATCTTTTCCGACTCAAAGACTGCATTGCAAAAGATCCTCAACCCCAACCGTGCTGCCCCGTGCATTCACAACCTAATTGTAAAGATTCACCAACTTGAAGAAGGGTGCAAGGCCCACTTCCATTGGATCCCAGGCCGTATAGGTCTCCAAGGAAATGAGGAAGCGGATGCTCTGGCCCGCGCTGCCCACAACTCTCACCAACAGTCCTTCGACGTCTTCACAATGGACGAGGCCCGCAACATAACTAAACGACAGTTAAATACATCCCACCCCGACCCCCGAGTCTCCCACACAAATCCACCGGCCCCCTCCCATCCCAAGGCCTCCAGAAAAGACCGCTCTCTGCTTCTCCGCCTCAGAACAGGCTACTCCTGGACCGACGAACGCAGACATCGACTACAAAAGACAGGTTTCCCCTTATGCCACCTATGCCAAGACGCAAATGACACAATTCAACACCTCCTCTGCGAATGCCCTCACTTTGACGCCCCTCGCACCTCTCTCATCAACGCACTGAGAATACTCAGACTATCACACTCCACCCTTCAAGGTGTGCTCTTCCCAAATGGACCGGACTCCACCCGCCTCAAAGTAGCATCCCTCATCGTCAAATTCGTCGAAGCCTCCGGCCTCTCTGAACACCTCTAAGCTCAACCCTACCTACCCTCCCTCTACCTCCTACCACCTTCCACCCCCTACATTCCTCGCCCTCTTCGCCCCCCTAACCAAAACCCCGTTGAGGTGTCCTCTCTGAGAGACAGTTACCGGGTTTTTTCCTCACTCCCTTTCCTCTCCAATAACCTCAAACAACAACAACAGTTGCTTCGTCGGATGAGTCTCGCTTCGGCGTTTGATGAGTACCGACAGTCCTGCTAGCGGATTGGCTGACACAAGTTCAGCCAGCATCAGCCAACCAGTCAACAGAGCCGTTTGTCAGAGGGGAACCCTGAGGTGATACGAAGCATCGCGGAGTTGCCAACAACGTTCACGCGATGTGGGTAACCAACGTAAGTGAAAATAAAGGTAACTCCGCGATGCTTCGCATCACCTCAGGGTTCCCCTCGGGAAGATGGTGTAATTTTTTAAATTTGGGATTTCAGCTAAAGATTCCCAGATCATGCAAGAAAGCGCTAAATAATAGTTTAAATTAGTTCTCAGCCAACCTGTCCTGTGAGACCGTCTGCTAGGCCGGCATTTACCCGCACCCCGGTCGTACGACACCCAAATACGACGCTTTCTCGCGGTCCCTTCAAAGTCGTATTATTAGGATTCGACTGTATTAAATATGATAGCAATACAAACTTTACGTTATTGTCGTCACTTGAACCATGAATCATGCCGAACTAGGTAGCTTTCTTTTTCAACTGATACATGGGCAGCCAGTGCCCAGTGTTTCTCAGTGCTCAAGTTGTCATTGTGTCCAGCCGTATGACTCAAATTTTTTTCTGACTTCATATTTGTGATGTCGGAAGTTCTTTAAGAACATAAAAAAGTTGACAATCTTAAGCGCCGATTTAGGTTTTGGGCGCCAAAGGGCTAGGAGCCTTTGCCACTGTGTTGGCGAATTACAACACGTAGGCAGTGTCCCACATGGTCGTACGTAGTCAGCGCAAAAGTGCACTTTCAACGGAAGAACTGAAGCTCTCTCTCGATGATCGCTAGACTGCACGTAAGTCACTGCGCATGCGCCCGTTGCACAGCAACAGCTGACACGGGCCTCGAGCTCGGCCTGTTTGGTTGCTGAGTCACGTCATGAGAGTTAATGCTCTTCGCCTATTTTTGTCAACCATCGAAAACATTTGCGCAATTTGAAGTATATTCTACACGCAATGCGCCAATGGGCGTGATTCCTCGTTTCTACTTTCCGCTCCAGTGTGGACGTACATTAAAGGATTAAACAAAGCCGGGAAAGAGAGGCCGTTTTTTAACACATTCTGGCGGGTCAATACTCTTGGAAACACAACCAACACGTCCATTACCAACGGTAAGCTAACCACGCTGATCTCCTGCCTGATTTTTAGAGAATTATTCCAGTAGGGGGGGGGGGGGGGGGGTAGAGAGGTCTGAAATCGTAAATTTTCGGTTCATGGCGTCCAAAATAAGGCTACGTTTCAGGAGAGCGCTGTAACTGAAAGCAACTGATCGTACTAACGACGAAAGAAAATCGCAAGTTTAAAGCAATGCTTTAGGTAGGCTAAACGAAAACCTGACGGCGGTAATCTCGGAATCATGGCTAGACGGTTAAAACCCGATCTGACGATGTAACCGGGAAAAGCTGATTATATCGTAAAATCGACACCTTTATAAAGTCGGAAATACATTTCACAAGCAGTCGATGCCATAAATTTGATGTCTAAAAGGAGGTTCACCCCAGCAGCTACCATGACATCGTAAGTACGGCGGCCGCAGCGCTTGGTTGCTGATAATTTAGCAATGCGCTAAAAGTCCGCTGTGAAAGTAAGCGCAATGAAGAGCTGGTGGTTCTAGGGAACAGGAATTTATTTTTAGGGGCGAAGCTCCTCTTGCTCGGGCCAATTCCCGCGTTGCGCCGTCGGCGTGTCCACTAGTTCTCGAGGCGACCGCTAGAAGTGCAGCTGTGCAATAGTTCATAGGCCACCTGCTAGATGGCGCGCCGCCGCTCAATGCGGCGAGTCACAAGCTACTCATCATGAACATTTTGGAAGCGAAGGCAGCGGCGCGGAGAGCTCGCGACGCGGCTGCAATGCGGGCCTGCCGCCAAGACCCCGCGGTGAGAGCTCGCGAGGCCGAAGAAAGACGCCAGCGTCGGCAGCAATCGCAAGCCAGTACCAACATCGATCCGGAGGCGGCGGCAGCGGCGTGGGCTCGCGCAGCCGACGCAAAGCGGCCTCGTCGACAAGCGGATCCCGAAGTGAGAGCCCGCGAAGCACAGGCGGCACGCAAGCGGCGGCAAGAGAACCTCGAATAGGAGCGGGCGCGGTATAATTGCATCGATATGTAAATATTAAACATCGTGTATATAAGTGTATATACAATCACACCTATAACAACGTGTCGAGTGTTTATAGGATGTGTGGTCGAATGTTTCATGGTTTTACAGATAAGCATTGGAACTTCGCCCCAGTCATCATCACTCACTTCGTGGAGATAGCGGGATTTTTCTGTTAAAGGAGTCTATGATTTATCCGGCGTGCGCTTCGTTAGCATTGGGGAGACAGACTTTTCGTAGCACGCAAGCGTCTTCAACGCGTCCTCGGTTCGGTTCCTTTGTGAGCCCCAGCAAAGCGCCTGAGAAATTAAATAGGGTTCATCACGGGGACTAGAGCGGGCACAGGAGCTTCATCAGTTTTTTGAGTATTCAGCATCCTCCGACACCCCTTGTTCGCCGGAGACTAAAGGCACGTGCACACAGTAGCGTCAAACTTGCCGCGCCATTCTTCCGACGGCCGCCAGCGGCGTCGCACCGCAGCCTTCACCCGCAGCGCGCGCGACGCCGATTGCGGCCGTCGGCAGTGCGGCACGGCAAGTTTGACGCTACTGTGTGCACATAGCTTAGCTGTGGGATTTCTTCATTGTTGAAAACGTCCGTCGTGCCGACGTCTGCGTGGGTGCTCAGATAGTCATGGAATCTCATAAGTACGGCCACCTCGATAAGTCGACAAAGCTGTTTAGAGAAACTTGGCTGGATTTCTTCTCGCTCGATGAGGGCTTTCAGAACTCGATACAACCTCAGCAGGAGATACAATAATCTTCATGGCGAAATACATTCAAAATTGCAGTTGTTAACTGTGCCCGTTTCTCGAAATACCTTGTTAAATCGGGAATGGCAGTGGCACGCGTCAGCCAGTGGAGCCTCAGGTCGCAGCCTGGGGAGACCGCTGTGTGCTGCTTGGCCGTAAGGGAGCGCTCCTGGTAGCTCGTGCGCACATGGATGGTGGGTGGGGGGAGCGTTGTGCACGTGCAGATAGGCTTCCCACGCCCTCACTGATGACATGTCCGTTGTGGTGGTGGGAGATTAAGACGCCAGGGCAACGTGTCTTGGGTCCTCCGTTGTCAAGCATTTTTTTAGATATGTATATATAATACTATAAGCCTCATTCGCAAATTTTAGTAGTTTACTGCGTTGCTCGTTTGCACTGTTTTGGGGCGGACATCACACGCGCAGAAGGACGCATTAAAGTGTCAAACGTTTTTACATTTATTACCCCTGTACATTTATGAAGCCATGTCTGATTCTAGCGTGCTTCGTGTGCTTTCCAGACGACTGGGAGCGGCTCTTCTTGAAGTATGCAAACTACGAAGGATCGCACTTAGTGATCATCTGGGACAATGCCCCCCTTGTTATAGAGCACATGATTGACGACAGCGAGGGCATCGGTCCTAAGGACTCTCGGCTCCTCATGGGATGGAGTCTCCTGCGTCGGCTCATGCCTTTTGCCAGCGGCCGTCTCATGGCCAGCTTCTACGCGCCAAACATTGAAGAGCACTGCTTCCGTACTGTGAGCGGAGTGATGGATGTGGCCCTTCTGAAGCTCTTTTTTGACAAGTGTACGTATGCGCACTTTCCTCCTCGTGTCCTGCTGCTGCAAGAACGCGTGGAAAAACGTGGCGAAATTTTCGTGAACGCGTATTCATGGAAGGCCTGAGTTGAAAAGATCAAACCACGACTGGTAGACACATATTTGAATAGGTGGGCAAAAACAGGACAACAAGAGCAAAATAATGCTCTGCGAAACCACGTTAGTATATCTGCAAAAGTTCATTTATTTCCTTGGAAAACTGGGCGTGTTGGTACATAATCTAGGCAAAACAGCGCAAAAAAGGCAGGGACCGAGAGAGGTACACGACAGGGACTGCGCTGAACTATCAACTGGTTTTATGTTGAGCAAGACAATATTTATACCCGTCTAACCTAAGGCGCACGCGTAGAAAATGAAGTTCTTTCTCAGACAGGGTAATAGAGGCCGTGCTGACGCATGCCTCACCAAGGGTTAGGATCCATTCTGATTCTACAGTTTCACGTGACAGCCGTGATTTGCACTTTCTAATGATGAAAGTGTGCTGTAATTCTGGCAAACAGTCCTTGCAAATTCAAACAATGGCTTGCCAGGAAGCCATACCTGCTTTTAGCGCAGTCCCTGTCCTCTGCCTATCTCTGTCCATGTGTAATTGTTGCGCTGTTTTGCCTAGTTCATTTTTTTTCGCCCTTATTTGTTGCTTGCCCAGTTACTAAAGAGCCTCAGGGACAGCGTTCTGTTGCTTAATCTTAGGCTATCCATGACTGCATTGTATACTGCAATATTTGTTTAAACAAGAAACTTAACAAAGCAAGGAAGAATGCACATAAATATCGGCAAAGGAAACTAAAATTCCGCGATTACAGGATATGGCTCGAACATCTGCGAACAAAATTCTCTCTCTGCAACTTCACGCTACTATTTTCAGTTAGTGTTTTCACGTAATTAGTAATGTTGGTAATGCACTACTTCCGGATCGAAGTGCTGTGGAAGTGAGATAGGGTTTCTACTTAATTAAAGACATAGGTGTCTGCCTATGAAAGTCCTGCTCGCTGTAGTCTTGAGGGAAGACATCTCACTGCTTAAGTGCGGTGAGAACCCCGAAAGTTCACCTTCATGTTTACTGACAAGGAAAGTGCTAGTTTAAGTAGCTTGGATTACCCCACGCTACCGCGTTAAATCTAAAAAAAAACCTAGTAACGCTATCGCTTCAATCAGCAATAACTTTTTCTTTATATGTACTATTAGTCATTCTGTGCCTGTCAGCCTCTAGATTGACCAATTCTTGTCTGTCCTTGCAGTCGTTCCTGAATCGGTGGTGCAGAAGGCAATGCGCATGGCAAAGCTCATGCTTGGTCAGCTAAAATCCAAGATCGAGAACAGTTGGATGAAAGGAGTCATGCTAAAACTGGCCATGGATAAGGCTGCAAACATGCAGCTGAACATTGTCTACCCGCCGAACTTCCGTGTTCCTGGAGCCATCGAAGCGTTCTTCTGTGAGTAGTGGGTCGCTAATAAATCAGAGAAATTAAAATTCAGATTTAACTTTGTTCAAGGAACTGGTACCAAATTCTCCGTTTTTCTCTCTCCCTTCCCACTCTGCGCGCTTGGCAACTGAATGGTATATTACATTGGAGTCACCCTGAAAAACACATTTATTTCAACTTTTTGGCTGTGATGCTGTCTCTTTGAAGTGGAGCACAAGGTTAGAATACAGAGTACATAAAGGGTTCTTCAGGAGCGCCGCAAGTGCATGGAAGCATGCGTTTAACAATCTACAGCAAGAAAAATGGAAAAGTAAACAATCGAGGTGCACGGTTGGGCGAGTTGGTAATGCACTTCAACACTACAGCGTGGCCAAAACCAAGGACTAAATGCGAGGCACACAGGAAGCGGGCCCCTTTCAGCAACCGCCCAACGCTGCCCTATATAGAGTTAAGTAAAATACGGAAATAAAGCAGGAGCTCTCTCCATCTCCTTCATAGAGGACAAGAACCTGCCACAAAAGACAGGAGCGCGGAGTCGGCAATAAGTCTTACAAGCTCTGCCGAACTCAGAGCTATAGCTGTGTCACACTCACTGACGACACTGCAATTCAAAAGTTAAGCTATAAAGGGAAACAAGGGGCAGCCGCCGCCTCCCAAGCACACCGTCCATTCCCACAAGTGGCAGCCCCGTGCCCGGATCACGGAGACAACAGTAAGGACTCCTCGTTGGGCTGCAACGCCCCGCTTGTTGTCGTTGTTTCACGTCTTTATTTCACTTAATTTGCCCCTGGGGGGCTGCTGTGAAATGAAAAAAAAAACACTTAAGGGGATCAAAAATGAAGAAACGAGGTCCTGGGCAGTTGCGGATCGGGGGCCCACGTCGCCATTGTCCACTGCGGAGGTCTCCCGGTGTGCCCCTCAGGCGGCATGCCCGAGGGCGAGGAGCCTGGCGCCAGTGGGCGGAGCAGCTGGATCCAGAAGAAACTCGTCCAATGCCCGCCAGAGCTCGACGGCGGTCGAAATTGGGGTAGATGAGTCCGGCCAGGCCCAAGCTCGCAGGGAGGTCGGGCGTACCTCGGGCCGCAGAGTGGCCAGGGCTCGAGTCAGGGAAAGCGAGTAGAGCGGACAGGCCCAAAGCAGATGCTCCAGGTCCGCTCGAACTAGGCACGTATCACACGAGCCCAAGCTGTGACGGGATGAACCAGCGTTTTGGGGTCTACGGAAACGCTGCAGTATGAGTGGGGTTAAGAGTGTGCCAGCCTGGACTTGGCGGATAGTGACTTGCTGCCGCCGACTGAAGACATGGCCAGGAAAAGGAGGGATGCCAGAGGGTTGTGGGCGCTCATTAAGTATTCCGGGCGATACTTCTTAGTTTGAACGATGGCTTCTCTTGGGTCGTAACTTGTTGGTGGCGGCTCTGTTTCGTGCTCCGTGTCGTCCTCCGGACTAGGGCGTCCCGGTTGCGCGGATTGGAGTACAGCGCGCGCTAGTCGGTTTGCCTTTTCGTTACCCGGTATGCCCGAGTGGCCAGGTATCCAGTGAACTGTGAAGTCGTGGCCCAAGATGCGGAGCCCGCTGATGTACTGACGAAGGTGGCTGACTTCAGTGGACGTGTGCCGAGCGTCGTCACAGGCCCTGTGAGCTTCCTGTGAGTCTGTAAAGACATGATAGATGTGCTTCAGACTACGGTCTTCTGAACTGCGCTGAAAGCTCAGGTGCTTCAGTAAATCCAATATGGCGTGAAGTTCTGCCCCGGTGCTGCGTCCCGGTTCTTTTGTGATGTGAAGTTTGCGTCCTTGTGATGTGCCGTCCTCATTAACCCACGCTGTGGTGAAGTTGGGAAGGTGCATGGTACATGCCGCATCGGTATAGAAGACGTGACTTTTTTCGCCTACGGGGAAGTACACTTTTAGACAACGAAGCCACTCCCCATGACGTTTTGCGTATGCCTGTCTTCGGACTTCTTGATCATTTCCCATGTTCCGCGGTAACGGCTTGGCATCTGTCAGGGCAATGCATTCCCATGGCGGTGACTGTTGAGGTATGGAGGGAAGTACGTGTCCCTCCCCGGTGATGTCGACTGCAACCGTGCGACTTGCGTGTGCATTTGTACCTCGATGAGATTCGAAACAGTATTTATCATGCTGTAGCTGTTGAGAGCATCTATGGGAGTGTATCTCGGAAGGCCGGTTGCAATCCTCCGAGTTTCGTTGTTGAGGCGCTCTAGGGTCAGTAGTTGCGTTTTCGTTAGGGAATGATACGGTGCCCCGTACAGTATTCGCGAGTGGATGGACGCTTGGATGAAGTGGCGCAGTTCTCGTTCTTTTACTCCCCGCGCTCGATTTGTGATCCAGCGGAAGATGTGCGTGACCTGCTTTATTGTTCTCATTATGCGTGCGTGCCACGTGTTGGATGTGCATGCCTTGTCCAAAAACATTCCGAGAATGCGGATTACGGCTTTCCGCTGTACTGAATTCTATCGAAGTTGTAGATGGATCGCCTCTTTCTCCGCAGTCTTCGACTGCGAACGCCTGACTCCATGTATAACGACCAGTTCTGTCTTTTCGGGGGCTGTTGACAGGCCGACTTTGTTTGTATAGGCATCAATGGCGTCTAGGGCGGCTTGAAGGGCTGTTACTTGTTCTCCGAGAGATCCCGTTTTTGTCCATACTGTGACGTCGTCCGCGTAGATTGCATGTTCAATACCGGGTATGCAAGCTAGTTGTTGTGGGAGGCTGTCCATCACAATATTAAAGGGAGTGGAGGATATGACGGAGCCTTGGGGAACTCTCACCCGGTTGTATTTGGTTGTGCTAAGCTCTGTTCCGATTTGAACGAGAAAGGTCCGATCTTTTAGGATGGCAGCAATGAAGTTATGCATGCGCCCTCTGATTCTCAATTCTTTCACCGCTTGCATGATGGAGGTGTGAGGTGTGGCATCAAAGGCTTTCCTCACATCGACTCCTGCAACAATGCGCGGGAATGGAGACCTTGCGCCGAGAACGTCGCTTTTTAAGCGAGGCATAATGTCCTGTGTGGTTAAACTAGGTCGGAAGCCATTCTGGGTGGGGGCCAATTTTTGGTTGTCTTCTAGCCACCAAAGCAGGCGGGCATTCACCGTGCTTTCCATGATCTTGCACAGGCATGACGTGAGAGACACCGGCCTAAGGTTTGCAAGACTGTTAGGAGGCTTGCCCGGCTTCGGAATGGGCTTCACGATCGAATGTAGCCATTCGTCTGGCAGCTTTAAGGACATACACAGTCGGTTGAACTCTTGGAGCAGCGCTGCTTTGCACGGGGTGGGAAGATTTTTAACGTGCACTACACTGACGCCGTGGGATCCTGCGGCACTGCGCACGTCCGCCCGCTGAATCGCACGCTCCAGTTCGTTCATCGTGAATGGACTATTCATAGCCTCAGCATCGGGAGGTCTAGTGTCCATGTCGTATGTGTCGGCATTCGGGGCGGACGTCTGCGGGAAGAAGATGTTCGCTGCCTTTTCGGCCATGTCTTGCGCGCTGACGCCTTTCCTCAAAGCCACTCTTGCGGCCGCATTGTTGGGCTTACGCTGCCACAAAAGTGCGCGAAGGATGGCCCATAAACGAGCTGAATTTGTACGACCATTCATTTGCTCACATGTGTCCATCCACCGTTCAGATGTGAGTTGGTTTGTGTAGCTCTCGGTTTCCTCGTGAATGCGGCGGAGCTTCATGCGGAGGTTTTTTGGGCGTCCGCGTTTTCGGTAAGCGCCCAGAAGTCTCAGCTTGTTGTTCCACAAAGATAACAGGTGCTTGTCCAGATCCGGGTGGTCTTCTGGCACGCTTAATGTTTTGGTAGCCTTGCGCTTCGCCTCTGTCATCGCTTGTGTGAGCTCCGATACATTCGCTGTCATTGGCAGCGTATTGAGAATGTCTCTATAGCCATCCCAGTGCGTGACGCAGCAGTCTCTCTTTACTTGTGCCCCTCTTCCTGATTTGTTGCTTCCGGTCTTAATGGGGACAACAATAGGAAGGTGATCAATGCCCATCGGATCTTCCAGAACCTTCCACGTGCAGAGCTGAGGTCTGGACGTCCAGGTGAGATCTGGCGTCGTATCTGCTTGTCTGCTTGTTTGTCCGATACGGGTGTACACGTGTGGCAGATTAGCAGGGAGAGACCAAGGTGGTCGACGTCTTCCATCACCTTCCTGCCCCTCCGGCTGCATGTCGCATAGTTCCACGCCGTGTGTTTCAAGTTGAAATCTCCACACACGAGGACAAGGTCCTGGGGGCACAGCTTTTGAAAATGTGCCATGAAACTTGTGTCCGGTAGGGGGTTCTTGAGTTTCGTACAGAAATTCTCTGGGTTAATGTAGACTGAGAAGACGAGGACGGTCCGTTGCGGGGAAAGTTGAACGCGGCATCCCGTCACATTGGTGTTGGATGAGCACCACGAGTCCGTAACCAGTTGGGTGTGAACAATTGTTCTTCGAACATATACAGCTGTTAATGCTCGTTCTTTAGGATCGTTTGCCGGACCGTAGCCTCCGTATCCTGGCAATTTAGCGATAGGACCATTTACATCCTGAAGAGCTATAACCGCAGGCGAGTTTTGTTGATTCAGCCCAAGACACAATATCAGATTTGCTTTCTTCCGCCGCAGCGAACGACAGTTCCATTGTATCACGGTCGCGGCTTTCGCCTCATCACCCCAACCGTGCCCGGAGCCCCTGTTACACGAAGGATGCAGAGCCATGGGTTTGCTGCGGTGAGCTCGCGTTTGGTGACGCCACATGAATTGCGCCAGCGAGCGCCGTCGCCAAAGCTGGCGGTGCCCCAAGAGGGAACATGCCGCTGAGCATCAGTTTTTCCATTATCGTGTGAACGCACGTTTCGACTATCTTCTCAAGCATTGCCTGAACCAGTGTAGTGATCTACGCCTCCAGCTGAGGCCATGCGGGCTTCCAGTATGGCTTCGAAGTTCGGTTGCTGAGGAGAGTCCGAGGGCTGTGCTTTGCCCTTGTTGTGTTCTAAGTTTACCCCGGGATGCCCCCCCCCCCAGCTGCAGGCCCACTGGAGTCGGTGGAGAATTTCGAGGCTGCGGCTTCGCGCACTAGGGCGGTCGGATGTGAAGCATGTGCATTCACGGCCCCAACAACGTTCACATAGGTAGACTGGCCATGCTGCGTTGCGTTGTCACGAGCACGTGGAGATGCACCGATACCTGTGCAGAAGTTCCGCAGCGCGGCCGTGATGACCGAAGGCCTAACGCCTTAATGTTGCCCGCCGTCCTGTGATCCGGTGGTCGAATTTTCAGACTTTCTTGGAGCTGAGGAGGAGTTTCTTTGCTTCATCTTGTTGATTTGCTTGTTAATTTCTACTCTCTTCGGACAGTTTTTCGCCGTAGCTAAGTGTGCGCCCCCACAATTGCTGCACTTAAGAGCTTGTTCAGGGCAGCTGCTACCTTCTTCGTATTGTCCTCCCCCGCATGTAGAGCACCTTGGTTTGTCGAGGTTCGGGCACTGTTCCTTTCGGTGGCCGAGCTTATGACATGTCTCGCACGTACATACACGAGCCTTGTACGGAAGTACCCGAACGGTAAAGGACCTGAGACCAATTCGATACGGTCGGCTGTTGCTTTGAAATGTCACAACAGCTGTCCCCTTGTTTCCCAGTGGGCGCGCGCTGATTATCTCGCACTTCCTGCAGTGAAGATTCTCCATCAGCTGTTCAGAGGTCATTCCTCCCGCATTTCGGATGATGCCGCGGACTTGCCCCTTGTGAATAGCCTCGTAAGCTTGAAACGCGGTAGGTTTCTCGTTGATCGGGAGCTTCTTGAGCGTCAGGAGAGTGTCCCGCGTTTCGTCGTCTGCTGCGTCTGAAGCTCCTGAAGCTCCTGCGTTTGAAGCTCCTGCGAAGGTATCGTATGACGATATTCGGACGGAACCGCTTCACATCAGCTGGTTTGCAGCTTGTGATATGGCACGATATTGCCTCATCTATGTCAATGAAGTTATCGTCCATGATCCTACAAGGCTGACATGGTTGCAGCACAACGGTGCGAACGTATACCGGTCGGCCTAAACTAGACTCCTCCGCAGCGGCTCCCGTTCGCTTCTTGCGTCTGTTTCGTGCTTCCTGCCATTCAGTTTGGTCAGAAACTTCTTCTTGAGCCATAATCTCCTGATCTGACTCGTATGAGTTGTATTCGGCATCCGTGACCCCATTGGCGTGAGCCTTGGTGCGAACGCCGGTGTAGTTAGGCCTAGCCCCGAGTACGGCGGCGCTTTGCTTGGTTGGTGCGACACCCCGCGCTCGCTTCTGACCTTGCTTGGCAGTCGGCATTATGCGCACGGCAGATGTAGCAAAGGAGTTGCACTTGTCTTCGCCTTCTGTTTGTTCAAGGTCCGCCAGGGGCGCGAAGGGATTGTTGTAAGGTAGCAGTAACGTCCGCACCGGCACCGAGTTCGGCCCTGCGACGAGTACCGTACTCCTGGGTAGGCCTAGTGAAGTGTCTGAGCTGGCGGAGTGTACGGAAGGCTGTAAATCCATATCCTCCGAGGCTGGGTCATTGGATGAAGCTCCGAGTAGGTCCATGGTGTTCGATGGTGCAGTAAAGACCGGAGTTGTGGGCCCCGGGCCCACAGGACCGGTGAAAAACGCCGTAATCGACGCAGCCGTAGCGAGGTGCGATCACATAGTCGTGCCACCTGGTGGCGACCCCCCAACGCCCCGGAATGGGTGCAGGAGCCACCCAAGAAGAGAAGCACGGAGGTCAGACGAGTTCGTTTAGAAATTCAAACAGATAACACACAGAACAAGTAGTAGTCGAACGAGCCCCTGGCTGATGACATTGAATGAATATAACGATTTATAAGGTTCGTGCAAGTGTCAAGAGGTTGCACGTAATGTTAAAAAAATGTGATTCATGTACAGAAACTAACTTCTAGTGATCTACGAAACAATTGACACTTGGTAGCGAGGCATAGGTGGTTGTATGAATTTTCACATGGCATATGTAAAGAAAATGAACAAAGAATGCACACGACCAAAGGCAGCGCATGCGGAATATGTGGAACAAAGTTGGAAACAAATAAAAGCACGAACAAAGAATGCACGCGTACAAACAGCAGGACATGCGGAACCAGGTTATGTTCGAAACTAGGAAACAAAGTGATCTTTCGTCCATAACAAGCGATAAAGCATGCGGAAGGATAAATTGACAACACTAGACCGAACAGTGCTTGAAAAGTATAATGATGTGATACGTGCAGTTATTATGCCTAAGCTAGACGGCATTATAGCCTCCCCAGAAACTCATTGATGGCTCTACAGATAGTGTTCAATTTGGGGATCAAGTATGATTGGCAAACGTCCATGTCATATTGGCTTCTGAATCCTGATTTCAGCCTGGTGACTGAAAACTGGTCGAATGAGTGTTTCAGAGTCGATGTGTTTTGAAAGCTACCGTCCCATCTCACTCACCACCATACTGTGTAAATTAATGGAACACGTTATTTATTCCCACATTACTCTTAACGTCCCAACTCTTTTTTCACCCCAATCAACATGGCGTTCTTAAAGGACTATCGTGCGAGACTCAGTTAGCGTAATTTATTAACGACATAAGCGCCCGCCTGAGCAATAATATTCCTGTAGTTACCATATTTCTTCATTTCGAGAAGGCATTTGACATAGTTCCACATAAGATTATTTTTAAAGCTATCTCGCCTAAACCGTGATCCCGCTGTATTCACTTGGTTACAAAATTTCTTAACTAGCCGTAAGGAGTTTATATTCTCTAACTCGCACTCTTCTAGCTTATCTCCCGTTTTTTAAGCATTGCCTCAAGGAACAGTTTTAGGGCCCTTGCTTTTTCTCATTTACATAAATAACTTGACAACTAATATTAAATCTAACATTCGTCTATTTGCTGTGGATTGTATCCTTTATGATCCCATATACACTAGTAACGACAATGTAATTCTTTAGCGTGACCTTCATATTCTTAGTATTATTAAAAAGTGGTGTGATACATGGTAATGTCTCTAAATGTCACTAAAACCTCATTACAGTCGTTCCATCGCAGTACGACATACGCATCGCAGCGCTATTCGCAGTTCCATTTGTTCAAACCTACAAATATCTAGGTGTTTCTTTTACCCAAGATTTGACTTGGTCAACTCACATTTCGAGCGCGACCAACGATGCTAATAGATTTCTTGGTTGTCTGCGCCGTAATTTACGATTTTGTTCTTCATCCGTTAAATTGCTAGCATATCAAACATTGGTCCGACCTAAACTAGAGTATGCATGTACAATCTGGCATCCAAACCTGTCTAATTTATCTCATACACTCGAATCTGTGCAAAACCGTGCGGGAAGGTTTATTTCTTCGGCCTACTCCTACCCCATAAGCGCGACTAAACTAAAAAACTAAGCTAATCTTCCTACACTTCAAACAAGGCGTAAAGTTAAGCGGCTGTGCTTGTTTCGTAAGTTTTATCATGCACGCATTGCTCCGACAGTCATTAAAGAAGTTTATCACCCCCCTGGCCGCATCAACCACACATTGGGTGTTCATCCAGGGAGGACGCTCACCCCTGCCCATCAGCATTTTTTATCAAAACTGCAAAAGACTGGAACGATCTACCAACCGACTCCATTGTCATTTGCAGTCCCATCCATTTTCATGAAGCATTTGAAGACATTCTGCACTGACATTCTGTACTGACCATCAACACATTGTTACCTATGAATGTCCACCCCTCATGTAAAACCCCCGAATAGGGGCCTTTGAGGTGTAACAAATAAATAAATAAAGAGGAAGGTTTGCTTTTTTTTCTTGCATCCGATCTAAATTTCTAAAAAAATTTTCCGTTTGTCCAATGTATTGTGCGCCACAAGTGCCATGCTCTAGCAGGTAAATTATGTTTGTGTCGTCGTAATCGATGTTGTCCTTGATCTGCATGGAAAAGCCGGGTGCCCTGCTCTGGGCGCTCGTTGTTAGTTTTATCGTCTCTCACAGCTCGAACCGGGTGTTCCGCACGGAGTGGAGCCAGTAAGAGTGCAGAAAACAACTAAAGCTACCCTAAGCAGTGGAGCTTTCATCACCAGAAGTAGCCCTTCTTTCGGAGTTCTGGCCACAAATTGTCGGCATTTCTCTTAACTCGAAACTCCACTTACCTCAAAATTATTTGGAGATTTTATGACTTCGAGTTAACGAGGTATCATTGTATTGTCAAATACTATAACCTATTTTATCTTCTCGCCCAACAAGAATTATACCATGCGGCACCTTCAATATGAAACAAAAAAATAGCGTTTACGTGGAACGAATAATGGAATTCACAAGAATGAAAAAATACGTATAATTTTCCTACCAGGTCACATAATTCTGCGGTCATGCTAAGCAAACTTTCTAGCAGACTAAACCTGTTTGTTGTGATATCTGCGTATTTATTTTCCTTTACGAATTTAAAATTTCTAATCTCATGAATCTAACCTTTTGAATTTCTTCATGAAACCCTTTATAGACATCATGTCCGTGATATATCCGCTTTTAAGCTTCTGAGTGGTTCTCAGAGCGTACTGTTAGGACTGTTTGCGTGTGAACATTTTTGTTCTTTTTTTCTATATATGTGATCTTATCGCATAAAGACGGAAAAAAGACTTTTCTTTGCTGACGTATATATTATTTTAACAATTACAATGAATTACCTGCTACAGAAATTTGCCGTGTCTGCACATGGCATTTCTTATGGGACCCTGCACTAGCCTTTGGCTTGGGATCCAACCAGAGTCTGTAAACTTTCGTAAAAAATACAAATGAGGGGCACAGTTTCGAAAGGATTCAATTATTTCAACTAAATAAGCTTTGTCAGTGTTCCAATTCGCAGGTGTATGTTCAATTTGAACAGCATAAAAGCAATGTAAACAAGCTTGCGAAAGTGTGGTGGAGAAGGCTCAGGATTCTGTTTTAGGTTAACCAATGAGCGGTTGGCAAACTCAAGGATTACGTCATATTGCGACGCCACCCTATCGGAAAACCCAGCGGCACTTGAGCTCCGCTTCCAGCGTTCACCTGATTATGGGACTACGTAACGCGGAAATACGCCGGACAAGGAAATGCGGGATCCGGCGCGCGCTGGAACGTAGCGCTGAAACACGCCGGAGACCACGCCGTCTCCAGCGTATAGCGTGGCCGAGGCTCGCGCTAGGCCTTTTTTTAAATAGCCGTGTAATTAAAAGCCACATAGCTGTTAACAGGAAATACAAAAGTTCTCCTTCCCGGAAACATAAGTAGCACTCCAAAATTTAGCCAGATTCATTTGGGCACTTTTCAGCTGATGTCGCCCTGCTAACTGCATTGTTACAACATAGCGTTCCGTCAGTAACGCTCACTCGGTTCATGAAAGCGAACTTATGCTCCCGGGTAAAAAAAAATATTAAACGAGCATCGACATTGCCAATAACCGGTAGAAAATTGTTTCTTTACATTTATTAGGGCCGCACATTAAAACACAAGTAAACAAAGGTTTCTGGAACGTGTTTTATTTAGAAAGCAAAACGAGAGAGAAATAAAATGAACAGTCAATCATTATCTGGATTCCTTGCCTTGGCGAAACTTGATCGTTGACAATGCATTCGTACAGCAAGGCCCGGAATGGTATTCTGTGGCGAACAGCGCACGTCTCTGTAGTGCAGCACTATCTCGACGAGTACGCACGCAAGATACCTGCGAAATCACGCAGGGGTCACTGCAATTTCAGTCGATTGTCGAAGCACATCGCACGCATTCCAAATCACGCTGTCTGCGATATTCGTGGTATTCACTCGTATAAAAGTGCCAATTATCCCAGGCACCATGATTTGTCGTCGCATAAAGAGTGCTTACTTCCAGATGCTTGGAATCCAGAAAAAAAGTTACGCGTAACTTGAAGTAGGCACAGCGCAGATGTAAAATGTGAACGAGCGACTCAGCCACGCAGCCACCGCCACATTTTGACCGAAAGACTAAAAGCAGGTGGGAACAAAGTGTTCCCTGGCCGATCACGAGAACTTGTTCCTATCCCCGCACCGCGAGTGCTGTCGCGCGACAGGCCTTCGTTTGTGTTGGTTCATCACCAAATTTTCTTCGGAACGGCCGGGCTAGAGCGAAGGCGCGCGTTTTCTTTCTTTCTACGATTATTCATGTTTTTAACACGTCTTGGTAATGCAATGGGTTCACTGGGGCCATTTTTGTTTCTTTTCACGCCGGGAGCAACAACTGGTTAGCTGGTTTTAAAAACTTTTCAGTAATCAAGCTTGATTGGACATATAGTTCGCGTTAAAATGAAAAGGTTGCTCGGTAGAAAAAAAAATTAAACAACGCGCCACGCAGATTGAGAAAATATGGCTCTCAAAGACACCCCAAAATAGATGTCAAAATAGTAAGCTGCAGTAATTACACCACGTCTTAAAAAAGCACGTCTTGCTTGTCTTTCATGCGGCCGTTTTGCCGACGGGGTGCCCTTATTGCCTGATTATTTTACCAAAGATTATCCACGGTACAATATATGCGACTGCAATTCCCTCAAACAGCCCCAGGAATTTGTGAAGTTCTTTATTTAACCATCTGTTTGGTTAACGGGCTACGCTTAGATGTTCCAACATTACCGTGATTTGTTCTAAATTGCGTTGTTAATTACCAAATTTGTAGCGAAGGTTTTTTTCAAACGCGGCCGGAATGCTAATAGCAGCAATACAACAAACTTTCATTACGACAGACGCTTGCAATGCAATTGAAGGAAATGATGGTCACTCGTACGCAGAATTCTTTCCGGGCAGCTCACGCTAGAAAAGTGGAACTTTGCGGCACCGCACGGCCACAACATTTGGTTCGGAGCATCTGCGTCGATCGCGGCGCTGGATTACAACAGGTCGACCACGTAACCGGCGCGCGGCGCCATGAGGCCGTACTATACCGTTCGTGCTATCCCGTTCGCCCTAGCAGAGGTCCAGCGCACAGAGGCAACGTCCCCCTCTTATTTGATGCTTTCCAGCGACTTCTCCGCGTTGCTGTCGCCCAGATCGGCGTTTTACAGTGTTTTCCGTTCTCTCCAGCGTATCGCATCGTTCTCCTACTGCGGGAAAATACGGTCCCCGTGTTGCTGTCGTCCAGCTCGGCGTTTTCCAGTGCTTTCCGTCCTTTCTAGCGTATTTTATCGCTCTCCTAATGCTAGAAAACGCGGTGTTTTTCGACAGGGAATGTAAAGTAATAGAGGTATTTGCGAATATTTGCATGCTGAATAGCTGTCATTTAAGGAGTAACACATTGGAGTACAAGTTCAAGGTAGTGCCAGCCCATACATCAATATCTCGCTGCGGAGATAAGATGGTTGACGTTTTCTACGGTAATGCCGAATCGGCGATTAATCAGTCAAGCACCCAGGACAATATTGTAATGGAAGACTAACACACCCATACAAAAATGCATTATGGACGTCTATGGAAAAATGTATGGTGAGCTATGGCCGCGTATGGGTTCCCATGGTCACCCATAAAAGGGCACAAATTAGGCTTTAGCCAGCTATTGAAGTTTTTATGCATCCTGCACTAAAGCATGTAAACCATACAATTCTCTTTAGACGATTATAGAACATCCTAGTGTGTTTAGTCTATAGAGTCACAGCTATTCTGGTTACTGCAGCAAGCTAAAGAAATATGTATGACTTTAGTTCTATAAACCAGCTGCGACAAAGCTCCTTTGGCTGACCATTGTTTAGCTTTAAGTCTACAGACCTGAAATCATTCAGCTGTCTCTTGCCAGCTATTGAAAAGAGTTCGTCCTAAAGCTAAAGAGGGACAGCCATCAAACCTAATGTGGCTGGCTATAGGGTGTTGTTTAGCTCTAACTCTACATACTCAAAACCATTCAGCAGTCTTTTGCCAGCTATTGAAAATAATTCGTCCTAAAGCTAAAGAGAGAAAGGCATAAAAGCTCACTTGGCTGGATATAGGCCGTTGTTTAGCTCTAACTCTACATACTTGGATCCGTTCAGCTGCCTTCTGCCAGCTGTTGGAGAGAATCTGCCCGAAAGCTAAAGAGAGGCACCTATAAAATCTTCTGCGGCTGGCTACAGTGCAATATATAACTGTAAACCTTTAGACGTGTCACAATTAGGCAACATTTAGCCGGAATTAGGAAAGCGTTTGGCGCATAATTTACAGGCCTGCATCCATAAAAGCTTCCTTAGCTAACTACGTAGTGACATAAGGCTCCAAGTCTGCAGCTGCTAATAAAAAAGTGTTAGCCTATAAAGGTATAATTCGAGCAATAATTAAATCCTATTCCGGTGGTTTGAACATTACTTATGACACGTAATTCACATACTCATGATTTACCTAGCTACATCTACAACCCAGAGTGAATAACGATGATGAGGTTCATCGGCCGGTTATATGAAAGTTTTTCGTCAATAACGTTAGGCACTTATGATACTAAAAATACGGGAAACGTACAATTAAAGGTAGCTATAGATTAACGCTCACATTCAGGTTGCAACTTAGGATACTGGGCATCCGCAAAGCTTGCGAATGAACGTGGACCGAAAGACGTATAAGTTCGGAGAATTATTCCTCTGCGGCCCTTCGCTGCCGCAGTCAAGTAAACAAGCGGGCTTCTCTGAACATGGCCCTCTCAGCGTCGAAGCACATTGGCAAGAACTTTCGCGGGCCATGGTGCGGGCGTACACAGTCAGAAATATGGTGGCATTTGCGAACAACCACATTCCTTTTCCCGCGGAGCCCACTTTGACATTAGTCATTGAGAAAGGGAGAGAGGGACCCACACCCGACCGAAGGAGGCAAGGAAAGGAAATTCTGGGAAGTGATTAAAAGGTAGAGGGCACCATGACGGGCTAGCTGGTCGTGGAGGGGACAATCCTGCTTCTTGTTTTATTTTCGGTTTGTTTGGCACACTGGTTTTGCCGAAGGGTACCGAATGACACGGCCGGGGAGCGCCGGCGTGCGTGCAGCGCGCGGCGACGCTGTAGCCCGGCCGTGCGAACGAAAGTTTTCGTTGAAAGAGGGTCAGGCGTTCCGCGCTGTGTAAGTATTCGTGCGCGCAGCAATGATAGTGACAGACAATTTTCCCTGGCGGCTGAAAACAGACATAGGTTTTTCGGATGAAGAAAACACAACGTTAAGCGATGTTGTATTTTTAAATAAAATAATTACCAGCGAACAAGTTAGAAAAAGGTCGATAGATGGGCACGTATCTCCGAACTATTTGCTAGCGCGAAGGATCTGCTTATACCAGGATGTACTCAGTCAGCCACATCTTGTCTCCTTGCTCATGTGCGCGAGCATGGCACGTGTTGCTTGCTGGTGCTGGGAATTTCGACCTCAATGTGTTTGTGTAGATGGTGTGACATCAAGCAAATGTGCCGCTTTTCGCTGTCGTAAATTTCGCTGTTTACGATGACAGTGTTACGATTAATTCAACATCGACTTGAAGTCACGCGAAAATGGATACCTGCGATACCCCGACAGGAATTTCATCGTACGCAAAACTCCAGGGTGAGTGATCTTCCGAACTGAAGAGACTCTATAGTGCGAGAAATGCAGGACTTTTTTTGGTGTTCACGAATACTTTTCTGAACTACCCTGCACCACATGGGCATTGCAACGTACACAGAAGTGAAGATTTGGCCGCGGTGATGAGACAAAGATAATTATTTTTTCGTGAACTGAGAAAACTTATAAGGAACTAATTGAGCGTACTTGGAAAACGTTTTTTATTATTGCAGCGTGTGCGACCGTCTTCATCGTTTTATTAAAAGTGCATTTCCATTTTAGCCACCGTAATTGCAGCTTTGTATTGAGTACTGAGTGAAATGAACGACTTCTGAGTGCTCTCTTTTATGTGGACTACCCAGGACCTGTAGGTATTTGTGTCTCGGCGGGCGTTCGCGGGGAATGTGCCGCGTAGTGTGGCAGTCGAGCGAGTCACTTAAGCGTGAGCCAGAGTGTTGGAATGCGTGTGCTGTGTTTCTCGATCGGCTTATGTAAACAACTGTTTAGTGGCGGTGAAGTAGCATAGATAGTTGCCTTTATGTAATGAATGGAATGAATAAACCCCTTGATTTTGCTTTCCGTGAATGCCTGTGTTTAAGCCTTTTGTGAATGAAAACTGGCGAAGTGTTTGGAATCGCAACGTCGCACTCCCCCTATATCGCTGAAGTGTTCACGGAGAATATATTACAGAATGCAGCTAGGCACACAACGTAAGTGCCACAGGAGAATTTATAGAGATCTGCAAGGCTGCATGCCGGCATGGCAGCGTGTTAATAATTTCTCAGCGGCTGCTGCTGTCACTGTGTTGCAAGTAGTGGTGATTGTCTTCTGGATGCAGCCCATGCAAAATTGAAAACCCTTCTTCTGGTTCTGTTTAGCTATTTGGCCCAATTATCTTTAGAATTTTCTATGGCTGTCTTCAGCCATTCTTATGGAGATTCCTATGGGTGTCTTTAGCTTCTTCTATAGCCATAGCGATATCGAAAGAAGAGTTAAAGACAGCCAGAGAATCGGCTATAGAAGAAGCTAAATGAACCCATAGGAATGTCGATACAAATATCTACAGACAACCACAGAACCGGCTATAGAAGACGCTAAAGACGCCCATAGGAATGTCGATACGAATAGCTAAAGACACCCAAAGGAATGCCGATAGAAATAGCTAAAGAAAACCATATAACCGGCTACAAAAGAAGCTAAAGACACCCATAGGAATGTCGTTACGTACGAATAGCTAAAGACACCCATAGAAACGTCTAAAGATTATTGGGTCAAATAGCTAAGGACGACCATAAAGAGGATTTTCTATAGCTGACCATACAATATTTTTGTATGGGATGTTAGGACGCACGACGCTTGGAAAGCACGCAGTGAGAAACTTCAGAATAGGTTGCAAGAATAGCCATAGGAATATACTCGTTTGGGTTTGCAGACAGAAATAACCTCGGCATAAGAAATGCACTCTTCAGCAAATGAGTGAACAACAAAATCCCATGTTGGTGCCTATACAGTAGACCTAGAAGTAAAATCGATGCAAATCGATCGGAGTAGTGGCAAGATTCTGAGGTGCTAGGGAATGTCAAAGGAAGTGGTCGGCTCATCTATGTAGAAAACAAATCGCGTTAGTGAAACTCTCGTTCTTCTTTGCGTGCACATGTGCCACGAAACTGTTCCAGTGAGAGATTATACGCTCGACAAACTGGGTGAATACTGTCACGCTATAGAAAAATATGTCGCAGACTTCCTATGTGCCTCTTGTTCGCGTGTCTAATATTTCATCTTCGTTCTTTGTTGGGCGAAATATTTATTATTGTAGTATTTGTTGCCGTATAAGTAGCAGCCACGGTAGCAGCTATATACTGGATTCAAACTTTGTCTGAACGAATGCAGCGCAGTTTCCAGTCATTGGCTCAACGTTCTTCGATGCCTACGTGGAGTCACATTTGCTGGCGACCAGGCTTTTCTTCAAGGAGCGCAGCTACTGGAACTTTTCGGTTGGCGCGGTAAATGCTTTCTACCATTACGCCCATAACACCTTCACGCTCCAGGCTGGCTTGTTACTACCGCCGATTTTCTTCCAAAACGGGGTCTCTGCGGTGAACTACGGAGCCCTGGGACAGGTACACACTGGCATGGAGAAAAAATGCCGTTTGGCGAGCGCAGTTGCTAGTGACTCCAGGGGCATACCGTATTCGCACGAGTATAACGCACCCCCGATTGCAACACGCAGGCAAGTTAGACGCGGCTTCTACCACGTAACGACAGGACACCACGCACCTGGCAGAGGACAATTTGTTTGGCGCACGCAACGTTGTTAGCAAAATCTTTAATGCATTTTAAACTAACGTATACAGCTCCTGTTGGTTTTGTACTTCCGTGGGGAACATTGAACGCTCATTTCGGTCCTCAGCCCGACTGTAGCGCATACGCCAATTTTAAGGTTACTTTTAGCTCAAGTTAACTACATAGGTGGCAGCCTGTATTTCCATGAACCTAGAGAGCAGGCTGGGTTTAAAAAAGGGTACCCAATCAGTGATCACATCCCTGTTGTCAATCCAGGGATAAAAAATCCGCAGAATACACTAAACCGCACTGCTTGACAGTTATAGACTATGAAAAAGCGTTTGATTCAGCACTCACGGCAGCCGTGCTACAAGCATTAAAACACCAGGGAAAAGAAGAAACCTGCAACATGCTTCTAGAAGACATATAAGGAATGCACAAGCTGGATAATCTTTCGCCTGCATAAGCGAGGAATTTCCGATCCGAAAGGCAGTAAGACAGAGAGATACCATCTCGCCAAAACCATTCTGACCACGTATGGAGGGGGATTTAGAAAACGTGACTGGGAAAACATAGGATAAAGGATAAACGGGGAATACTTGAGGCATTCGAGGTTTGCGGACGACATAGTCTTGCTGAGTGAGACTGCAGAACAACTGCAAACAATGCTTGACGCAATACAATCAAAAAGCACGGCCGTGAGGTTAAAAACGAACATAAATAATTCCAAAGTAATGAAGAATAAACATGCCAAAATGTCCTCTTGAACTTAGGAAATAAAGCGCTAGAAGTAAAAGAATGTAACTACCTGGGACAGATGGTTAGTGATCGAGAGAGAAATCCGGCGCAGAATCGGTATTGGTTGGGGAGCACTCGGCAAGCACTCCAAAAAATTAAAAGTCCCAAATAATCAAAAAAATCAATATTCGAATCATTATGCTAAAGTATGCCCCTTTAGCATACTTTAGCAAAGAGCACGCCGCATCCCCCACACGTTAAAGATCCCCAGGAGGCAAAATTCCCACGGTTTACGCCCGAACTTCCACATTTCATCCCCCCATCGTGTTATTGGCCTTCCCCTTCCGCTAGACCCATCTCTTGGTATCGATTCTGTTACCCTAATTGTCCACCGGTTGTCGATTCGTCTCACTACATGGACCGCCCAAGGACATTTCTTTTTCTTTATTAGAACTATGATATCGTTAACTGTAGTTTGTTCTCTGATCCAAGCAGGGTGTTTCTTGTCCCTGAGTGTTATTCCTAACATTATTCGTTCCACTGCGCGTTGAGCTGACCTACGTTTGCTTTCTAGTTGTTTAGTAAGGCGCCAAGTTGCAGCTCTGTATGTCATCACCTTCAGTATGCACTGATTGTAGATCTTTCTTTTTAGTTACAGAGGGAGCTTGCTTTTTATTAGTTGGGAGAAGATAAGGAAGGAGAGCCGACTGTGGCCCAGAAAAAATCATTTGCGAGGACCGATAATATCCCCGCGTCACCGGGTGCCCAGCTTTCTCTTAGCTCTCTTCCTCTTTCGCGCCCCTCTCGTCGCTGCTGCCTTTGTACGTTGCTCTCCTCTTGCTCGCTCTTCGCAGCGGCTTGTTTACCTTCGCCGCGACATCTGTCTTCTGGCATGTCAAACTCTGCGCGCAATCAGGAGACACACGCATAATCTATATCACGGTGCGTGGCCGCAATGAGCGGTGGGGTAATCGCACACCGCTACATATGTGACGACTGTTTATTCTCTAACAGGGAACGTTTCGTCTAGACTAATAAAGACAGACTGAAGAATGTCGATATAACCCAGGATATCTAACATGAAATCGTACGGCGACGATTTCGGAAGAACCGCACAAGAAATAAGCCTGAGTAATATCGCACACTGCAACATGCACTCTAGCCTGATTCCGCTTACGGTAAAGCGGTACAGCGCAAAAATCACTCTTTCTTGGTCCCCCGCTACCCTGGCGTGCGCTTAACTATTTACGCTTCTGCACACACGCAACGTTTACGTCCGCAGTCGACATAGGCGTTTGTCAGTGATGTATTCAGTTCCACGCAAGAAATTTACTGCTGCCGCCTTGCCATGAATATGGAAAGGCGCTGTGAGCGTCATTACGCGAGCAAAGAATTTCGAATGCTATCTTTGCTTCAAACCGCGGCGTAACTTACGGCCCGATGTTCACTGTCACTGTGCGATCATGTAACCTTTTCGATGCCGCCAGCGCATACCGCCAGATGCATTGCCTAGCAGCGTGTTCTGACGACCTGGTTTGACAAAATAAAGTTGTTTTAGAATAAAGGACGAAGCCGGATAATGACCTATATTGCGTCATAAGAAGTGATTGCGTGTTTTCAAAAATTACATTTAATTTAAAATAATGTAATTTAACTTAAACCCTGCCTGCTCTCTGTTCTGGTGGGAATCCAGGCTGTCACCTATGCTTCTAACCTCCCATGACTAACGAAATCAACAATAAATGCTGTGCATTAATCAGGTGACCAGACAAAGTGTTGTTACCAGACCATGTCACAGTGTGGTGCTGCAGCCTAACCGGGGTTAATAGTAATAATGCGCCTTTACGTGACCATTGCAGATCGTTGGCCATGAGATCATGCACGGCTACGATGTAACTGGCATCACACTTACATTCGAAGCGAACTCACGCCCGCCAACCAATGAATCGTCGGTGATGAAATACAATGAGAAGGTGCTCTGCTTACGCGCGTCCTACGACCAAGTGAGTGGTGCCCACTTTTGTACCGCTAGAGCGCCAGTGCAGGGATGTCCTCGCTGTTGTTTATGCCAGCATTTCTGTGGCAAAAACAGCTACGTTTTCTGTCAAATAAAGGGGCCACAAAAGCAAAACACAGTGCAAAATGAAAAAAAAGTTCGCCTGTGGTAACCCAGTCGGCTACGTTCCAGCCATGAAAGGCGTTTGGTGACAGCAAAGATTGTTGATGTTTGTTTGCCCGAAGTAAGGTACCGATCAGGAAGCCAATCGCCCGGGCTCCGGTAGATTTGGCAGGAGGCTGGCAAAGCGATGGTGTTGAAGTTCTCGGAGATAGCGGTCGAATTGACGAACTCGAGGTGTTTGGATTGGATGAAGGGAAACGAAGAGTTTATGTACAACTATTTACATTAGACTTACTGGATGCATGAGTAACAAAAAGGAAAAGTTCAGTTACACGATCTAGATACAAGTGCGCACAAGTCACGCAAGAGCCTCAACTCGTTTAACTATCCTATACTCCGAGCGTGTGTAAACCACTCGAGCAACGGCGGCCGGAACTCTGTTCCCGCCGCAGGACACCTCTAGTTGCCCGGTACACAGCTGTACCCTAAACCTGAGACGCGACCCTCAAATCTCTCTTGCATAAAGGGCTCACATATCCCACCAAAGCTTCAACGGTTGAGACTCCTGCCTCGCCGGAAACTGCCTAGATTAGAGCTCAGAAAAGAGCGAGGTTTTGCGGCCAAGTTCGGCCTTATAACACTTCGGTATTACTCTCTCTCGGGCACGTCCCTCTAGCTTTCGTACACGCGTTAGGAAGAGCCCAAATCCACGTACACAGCTGTCACTCAGCCGTTTGCCGAATATTCAATAAGGCGCTAACACCTTCGGGTCAAAAGCCGGCGCAGGGGCGAGGAAGCACGCGGCGGCGAGTACACATGCCTCCGAAGAGGGGCTGAAAAGCGGGTAGCCTTTCCGACGGTGGTGCGCGACAATGGGATCTCGCGGAAAAGCCGCCGCTTTCGTGCGGTGAGACGACGATAATTACTCCTTCGTTGTTCACTACGTCAACAATCCTCGGAACTTGGCGGGGCCGCCTGCATTCTTAAACGGGCTTATTCCTGAGGCATTCCTCCGTCCAGACAAGCCGTCTCCCGAACGCGCCCCAGCGAATTGGCGACGGCCGTAGCGTTGCGTCGGCAGCGCTGTGCCGCCAGACCGAGCGGCGGGAATCTATCCTTTCACGCACAAAGCCGGGGCATCTGGCCACTGACTTCGTGAGCGGACCTTACAACTCCCCCCGTTAGGAGAGTTACTGACCTCTCGGTTCAGTCATTTCGAAAACAATTTAGAAGGGCCACTCGTTTTATCTACCCTTCAGCAATAAAAAAAAAGAAAAAAAACACCTAGAAGGAGTTAGGTATATCCACAAATGAGCCCCCTACGATTTCTGCCAATCAGTTAATCCGAACTCTCTCTCACCTAAGCTACAAAACACAACCTATTCACTAGCCGTTCAAAAGGGACAGAATACTTTAGCAAACCAAGAATATAACAATGCTAAAAACACTGCAAAACAATGCTAATACTGAAAAACACTACTAAACAATGATAAAACAGGCCCAGTGACCAGGCCGCCCCAACGGAAGGCAATGCTTCGGGCTTGAAGCGTGAACGAAGGGTTGGTGTTGGAGCGGAATGGCGGCCCGCAAACGCGATAACCTTGTCGGGATCATTGTTTCCCTTACGTACCGGGTGCCCCGCAGCGACAACCTCAGAAGCACCCATGGAGGAAAAAAAAGCTTAGGAGAGGCCCCCAGCTATCCCCGCGCATTGGCAAAAGTGTGGAGGAAGTCACGTGTTTTCGGCGGCCATTGTAAGTCGCGTTAGCAACGGCGTCCTAGCAACAGCCCGCCCGCCGTTCGCCAGTCATGGAGGAAAGGCAGCGCCTGCCTTGTCGTCCTATTGCGAAGATTGCTGCTTCGCTTTGCTGCGCTGTGGTCTTGCGGAACTCGAAAACGATGCTGCGAGTTGCGACAGCTGCGCCGATGTGAATATGTCATTTAATTTCTACTTGCAAGTGCACCTTGTACCGCGTCAAGCTTTCGCTCCGGTCGCGATCACGACGCGCCTATTGAAGTACAGATATCGTGAACGCGCCGTCCCGTCGTACGCGCGGACACCCGCCAGGTAGATTTTCGGGAAGTGATACACGGTGTGCAGTACGTAGGCGACTTGCAACCGAACGATTCGCAACTCAATTTTTTGGTTATCGCCGCTGCAATATATAGTTTGCTAGGCCGGCAATGCGCGGCAGTGCCTTTGCAACTGTTACAGGGTAGATTCCCAGTTGATATAATTCCATCGTCCTATTACCTTAGTAGGTGTCCGTCTGTTGACTGGAAGAGTACTGGATCTGGATCTTTTTGTGGTCTCGCTCTGGATTTCGCTTTTCAACGCTTCATACTGCGAGGTTAGTGTATGAACGTTTTCAACTGATATCACCTTGAATTTATTGACACTGAGACAAGTTGAAACTTGGCGAAAAAAAGTTTATTGACGCCACCCACCCTCCCATTTTTTTTACTCAATAAAACGTTTTGCCTCCTCCTCCTCCTCCTCCTTCGCAAAAAATTCTATCGAAGGCACGCGAACAACGGTAAAAACATTCCACAATTTTTTAGCGTGAAATCTGCATGAAGTACAGCTTACCTATATATATATAGAACGGCCGTTTAATTGACTAGTCATCTCTGGGATTGCCAGTGAAACTGCAACGCAAACTTGGGCACTTTCCAGTCCGGTAGCCGCGCGGCGTTCGCCCACTGTTTGCGGCGTTCTCCATCGCTTGGGAACCTATAAACGGCGGCGATTGCAAACAAAGGATGAATGCACACCAATGTACAGCAATACTTGTCAGCGGAATGATGCACTAACCGGTGGAAAGTGACGCCCAATTCCTTGGGTACCGATCGCGACTTGCAGCCTGGCACCGAGCATTGCGGCATTGTTAGAGCGAGCCGCTTCGCAAACCTGCTGCGGCCACACTGAAGACGTGTAACAGTGTAACCGCGCGTTTAGGTTCACGGTCACGCGCTGCAAAACGGCCTTCTACCTGCCTATCAGCTGATTTCCGCCGGCTCGGCGCTGGCAGATGCAGACGACAAGAGTGGCGATACAGGACGGAGGAGGCGGAGAAGGTGCACCGAGAGAGAGAGGCAAAAAGAGTCCGCCAATGGCATGGAGGGCCAATGGTCCGCCATTCGACTTACAGAAATGGCGTTTCCGGCTGCGCTGGGTGTGACGTCAGGGCCTCTCCTAAGCTTTTCTTTCCTCCATGGAAGCACCTAACATTATTACTCAAAACCACTCGTGCATGCTATGGGCATCCCGAGCAGCGGCCTAACAAAGTGAGTTTCTCAACTGTCCCAACACGCACTCATTACGGCATAACTCAGGACTCACTTCTGTGACACCTTGCATGCTAGCAGAACTTAGCGCGTCATTCCTTCCAGCGCGGCGTCCGACCAAATCTCTGTAATTACCGCAACGGACACTAAACCTACGAAGTTCTATTACAGACACCCGTTTTGCGAGATCGCTGATTCCGTCTTGTTTCTCTCTTTCCATCGTAGCTGCCCAACCTCTTCGGGAGCTCTCATTCTGTTTCGCAGTGTCCACGCATAGGTTTTGGTGTTATCCAACAGCCTCCTCCGGTACACTCTCACTTTCAGGACTACCTAACCCACACGACATCTCCGCATCTTTCCTACCCTCTCCAAATGTTCCTAGCACCTTATCCTCCGTCTTCTCGCGTTCTATCTCACTTTCTCTTCCTTTTCTGCAAGTTCCCCCCAGCATACCCAGGATTTAGGGACACGCACCACCGAAACCTGAGTGCGCCCTCTCCCGGCGCTTCGTTCGTTCGGGGGGGCGTAACTGAATGGCGCATAAAACACAGGGCTGCCGTTTGATAACGAAGACAGCTAGGTTCTCAGAAACACCTCCGGGATATCCGTAGCATGGCTCCAGCGGCACGCGGGTCGCGACTGTGTATGCGCAGTACGCTACGTAAACGCCCCGGCGATGCCGTGGTGCTACGCACGCAACGGCTGGGAGCGTATGCTCCGGGGCGCTGCGGACCTCCTGGAAAGCACCTTGCTCCCAAAATGGCTGCTGCCTCGGTGGTGTCGGCGACAGGAGGTTCCCCGACTGAAAACACGGACCGTCGCGTGTGTTTCTCGTTAGGCGACAACGTTTCAGTTCCAACAGGCATACAGACCAGAAATGAACGACCAAGGACAACCCGGATTGCTCCCGAAGCGTGCGGCGGTGTTTGTGTGCGTGTCGCGGTGGTGGAATCCGCGCAGTGTTGGTGCATGCAGATCGACCGCCTCCATTTCGGGAATTCAAGAATTTTCGCCAGCGCCATCGTTGCGCCCTCGGGTGCGAGCCGAGAACGTTGCGCCACCAGTGTGAAACGTGAAGGATTTGTAGTTGGACTAGAGGAAGTGAGTAACAGGAACGCATCGTACATTTCACCCGGGTGAAGTGTATCACTAAACCGCCGTGCCAGCCTACCCGCTGTTTCATTTTGCTCGTCGCATTAGCGCCGCATGCCATGCTCAGTTGTATTTGTCGCATGGTCCTGCCATATTTCATAGCTGAATAAAGTGAGTATCCCGAGCACTGCGTGTTGCTTCAAAACTTCGGCGGTGCGCGGTTGAGCAAAACAATCGCGACGGGTGTATCATATTTTTTCCTAATACTGAATCAAGGTAAGAAGGTCTTTTTTTATCGTACTTGCAAGATTTTTACAATCGAAGCCAGCGTTACGCATTCAAAAAAAAAAAAAAAAAAAAAACGCCGTCCAGCTACAGCTTGCCTTTGGTTAGCCACGCAAACAAGGTCCAATTTGGGTACTTCGCGTTGGGTTCAAAAGTGGCGCTGCAAGCATTAGCCCACGCTACGAAAAAACTCCCACCTCCCCTCGCGGGAACCCCTGTGTAGATGCGACGCATAGGCGGAGCGGCGAAGGGACCGCGTTTTATAGCGCGCATAACGTTGAGGGGACTGCGTAAGCCGGTCCCAGTCGATGACGACGTTGGCGTACTTGTAAAATGGCGTGGATTCTAGGTGTTTGAGCCAAGCGTGGATGTTGGTTTGCCTGAGAACGGCACACCGGTTATATGCGCAGCGCGCCCGAAGGAGATGAAACCGCGGGAGAGAGTACTGCACATGCGCCGGCCCCAGCGCGTCTGCCGCGGCTATGACGCAACACAATCCAACACAATCCACTTTAATCCAATCCAATCCAAATCCAAACCAAGCCAATCCAATCCAATCCAATCGAGTCCAATCCAATGCCCCTCACGAGAGAGTGTTCGCTATCGGAGAGGAGAGGGGGTAAGCGGCAGAGAGCGCAGCTGGCGCGGCGAGGAGAATGGGGGAGGGGTGGACAACGCCGACGACGACGACGCCGGAGGGACAAGGCGAGTGAATCAGATGCTCTGCATCTAAAAACGCTGTACTAAACTAATCCGTCGACGCGTCGCTACGAGCGTACGCTCCGCTTTACGCCCAGCAATACGCTAACGCCCGGAACGCCTAAATAAATGGGACCTCACAGTTACCGAAAAAGAGCGAGGACAATTAAAAAAATTCTAATTTATCGCCATAGAGACGCAGTATGGGAAGAAGTGGCGCAATTTGTCAGCACTGAAGCATAGTTATCAGTGTGTAAACTGCAGGTTAGCATTCAAGCGATGTCAGAATGGACAGAACTCAATGAAAACAAGCTCCATCTTGGGAAAGCCGCACCTGAGAGAGTGGCAGAGCTGCAGACATAAAGAAAGATTTGTAGAGGTGGTGTTATGTCACCTAAGAATTGGGCACATGCGCTTGACCCACAACTTCCTCTTGCTGGGAGAAGACCCTCCAGAATGTGAGCAATGTGGGAAGCGCCTTACAGTAGTACACATGCTTATCGAGTGTCCTAGTTACGAAAACAAGCGTCGTGAATTTTTTTCCCACTTTTATAAATTTCAAATTCCATTGCACCCTGCTTTACTGCTTGGCGATGAACCCCTGGTTCCCTTGGAAAAGGGTTTTAAATTTTTGAGTGCCATCAAGCTTTTAGAGAAACTGATTTTGCCAAGTTACGTCATTTTTACTTGAGCGGTTTTTAAATTTTTGAGTGCACTCAAGCTCTTGCAGAAACTTTGATTTTACCACTTTACATGATTTTTACGAGCCTTTTACCGTACTGTGTTCGAAATATTTACCATATGTCGTGCGCATTACAGCCAAATTTGGCTGCTGCGCCAATAAAATTCAAATTCATTCATTCATCCGCTCAAACCTAACTGGAGAGAAGTCCCACTAAGATTGCCCAGTGATGTTCCTTGGCGGTGGGTTAGGTCGGTGGCCGCCAATCGCGCAAGCAAGATTCTGTGACGTCGTAACAAGATTCTGTGACGTCATCGCCGGAAAGTGGCTGGGGAGTCACCATTGCTTCATCTGTTCTTGTTTTTTATATACAATCGGGTTTCTGCTTGAAGTTTGACGGATTAATATAATTGTTATCGGGCCAAGCCAGTCTTTTCAATGCACGGAACATGGGTTTTGGGTTCGTGGCCCATTTAGTGTACAGCAGGATGTATCTCCAGGCTTGCGTGCTGCCTCGGGCTTCAACACAACGCCTGAGTCACGAAACAGCCTGGATCGTTGGCGAATGCTGAAGGAGCGGAGTCGCTCCCAGCGATATTTATTGTGGCGTAAGGTACACTGCCCGAGGTTGAGCAGTTTCTCGTGCACCTTGAAGGGGCGTGCTCCGCAAGCGTGAGGAGCATTGGGTTGGATTGGACATCCAAACCCATTGGAGTAGGGGTGTGTAGAGAATTGGGTCTGCGCATTCGGCGGTCTGCGCATTCCAGAGGATTAACGTAATAGCCGCGGCAGACGCATTGGCGCCGGCGCGTGCCCAGCTGTGCAAGGAAGGGAGCAGATACGGGGCCATTTTTTTAAATGCATAGCATTTCAGAAACTCACGATGTCGCCCGCGTTGGCGTCCGTAGGCGTCCGTAGTCGTAGTCCGCACCCCTCCCCCTACACTGTATAAAAAAAAATACTATCCGGCGCCTGGTTTCGATCCCTCGACCCTGCGGGCGGAACTCAATGTACATGGTGCTCTACCCACTGCGCCACAAAGCCGGCACAGAATGGGCGGCTACGAGCGCGCCTTACATCCTTGACTCATTCAAATTACTGCTGACGAGCGCTCTCTCGTCAGCAGTTGCCACAAGTGCAACAACATTAACGTAACGCAAACTACTTAACGTCGTGCGCCCCCGGAAATGCTCTGCATTTGATCGTGCCCCTCGCGAGGGGGATGTTTCACTGCGTCGCCATGCGAACAGTTTGTAGTTTCCGCCTGCTCCGGTCGGTGTCGCCACGGTTCAAACCACGGCAGGGGAGCTGCGCGGGCGTTCGTTGATCGGCGTGCGTTTCATTGAGTAACAAATGCCGTGCGTCGAAAGCGGCTGGGCGTCGCTCTCACGGGTCAAATGACCGTCGGAGTGGCGGCACTGTAGCATACGCTTGCAGCGCCGCCGATCTCGACGGCCGTCCAAGTTTAAGAAACATAGTTATAATTGCCAGTTGCAGGGTCCGAAAGGATCAAAAGGCTACAGGAAAGAATTAGTGGCAGCGCCGCTACTGCTGCGCGAAAGACAGGTGCACAATCGCGAAAGGCAGCCTGCCATCGTTCTGTGCAGGTTTCTCGCACGGGCAGCCGTGAGAGAATAAGCGTCGCAAGGAATGATTTTTTGGTTGGCAATTAATTTTGTCGAGCATTCACTGTACGCCATGCGTAGTCGCCCATTTACATGTTCCAGAACGCAAAACAAAATATCGGGATACACTGTGTCACAGGCTTTTTGGGAATCAATTTTGAAGCATGACAACTCTGTTACAAAATAAATCACAACATTGCAACACGCTACGCGCGACGTGAACATTAGTCAGTCTATTTCTGCCCCGTATACCGCACGTCTGGTGCGGCCCGCACCAGACGTGCGGCACGCACCCGCACCAGACTACATCTCTTTTTGCACTGACATGAGCGCCGATGCGGTCACTATATAGTAGCCGACCGCGTGAGCTACTGTCGCAGATATCACCAGACAAACCGACGCAAGTACGACGAAGACGCCGCGGTCTCCTATGCACACACGTTCGATGTGCCAACGTCGTTGCAGGCACTCGATGAGGTTAACCTTCTACGTCGTTTCTTCGGCGCCCATGGCGACAGCGAAAACGCAATCAACCCGGCGGCCACCGCTATGATTGTACCATGACCGTACCCCCTATGTACATAGCGGTATTTGATCGAAAAATGCAAGGTACCACCTCCGGGCCAGTCCGCAGGGTCCCCTCAGAGGTTGGGAAGAGGCTGCCATTGCAACATTGCGGTAATACTTGCCTCCACTCCAGCGAAATATACAGTGAGCGACTGTAAAACTGAAATCAGAAGCTTCGCGAAGGGTTAAATCATCCGAGGCGCTGAATATGAGCACCCAGAGTGGTCCAAATTATATGCGACCGGGCACACTCGGGCCTACCGGGAAACGAACATGCTCAGGCGGCCGCGCGAGAATTTAGCTTCCGAGACTGTCCTGATACTGCTGAGCTATAGTTTCGGAGGGGGAAGTCTGGAGAACGCCTGGCGACCTACACGGATATTGCTGCCGACTGCGGATTGGGCCGCACAAATTGCCCGGCGGCATATCGTACTTCAGCGTGGAAACACTACAGCTTTCCTAACCCCGCGACATATATCGCTTATACCTTGAGATTATCGTGACAAGCGCAAATGGCGCTGCGCAAGGGCTAGCCTCCAACACACTTTACGGGTATGTTTAATATTCGCACGCAACACATATTCGGGATTAGGAGGAATTAGAGACCGTCTTGCTGAGCTCCGAACTGGGCACCGACAAAGTTGCCGAAGATGCGCCAGGGCTCAAGGCCTCCTGACCAGCATTTGAGGAGAAAGGGCTACTGAAAGCTTCTATTTCTCTCCTTCCTTACGCCATTTCGAGCGCGAAGTTTACTCCTTCTACTTTATTATCCCCACGTTAAAACCTTAAAATGGACACAATTTAGGCTATTAAAACGATTACGTACATTGCCCAATCTGCAATATTGTGTGAAATGCAGGGTGATACGCTGTTTATCGTCATTTTTTATTCGTATTTGGAACTTTGTTCTGCGGATGTTTTTTTGTTTATTTTTGGGTTTTAGTGGAAGATCTGTAAGATGCGGATTTTTTATTTCGTCGAATCATTTTTGTAGAAATCTTATTTGTGTACCTTTTTTAATCGTGTTCGAGAAATTATCTCTGTTTACTCTTTCATAACCATTCTAGGTATTTTTTTCGCCAAATGGCCCTTTTTGTGTGAATTGCAGGGCGTTACGCGATTTTTCCTCGTTTTTAAATTCCAATTTCAGACGTGTTTTTGGGGACATTTTGTGCATTCCTATGGTTTGGGGGAGATGTATAAAATTCATATTTTTGATTTTGTTTGATTTTTCTGGAGCATTTTTTCTCCTTATTTTTTTGGTATTATTAAATTCTTTTCTTTTTGTCGCACTTTTTTTCGTATATGCCTGGATTTTGGGGTGTGAGGTATAAGATGCCTATTTTAGATTTTGTCTGACCATTTTGGTGAAAGTTTTATTTTCTCTACTGATATCATTTTCTTGGTTTTTAAAATTCTGTTCGGCCAATTATCTCCATTTGCGCAATTATATCAATTACAGGTGCTACTTCCAGCAAATCTGCATTTTTGTGGAAATGCAGGGCGTTACACAGCCCTGGCTCTTGGGTAACTCGACCAGGAATGTTACGCATTAGAAAAAAAAATTAAACGCGTATCACCTACTTTCTTCGCAAATGTCGACAAAAGACGGTAGTATTTGTCGACATTTGCCAAGTACGATGCCTCCCTTCCCTTTCCCGCTCACCTCTCATGTTGTTCCTCTTGCGTCCCGTTCCTCCCAAGGTAAACACTCTAAATGTTTGCTTTTAAAATGTTTGCTTTTAAAATGTTTGCTTTAAAATGTTTACTTTAGCACCAACGACATTCACCTCAGACTCGACCAGCACCTATTATCGAACCCACTCGAACGAGACACTTCAGCTATATTAGCCGTAGATCTCACTAAGGCTTTCGACAATCTTAGCCATTCCGCTATTCTGGACAACCTCAACTCTTTGCAAGTCGAAGAGCGCTGCTATGGTTACGTACGAGCTTTCCTCGCGGACCGCACAGCAACTGTCAGACTTCATCCTTTAACGTCCTCTCAATTTCGATTACCTGCCAAAGGCACTCCACAGGGCTCAATACTCCCCCCCCCCCCCCCCCCCACCCCAGTCTTTTAGATGCGACGCTGAGAGGAGCGTCTCTTGCCGGCGGCCATGTCCTTCCTGCGTCGTCGTCGTCAGCGTACGCACAGCTGCGTCTCTCCTCTGCTCACTCCCTCTCCTCTCTCCGATAGCGAACACTCTCGCCTAACATCTGCGGGCGCGTGGCGCAGCGCACTCTCACTCCGCCGGTGGGCGGCGCTGCGCGCGGCGCGAGCGCACTGTGCGCATGTGCAGCGCCCTCTCTCTCCGCGGTCTCCTCTCCTTCGGGCGCGCTGCGCATATAAGCGGAGTGCCGCGCTCCGGCCGGTCTCTCAGTCGACGGTCGTCCGCGCTACGCTTGCTCTCTCTCTCGCATTACCCGACCATTGCTCACGCAATTCGAGTAATCGACCCAACGGAAACGCACAATGGAACCCCCTTCAGCGTCGCATCACACCAAGGTTCCCGCGAGGGGAGGTGGGCGTAATTTTTAATGTAGCTTCAATACCCCTTGCTCGGGCTCTCCTACAAATACAAACACTACACAGCGCTCTGTACGCGGGCTGAGGACTTGCATACCTTCACGCACACACGTGCACTTCTGTGCATATCCGCAGGCGGAAGCCGAGCGGCAGCCCGCAGCTGACCCCAAGAACGACTCGGAAGGCTTCGCCGACTGGACGGGCCTGCAGCTGGCGTACTCGGCCTTCCGGTCGCTTCCCGCAGCCGAGCGCGATGCCGTCATTCCCGGGCTGCCGCTGGACGCCGAGAAGCTCTTCTTCATCGCGCACTGCTACAAGTGGTGCGGACAGGAGAGGAAGCGTGACCCTGACCCTAAAGAGCGCTACTGGAGCACCCGGTCGCGCTGCATCGTGCCCCTGCGCCACATGCCGGAGTTCGCCGCGGCCTTCTCTTGTCCCCAGGGCAGTAGGATGAACCCCGCCGCGAAGTGCACCTTCTTCTCGCCGTCGTGACGCTGCCCACGGTCACGCTGAGTCTGGACGGCTCAGTCTCCTCCACCGAGGATCACGGAAGATCGAACAAGTGGAGCTGGCCTGTACGGGTGATGACTGTATCCAGAGGCAATGCCTCGTGGCTCGTAGTGGGCCTCTTATTTGTATAATAATCATTTTTAAGCAATGAATTTATCACGTACCGAAGCGCTGTCGGCGTCCGTGTGTGTATGGGTGCCTGTGCGTGCCTTTATGCGTAAAAGACTGCTGTCGCAGTAGCGGCTTATAAGCCGCTACCCCGAAAGCAGGCCTGTGTACCCGAAGAAGGCATGTGTACCCAAAAAACAAACGCCACGTGACATTTCTTTGCATTTTTTTATCATACAGATATGAAATGCACATTGTTGCGGATCTGGTAGCGTGACCGGTGAAGGCGTTCGTTGACCCGGAGTTCGGGCAAACATTGGGGCCGAGTAGGGCGAAGAAAGAAACTTACTGTCCACATATTTACATGGTGTTTGGGAACATGGTTCTGCGCTCCTGGGTCCGCCCCCTTTCACCCTTTTTCTTGGCTGACGTCAGGGCGCACCAATCACGAAAATCCGTGGCACCGAAATTGACGTCAACACACTCACAAAGAGAAGGCACTTTTCCTCTCACACAGGTAAGTCGGTTGCTTCGGTGGTGCAACCTTCCTTGATCAGCGGCGTCTCGGACCCACAACAAAGCGGCCCCACGGTGATTGGCTCGCAGCTGAAGATTGCCGCCGGAAGAGCAACGCAGCACGCTTTTGTTCGTCCCTCCCTGCACCATTCTCGCTCATTGTGACCCGCCTTGCCGGCGCGTGAATGGGCTACCGTGAAGCCGCGGAAAGCGGCTGGTATCCAGTAGCAGAATTAGTCGCCCCCGCGTCCTTGCGCCCAAAGCCTTGTCGCTCCCTGTCGATGAGGGGGGGGGGAGAGGGTAGGTGGGGGTAAGGAACCGGCGAAAAGCAGACGGCGGGAGGGTTGGGTGATTGAACCCGATAATATTGCCGACGGTCGTCCCAATGACAATACGCCGATCGTAACAACATACTGAATAATTCTTTTTCCCGTTTTTTATGCACACACAGGAATGAAACAGTGCCCGTTTTTATTACCTTCAAAGTTTAGTTAATGTTACTTTTATTGAGTCTCAATAACTACTTGAGAAAAATTTTTATTACTCATTAAAATGTGCCAAGTACATTATATTTAACATATAAAGGGAACTTTTACACACACTTAATCGAGTTAATCTATTCAGTTTCATTAAGTACCCAATAGAAAAGTTCTTTTGAGACTTAACAGAGTTAATCTATCTGGTTTGAATAAGAACTCCACAGGAAAAGTGTTCTGAAACTTAACATAAAGGTTTATGCATATTCAATTTCAGTTCTATAGGTAACTTCGATAGAAACTGAGTCAATCTGTAGAGTTTCAAAAAGTGCTCGATAGAAAAATGTCTATTGAAACTTTTTGTCCCATTTCAATAGGAACGCTGTTGCCAAATAACTTTTGAAGTTCTATAGGCAGAGTAAACAGAAACTTAATAAGTTGTTAGGTTCTTTGGAAAAATTCAATAATCTTCAAAACCATCGCGATAAAAAATTCTGTAAGTGTAGTGCACGGCGAGAACCCGCCAACTGTTCAACGCCGGACTGAAGGCGTGTGACGCAAACGCTCTCAGACGAGTGTTTCTTCTAGCTACTCTTTCAGAATAGAGGATAGAGCGCGTACGCCATGTTCTCGGTTTTCTAGGCCAATTGAGGAGCATTTTTAGCGAGAAAAGTGCGTTCGCAACTGCTGATTCTCTCGCATAACCTTTTACGGCGATTTTCTGATGTCTGCTATGGGGAAGGCAGCTGGGCCATATTTAGCCAGTGACTGGAATGTTTCAGTTACACCGTCTGTGCGTAAACAAACCAAAACGTTAGCGATACGTGAATATTCGGCACTGTGGAATATTCGACCGAATTGCTGAGCGAATGACTGAAGTGCGTAGCCAAAGCCAAGCTTTTCGGCCAAGCCTTCCGAGATGTCATCCCTAGTTTGCGCAAGATACTGCCAAAGTGAACATTTCTATCATCAGCACCAAGTTGCTGCCTTGGCTAGAGTTTCGACGAGCTATCGGCCGCCATCACACTTTCGTTCAAAGATGGCACTGAACCGGCACTCCGGCCAACATAGCGGCACCAAGCTGGCGCTCTTGTACTGACGATTCGATGAATTTGCGGCATACTGTTGAAAATGTCGGCCCCTAACTTGAGCTTAAGGTTGGCTATGGCCGCGGATACTAAGTGGCTACAATACGTTTTTCAGCGGAGCTTTATAGATCGCGCTAAAAACACTCGAGCCAACTGCGTGTAACTTTTCTATTTTGGGCGACTACCAATTGCGCTTGAATATAAATCTTCTAATGTAAGTGTACCTATCACTTCTGTCTTTACATTTTTTTCAGTACCTGCTTTGCTTTAAAAAAAGGCCGTTTTCTCCCGATAAAAACAATACCGAATTTAAGAAAACAGCTGGCTGGCGCCGCATCTTTTCAAAGTGCTACGAGTTGTGCCGCGCCTCCGCCAGATGGCGCCATGGGTCCCGCGACCGAGAGAAGACGCAGTGAAACATCCTGCTCGCGAGGGACACGATCAAGTGCAGAGCATTTCCGGGGGCGCACGACGTTGAGTAGTTTGCGTTACGTTAATGTTGCCGCCGGACAGGCCGCCAATGGAATCTAAACCTGGCAACGTTTAACGTGCGAACCTTATCTAGCGAAGCAAGTCTCGAGGTGTTGTTCGAGGAACTAGAGGGCATTAAATGGGATGTAATAGGGCTTAGCGAGGTTAGGAGGGCAGGGGAAGCCTTTACGGTGCTGAAAAATGGACACGTCCTATGTTACCGTGGTCTAGAGGGCAGAAGGGAACTGGGAGTGGGATTTCTAGTCAATAAAAGCATAGCTGGCAACATAGACAAATACTATAGCATTAACGAAAGGGCAGCAGGTCTTGTAATTAGGCTCAATAAGAGGTACAAGCTCAAGGTGGTGCAGGGCTACGCGCCCACATCCAGCCACGACGACCAAGTAGTGGAACGCTTCTGTGAAGATGTGGAATCGGCAATGGCTAAAGTAAAAACGCAGTATACCGTAGGTATGGGGGACTTCAATGCTAAAGTAGGCAAGAATCAGGCTGGAGACAAGGGAGTTGGGAACTATGGTCTGGGCTGTAGAAATAGCCGGGGGGACCTACTAGTTGAGTTTGCAGAACGGAATAACCTATGCATAATGAATACCTTCTTCTGTAAACGGGAGAGTCGGAAGTGGACCTGGAGGAGCCCGAATGGGGAGCACAAAAATGAAATAGACTTCATATTATGCGATAACCCTGGCGTCGTGCAGGATGTGGAAGTGCTCGGAAGGGTAAGGTGTAGTGACCACCGTATGGTAAGATCTCGAATTAGGCTAGATTTGAGGAGGGACCGCAACAAGCTAGTACGTAAGAAGCCGATAAATGAGCTAACAGTAAGACGTAAAGTAGAAGAATTCAGGATCGCGCTGCAGAACCGATATTCCGATCTTAACGAGGAAGCCGAGCTTACGACACAGGAAGCCAGCGACAACCTTACACGAATTCTCACGGAGTGTGCAGTAGAAGTCGGGGGCACTATGGCTAGACAGGATACTGGTAAACTTTCTCAGGAGACGAAAGATCTAATCAGGAAACGGCAAACCATGAGAATCTCTACCGCAGCTGACAGAATAGAACTAGCCGAGCTCTCGAAGTTAATCAATAAGCGTAAGACAGCTGACATACGGAAGTATAATATGCAGAGGATCGAATACGCTGTAAAGAACGGAGGTAGCCTGAAAGCAGTGAAGAGACGTCTTGGCGTGGGGAAAAATCAGATGTATGCACTTAAGGATAAGCAAGGCAACATCATCACAAATAGGGATAAAATAGTCACAGTGGCCGAGGAGTTCTATAGGGATCTGTACACTAGCCGGGACATACAGGATAATGCCGAACGAGACAGTAGTTCAGAGGAGATAGACATCCCACCAGTAACAACCGAAGAAGTAAGGAAGGCTTTGAAAGAAATGAAAGGGGGCAAAGCACCTGGTGAGGATCAGATAACAGCAGATCTCTTGAAGGATGGCGGAGAAATTGTACTTGAAAAACTGGCAAACCTGTATACGCAATGCCTAATGACCGCAATGGTACCGGAATCTTGGAAGTACGCTAACATCATCCTAATATATAAGAAAGGCGACATGAAGGACTTGAAAAATTACAGGCCGATCAGCTTACTGTCAGTCGTCTACAAGGTAATCGCTAACCGAATCTCTGCAACCTTAGATTTCAGTCAACCTAAAGAACAAGCAGGGTTCCGTAAAGGTTATTCAACAATGGACCATATTCACACGATCAATCAGGTGATAGAGAAGTGCGCTGAGTATACTGAACCCCTATATATAGCCTTCATAGATTATGAGAAAGCATTTGACTTGGTCGAAACCCTAGCAGTCATTCAGGCATTACGGAACCAGGCGGTAGATGAGCATTATGTAAGAATACTAGAGGATATCTATAATGGGTCTACAGCTACCATCATCCTCCATAGGGAGAGCAGTAAAATACCTATAAGGAAGGGTGTCAGACAAGGAGACACAATCTCTCCAATGTTATTCACAGCATGCTTACAAGAAGTATTCAGAACGTTGGATTGGGAACAGGTGGGAGTAAGGATTAATGGAGAATACCTCAGTAACCTCAGATTTGCTGACGTTGCCTTGCTATGTAACTCGGGGGACGAATTGCAAAGCATGCTTTCCGCACTGGGCGAACAGAGTAGAACCGTGGGCCTGAAAATTAATATGCAGAAAACTAAAGTAATGATCAATAACCTCGGGACAGCACAGCAGTTTGAGATAGATGGCGAGGCAGTGGAAGTGGTAAGCGAATATATATACTTAGGCCAAGTTGTGACCCCAGATCCCAACAATGAGGCAGAAATAATTAGAAGGATCAGAATGCGGTGGGGTGCATATGGCAGACATTCTCAGATAATGAATAGCAGCCTACCATTGTCGCTGAAGAAGAAAGTGTATGACAGCTGCATCTTACCGGTACTCACCTACGGGGCAGAAACGTGGAGGCTCACTAAGAGGGTTCAACTTAAATTGAGAACGACTCAGCGGGCAATGGAGCGGAAAATGATAGGTGTAACATTAAGGGACAAGAAGAGAGCGGAGTAGGTCAGGGAGCAAACTGCTGTTAAAGGCATATTAGTAGAAATTAAGAAGAAGAAATGGACGTGGGCAGGGCATGTAATGCGAAGGCAAGATAACCGCTGGTCATTAAGGGTAACAGAGTGGATCCCTAGAGAAGGCAAGCGCTGCAGGGGGCGGCAGAAAGTTAGATGGGCAGATGAGATCAAGAAGTTTGCGGGGATAAATTGGTCACAGTTGGCACAGGACCCAGGTAATTGGAGAATAATGGGAGAGGCCTTTGCCCTGCAGTGGGCGTAGATAGGCTGATGATGATGATGATGATGATGATGATGAATGTTGTTGCACTTGTGGCAACTGCTGACGAGAGAGCGCTCGTCAGCAGTAATTTGAATGAGTCAACGATATAAGGCGCGTTCTTAGTGTCCCATTCTGTGTCGGCTTTGTGGCGCAGTGGGTAGAGCACCTTGTACATTGCGTTCCGCTCGCAGGGTCGAGGGATCGAAACCGGGCGCCGGATAGTATTTTTTTTATATAGTAGGGACAACGACGGTGCGGACTACGGACGTCAACGCGGGTGACATCGTGAGTTACTGAAATGCTCTGCATTTAAAATAAAATCTAGCAAATACGGCCGCCCGCTGCGTGAGGTATGAGAGAGAAGTGACAGACAACTCGGACAGACCCTCTCTACAGGTGAAAGAACCATGGCACCCAGCTGTATCCAGCGCTGCCCAAGGTGGCAAAAGTATCTGAATTCCTGCAATGGAAACTAGGACTGTCCTCTATCGCAGTAAATGTTTTCAGCAGCCTGCGGGAGCTGCTTGTCCCGAAACATGTGGAGCAACTAGTATTTCTTTACGAAAACTTGTAAGTGCCGTAAAGGAAAGTTGTGCATGTAATTTATGAATATAGACTAAACTCGTAACAGTTTCACAAAATGCTGTGACTACGTGAGTTTCAATTCTTAGTCGCGTTACAATTTCCTCATTCTCTGTGTCATTTGGCGTATGTCCATTCGAACAATTCGATTCTAAATTACTCGACCAAATCACTACTCGCATGGAACTCACTTTGAACCTAATATTCCAATGCGCCCATCCCTCAAATTAAACATCAAACTCAAATTTGAGCTATTTGATATATGGGTTGTGTGTACATATAATCATTGGCCTTTAATAAATATCACCTTCTAGTAGCGCGGTGTTACGTTACGCTGCTGTATTGCCATTTGTGAACGTGCTTTCTTAGCTTGAGAGGTGGCGCTTGGCCGGAACCGTATGAAAAGCGCGGCTCGTTTTGCTGGCGCGGCCATGTCCCTCGGCGCGCCGCTGCAGCCACAAGCGCTGCTGCAGGGTTGCTCCGCCGTGTCTGGCCGTGCCTGGAAAGACATGCGAACGCAGAAGCCAGCACAGAAATTTCGTAAAAGTATTTTCTTTTTATTTTGATATTATTATTTTTAATTTCTTTTGTTTGTAATTTTTGGCGAGGTGATTGTACAGCGGCGTTGCGACTAAGGCCGCTGTGCAGCAACACCACGTTACAAAGGGGAGGCCACTAAGCATCATCATCATCATCACCGTGCCACCGCCGCTGCCGTCGCCGGCCCCCGTAGACCACAGTGTCGGGACGGGGCTGAGGTGCTGGTGCGTCGTCTTTTATCGGAAACGCAGTTTTAAATGCAGAGCATTTGTATAACTCACAATGTCACCCGTGCGTCGGCGTCCGCAGCAGCCAGCCTCCCCCTACACTATAAAAAAAGAAAGAAATAACAGTTACCGCGCCTGGTGTCGATCCCACGACCCTGCAGGTGGAACGCAAGGTACATGGTGCTCTACCCACTGCGCCACAAAACGACACAGAATCAAGGGCTACGAACGCGCCTTATATCCTTGACTAATTCAAACTACGTCGTCAGCGGTGTGCGTTGGCGACTCAGCGGCGTGCTAGCGGCGTGATAGCTGCGTGGTGTACACGTGATAGCACCAACCCCCAAACACTAGACGTTACCGCAATACAACCACCCCCTATAAAGCGGGTTGGCGCGGGCTCCACTCCAGTCAACTCCTGCGCTCTCTTCTCTTGCGTTCGTCGGCGGTCGCAGTTGATAAGCGATGGAAGCAAGACCTTTAACTAGTACCGCTACGCAATCCACCACCACCACCACCACCAACCGTACGCCACGTAAACGGCCCCAATGCTCTGCATTTACTCGTGTCCCTCGCGCGGGGGCATGCGACGGAGGATTTTTATTTTTGTTCGCCATGCATCTCTGAGCTGCAGTAGAGATGCTAATGAAGGAAAGAAGAAAACTGAACGCTGGTGCTAGGCACCTGGCTGCAACTCTGGGTACGGGTCCTCCACCGAAAAAACATCTTTGTTCAGCGCACGATCTGTTTTAACATAGGGTTCGTGCAATACCAAGATCTGACAGGCCTCGGTGGACTCCTGTATCAATCCTGTGCTCTGTACAACTTGATCCAGTCGTTTGAGGTAAAGCTAACATAATTTTTTAGCACAGCTCGCCTCCGGGCAGATTCCGTGGCAGAGATGCGGAGAATAATTGTGGAAACACCACATTCCGACTGCAGCGAGCAGGCTGGTGCGCTGATGCGATCTGTTGTGCGCTTTAATTGCTTAACGGGACTCCACTTCTTCCTAGAGGTAGGGAGTTAACCAAAATAAAGACGAACAAGCTAATTAGGCCTGCATCTTGTAGATAGAAACCACTCTTCTGTAGCTTGCTAAGATGTTCAAATGAATTTGTTCCTTGCAGGAACGTGTTTGTACAATTCATTTTTCTTTGTGCAAAGAACGCAATTTCGATGTTCATAAACCAGTGACCAGTAACGGGTCTAAATACGTGTTTGTGCAGGAGAGTACACAAGTTTATGACACCAAGAATCAGCATTGAAAGTTGGTTTGAGTAAGTTGGAGCGAGTCAAAATTGTGTTTAAAAAAACAGCGAAATTCATAACTACAGAAATTCTAAGAGTTTCCTCCTAATGCATTAGCATTCCCACGCCAGTTCCCTTCATTTGGAGTTTATTCTTCGAGCAATTATCTCTATTTACGCTGTTAGGACGATCGTACGTCTTAACTGCACCAATTTTGCATTTTTGTGCAAATGCAAGCGTTACACGGTGGCGCTCTGGGTACTCGGCAAAGATTGCTCACACATTATTATAAAAAGCACGCGGCACAGTTTGGACGTAACACGACACTGAAGTGAATATCGAAATATGAAATGCTAGTAGTAGTACCCGGAGGTGCCCGGGTGTACCATTATATTAATGATACGAATGGGTATAACACGTGTTCATTTATTTGTTAATTGTCATATTTGACTAGTTCATCGTGAAGTGGTACCCACTCAGGAGCTCCTGGCTGCTGTCAGTGGATGGGCTCTAACCGCAGGTGCGTCGTGGTAATGCGAAACGACTTTCAGTCGTGTTTTACTGCAACTCTCGCTAAACAAATTGCACCAAGATGCTGCGCTCGAGCGAGTGAGTCAGTGAGTGAAAACGTTTCAATGAGCCGGTGAAGTGGGAGTGGTTTCCAATTTCAGGAAGCTATGTGATGAGCGGGCACACTTCGTACTGGAAAAAGGATTGTCTGGGCATCCACACCGCTGTTAGTAACCAGGTTATCCCACAGCTCGTGGGTGCGACGAGTGGATGGAAGAAGGAGGAGGTTGTTTTAGATGCGACTGCATATCATTCACTGGCCTTGTCCTTGCATCCGGCGTCGTCGGCGTTGTTGTCGGCGTCCGCCCCTCCCCCATTCGCCTCGCCGCATGAGCTGCGCTCTCCGCCGCTCAACACTCTCTCGCGAGGGGCATTGGATTGGATTTGATTGGATTGGATTGGCTTGGCTTGGCTTGGCTTGAATTAGATTTGGATTGGATTGGATTAAAGTGAATCGTGTTGGATTGCGTTGCGTCATAGCCGCGGCAGACGCACTGGCGCCGGCGCGTACCCTCACCGTTATGCGCGCTATAAAACGCGGTGCCTGCGCCGCTCCGCTCCATCGTTCCAGTGCCTTTCCTCCGCTGTCCAACGCTGCAACGTGAACCCCCTATGCGTCGAATCTACACAGGGGTTCCCGCGAGGGGAGGTGGGCGTTTTTTGCTTGCACTCTTAATATCATATGAGGAAGAGTGCCAGGTTCTAAACACAACCTTGATTCGGCAGGAGATTGCGCTGGGAACACGCGTTGGAGGCCGACTGGGTGAGGTTTATTCTTCCTCTTGGGAAGTGCTATCTGCGCCGACATGAAGGATGCTCATCGGTACAAATTTATAATAAGGAACATAGGCTCCCTACACGAGGAGCGAGTTTGCAGGAAGTCTCAACTGATGCGATCACTAACCTTTGAGATTTTACCGGTCCGTTTTCTCTTTTCGATTTATGATAAATGACAGGGCCCCAACGGGAGGCGCGTGGTTGCAAAAAGTGTCAACAGATGGCGAGCGCTATGCGAACGCGGGAAAATTCAACTGAATTTCACGTCGAGAGGAGTGTAAATTAAAAAAAACCTCGTCTGCCTTTTCATCTGCATGTTATGACAAAATCCTGAAATTTATTTTTGGGCAATTGAATGGGCAGCACTCTCAAATGAAAACGTATGGGATATATCAACTGGCTGTGTGGCTATTGACGAATGTGTAAAGACACAGTGTTTTTCCGAAATCCTGCTTGCCTCTATTGGGGGCGTGTCATTGAAAAATGGTGTAGAACAGTGTTTAGATACCTGAGTAAGTTGCCTATCTCAACAAAAACCAGTTCTATATCTGAAATGGCATGCGTTAAAAAAATTAATACCAGAAAAACCATTTTACCGCTTTTCACTCTCCCCATGGTGAAATTTTTAAGATTTTCAGTAATATTGACCTCCAGCATCGTAATCAAAATGTACCCATGAGATCTGCAACTGTTTAAAAGAGCATTTTGGCTAGTCGTGGACATCACCTGTTATCGTTTTTGGCTCCTCAGCCGTGTAATTTGTAAAAATATAATTTGGCCTTTTTAGCAGCGTCGCAGGGCGACATCCTTAAACATGGTTCTGTGCATTTATAGGAGCAACATATGCTAGCACAAATCAGTTGGATAAATGAATCGGTGAAAGAGTTATTTGAGAATCTTTAGGAACACCGCTTTTTTTCTTGAATGCGGAATCACCTCGATAGTGTATGTTAGGGCGAAATCGAAAAACTAGTTTTTAGATATTATTAAGGGCTACATATATTCGCAAAAAGCGCTTGAAAATCTGAACAGGTGAAGGAACTATTCACGAATTAAAAAAAAACACCTTTTCCTCCTTTCTCTTGGTTGGGAGTACAATTTCCAAAAGTCCCCTCTTAGTGAGACTCTAAACAATGTCGCAAATGTACTCACGAAATTTCAAGTCTCTAAAGTGGTAGTTTTCGCTGTGCGTTGATGAGTCAGTCAGTCAGTCAGTCGGGGACTTGATTTTATAGGTATAGATATGAGAAGGAACCTAAACTAACCGATGGTGGTGCAGATTATCAGAATGAACAGTGCGGGCCAGCTACCGCGAGCCGGATTCCTCGGGCTCGCGCAACACCCCGGGGTGTCCCTATTCGCACGTCACGTGGGAACATTTTTTTTAGTACGCACGCCGCGTTGGAACAATTTTTATTCTTAGTTCGCACGCCGCGTGCCAGCAAAAAAAAAAATTCAAATTGTTCGCACGCCTTCGAGCCTTGGCCTGCTTCGCGACCAGTGCGGCTTGCGCAGTCCCTATCGAATCATTCTCCCTCAGCTGGCGTACCCAAGCTTTGTCAAGCTCACCGCATAGCTGTTGGCAAATTAGTCGTATTAAGTAGCTCATTAGTTTGTTAGTTGCCACGATAAATTTGATAAACATGTTAAGCTTGTTAAGCTTGTTAACCAACACGTAGCCGCGGGGCCACACGTCGAGGTGTTCTTGGTTGAATGCTTGAATTGTGTTTCGGGAAGTTCAGTGTTGAAGCTGACTTATCTCCCCCGTTTATTCTAATTTTTTTAATAATTCCGATAGGCATTCCCATGTTGCTTCACCGGGAAAAGCTCTACCCTGTTAGTTTTTCTGCGCTCTCTCATACTTATGCTATCGAGGAGCAGCTCTCGGACAACCATCGTGTTCAGCGGTTAAGTGTTGCTCACTGAAATATGCATATTTCCTGAAGTAGATTGCTTGATACTTTATGTGAGTACAGCAGGCGCGTGCAAGGTACTGTAGTGCGGAAAAGAAGTGGTTTTACATCCTACATTTAACATTCTACGGGTGTTTACCATGTCTTTTAGAGAGACGAAAAGCGTTCCGGAAATTGCTGCAGAACATCATGAACTTCTCAACATTTTACAGCCACAGTTGGGTACGAATAAATGGAAGGAAATTGGGAATGTAAAAGATGGATAAGCTTTTGTGGTTTTGGTGCCAGCTTGCTAAATGCACATATGTGTTGTGTTGATAAGAAACATTTTTAGTAAGAGAGGTTAGAATTCAGCTAGCTGTTCTCGCCAAGGATGCACCAGTCGTCTCGTTGCGTTCAATATGATAGAACCAACTGGAGCTAACGTATTTATGTACATTACGGCCAGGACCATTAGATTTGTGGACATCTACAGATGGATGGGGAACTTGTAAACCAGCAAGAAAGGGGGACCGCTCCTGCACCACAATTTAGTGTGACCGGTATTAACGACAGGGACGATAGATGGTATATTGTCTTCAGCAGAAGAGAGCAAACACGTTCGCGACGTGCATTTTCTTTTTTCGTCTTTCTTGAATTGTTTGAAATTAAGAGGGGACATCTTCTTCCAGCTAATGACAGGCACGCAATTAAGTTTGGTTTCTCTAGTGTTCTAAATAATTTGCATGTATTGAAATTACCTGGTGCAGAATTTTGGTGCAATACTGTACTACAGCGCATATTTTTTTTTTGCTTGGGCCACGTGCATATTTGTGATAAGATGGGGAGGAAGGAAGGGCTGTAACAAATCCAGTGTAGTAACGCCGTTAGACCCCAGTGTTGTACCCGATGCTGCCGGTTGCTCAACCTTCTATGCATCTTCCAGGCCCGGCGACACGATAGAAGAGCAGTGGCATAAGGTTCAAGCAGCCAGATCTCATTGCGTTAACCTACACAACAGTTGTCGTTAGCGCTTTACATAAATACCACACGCCTATCAAACCAGTCAAGATTTGGCCCATGCTCAATCTTCAAATTCATGATGATTCTTCCTTGACCATGTTGACCCGATGTACTGCACTGCCACTACCTTGTGAACCTGGGACAACTGCATCACACGTTCTCCTTCACCACAATGGGCGCACCCAAATCTTGGGAGGCTTCACCTTTCCATCGTTATAGGCTTTTGGGTAGATAGCCCAATCACTTTTCTATTCCCCATTCCCAAGTTGGCACGTATTGTTTTAACCTCCACATTGTTTCCAGAAAAACATCAAATTCTCAAAATTTTCTCTAATCACAATTTTTTTCATTATGATTTGAAAAGGAGTTTCAGGCTGTAATTAACTACAAAATGTGATGAAAAAGCTGCTATAAAGGGCAGATCTTCCTCGATGCCTGCCGGACACCAAACACAAAGAGAGCAGTACGTTTCCATTGCTTATGCATAGTCACTCACGAGCACTACCCTGTGCGTCGTGATGATCATTGCCGGTCTTGTCGTTGTCTGAAGCCATTGTGCAGTCGCAGAGAAGGTCAGACTCACTCTCAGAGACAAATTCGAGGTGTTAAGCAGACGTTGCTGCACAAATTATTGCAAAAAAGCTGCTTTTGTTTCTATAGACAATGCCACCACCCTCATTCCTCATGTGTGACACCATTTTTATGTTATCTTTGCCAAAAAGAATTTTCTCAAAGTTCTGAAGGACCGTTGGTGTTAAAAATGAGTACTAGAACCGAATACTGATCATATCGCACCTTTGGTACCGACAAGCGCAGCATTGGCCTCGACAAGTGTTGCTGGTGATTATCTTCATTGGTCCAATTTCCAATGACGAGTGCAGCTCCGGCTGGCGAAGTTTGTTGTCATGACTTCTGTCGGAACAACAATGTAGCCTCCTCAGTGCTGCATGCAGCTTGTCAAATGAACTATCGCGACAACTGCAAGATGGCTACCACTTTCCAAGCTCAGGCAATCTTGCTCAAAAAGTGTCCATAACCATTTTTTACCCTTTTGCAATGACAAAGGCAGCAGCAATTTAAAGACGAGCTGATTTTGACCTACTTTGAACAGAAGACTTACTAGCCAAAAACCATTAGAATTCAATTGAATTCAATTCGATTCACCTTTTATTTGCCAGAAAAGATTGTCTGGATGGTCGCCAGGGCTAAAGGCTTAAAACAAACGGCTTGACTGGGCCCAGGATACCGTTTCGAGGCAGCGGCACAGCAGAAACAAAACACGATAATACACAAACCGAGTGCTGCATCAAAAATAGCAAAAATAAAAAATATGTGCATAACACCATTACAGTAATACAGAAAGCTACTTACGCACTCTTAACAATGTAACTTACAACAATTGCAGGGATCAAAATAAAAGATACAACAAGAGATTACCCTACAACAACTTACAACAGATCCAAAAAGTTTTGTTTCTAGATTTAAACAAAGATGGCTGCGTAACAAAAGTATACAAATACAATTGACCATGGGTATTAACACCAGTTTTTGTCATACACACCTGGAAAGTGAAGCCAAGCCTCTTATCCGGTTGATTACCAAATAGGAGGGAAAAATAGCAGCTTCAATAGGCAATATTGATAGATATTTTTAACATAATAATGCGATATAATTGAAATAAACCTGAAGTACTGGCCTGAGGTTCCATATTTTCTATATGTCGAATAATTCTTTTTGTCCAAAACTAAAAGCTTATTGAGGTTTGTATGTGTAGTTGTCGACCAGACCAATGAACAGTAGTTTAAATGTGAGTTAAATAGGGCGTTATTTATGTCAATTTTTAATTTCTGCGAAAAACAGAAACGACAGCGGGATAAAACACCTGTAATTGAGGATAGTTTCTTAGACAGGTGATTTATATGAGCGTCCCGACTTAGGTGCGCTAAAAAGTATACACCAAGAATTTCAACTTCGGAAACAACCTCAACTTTGTTAGAATCTAGGCGGAGGGTTCTAGTTAACATGACATTTTTATTTCTAGCTGTAAAGGTAACCGCTTTAGTTGTTGAAGGATTAATTTTAAGCCTATTAATTTTCGCCCACATGGATAGCTTTGATAAAGCGTCATTAGATCTCTCTATTGTATCACTCATGTCATAACCGGAAATAAGCAGTGTGCTATCGTCAGCATAGATAATATATTTAAAATCTGAATCAATATCAACAATATCAGTAATGTACGAGCTAAATAAAAGAGGCCCCAATATACTCCCTTGTGGCACACCATGTCTAATAGGCAGAAATCCCGATTTAAAGTTATGGATCTGAACATATTCCGTTTTGTCTTTTAAATGCGACCTAATAAGGTCGAAACTTTTCCGCGAATCCCGTAGCAGTTGTGCTTATCATTTAAAATACTGTAATTAAGGGAGTCTAAAGCTTTGCTAAATGGTCAAAAATCGCAATGGAGAAGATATTTTTTTTCAATGTTTTGTAATAGATATTCGCCTAAGGTTAGCAGAGCGGTTTCAGTTAATCTACCTTTCCCAAATTATTCTTTGATTCTTTGATTCAGTTATGATTCTTTGTGTGTCAAAGAATTTTATAACATGAGTGAAAATTACTTTTTCGAGTCCTTCCGATAAAACTTGCAGAATTGATATTGGGCGGCAGTTTGTAGGCAGATTTGTAAATCAAGGGCACCCTGGACCGTTTCATTGCACTAGGGAAAGTACCAGATTCCAGAGCCAAGTTGAACATGTGTGTTAGTAGAGATACAATTGATGGCCGTACATACTTAATTGGTAGTATCTGCAAACTGTCTACATCTGAAGCTCTTGTGTTTCGCAGTTTCGCGAAGACACCAAGAACGTCGCACTCATCAGTCGGTTCCAAAATATACTATATGGAACAAAACTAATTCTTTGGTCGGTCAGCTTAAGAGCATCGTGGGGAGAAGCGGCAACATTTACAAAATACGAGTTCATATAATCGGCAAGAGCTGTGCCATTCAATTCCTGACCATTCAAGAACATCGCATCCAGCAGGATATTGTTATTTTCACGACCCAGAACGTTGTTCATTACTTTCCATGCTGCTACTGGACGTTGTTTCTTTCCGTTCCTAAATAAATGTTCATAATATTGAAACTTTGCTTGTCGAAGTTCTTTATTTAGTTGGTTTTGAAACTTTTTAATTTCTAAAAACTTGTCTTTCGAGCGTGTGCGCAAGAAACTCTGATAAGTACGATTGTTATCCTTGATCTTTTTTAAATGTTCTGGAGTTATCCAAGGCTTTCGTGCCTTTTTTTGATGATCTATATACCCTAAACGGGAAGTGCTTAGAATAGATGTGGATGAATATCTTGATGAGCTCATTATAGGCGTCGTCTGCAGTATCTTTATCTTCAACAGAAATCCACTGTTGCGAAGCTATTTCACGCCTAAAAGACTCAAGACAACCCTCGGTGACACATGGCACTGTGACTGCTGTATTGTTTTTTCTTTTTTGTTTGCGTGTTCACTCCGGTATGCTAAAAATACGGGGCAATGGTCACTAATATCACACGAAATAGTACCAGCGCTGAGAATCTCTGTGGTAATGTTTGTTAATAATAAATCTAACGCTGTTGATCAAGAGCTTGTAATACAGGTTGCAGTGAATATTACATTTCTTATAGCGGATGACAGCAGCAGTGCATTGAAATCACGTGTATGGGCATTTTGTTCTAACACATTAAGGTTGAAGTCACCCCCACTAAAAAGACGAAAATTTTGTTTGCCAACGTAATCAAGCAAACTTTCAAAGAAGTTTATGAAAGATGAGAAGTTTCCATTGATAGGCCGGTAAAGAACCAAAATTGTCTTTTTTACTTTGAAATGTTAACATTTCGTAGTCACTAGTCACAGTGCTGAATTCTGAGACAATGGTACAGTTTTTTCTTTTCAAAGTAAGGAAAGCAACACCGCCACCTCGGCGATTTCAAAGATTTAGGTAAAACTGATCGTATCGATCTACCTGTACCATATTTCAGCCTTCTGAATACGACGTCTCAGATAACATTATTAGGACGAACTTAAAAGGGAATTCGTCTAAGAAAAGATTGATTTCTTCCGTTTTGTTTTATGCGGAACGGGTATTTATATGTAGAAGGGATTCACACAATTTATTTTGTAGTTTTATTTGAGAGGGTGTATTGAGTTCCGAGTAATTTATAAGGACTTTGTCAATTACGCGTTGTCATTTCGGCATCCTGACACTAGCACTCAAGCCATATCGTCTGCAGTGCCGGTCCCGCTGCTTGCGACAGCAGGTTCCGTGATTACTGTACGCGAGATCTTATCGATGTAGTCTTCACAAGTTATGCCAACCATGGGAGAGTTATCAGTGCGGTTAGGGAAAATATGTCCGTTGTTCGTCCACCCGGACTTCCATTTATGTTCATGCTTCTTTTTGATTGATAGCGCAAGCAGCCTCTTTCGAGCCGCACAAAAGTGCTCATTAACATAAATGGGCGTTGCTTCACTCATGCCGATGGCTTTTTAGTGGAATTACCTATATCAGTGGCATACTGTTTGGTAAACATCTTTTAATTTTGTTAACTAACTGTTTGGTACCTTGCAAGTTTCTGTAACAACAATCAGACATGAAATGATGCAAAATATCTTTTGTTGTTAATAATCAGACTTACTTTTTAATGTTGTTCACAACTTGAAAATTTTCTAGCCAAAGAAATAACCACTGGATTACTCGACTTCGACTGACCCAGAGAAGTGTCTGAAGGCGATGAAGAAATGTGTAGGATTGGAGCCAAACATTGGTAGATCCCCTCAGGGGGACAGGACGGAATCGGCATTTTCTCTCAAATATGTTCTAGGCTTGTGTTGTTTAGCAAACAGGGCAAGCCGTCCAATCATTATCTGCCATTTTTTCTTTGCCGAAAAGTATGTCTGGATCTACTTCTAGTACAGAATAAAATCGTGCACATTTTCGCAGTTTGGTCTTTTGCTTGATAGCTGTAATGAAGTTTAATGTAATGCTTCAATGCTCAAGACTTCCTAAAAGTTGCTTATTGAGAAAAATATGAGAGCTTGTTCATATTCCCACCATAATGTGTACAATTTATTAAGTTTCCCAGGTGCAAGCTAGTTTACTAGAATCCACCCTCTGAACTCTGAATAACTTAGGTGGCTGGAGCCGCTTAATTTATTCAGATGCATGAGCTACAGTGCTTCCGTAAGCAACTTTAGGATATTCCTATCCTATTTTATAGATACTCACACTCACCACGTGTGCACTGCAGGAGTGAACTCTCTAAGGCGCTGCTTGGTCTGTGGCACACTTTCGGTAAACGATGCAGTCTGGGTGCTGCACCATTAGGGCGCACACCTGAAACCACCTGTGGTCACATGTGCTGCTTCACTGTGGGCCAGGTGCTTGCGGGTGAGTCACACAAGGCCCAGCCCATGTTGGTTACACAACAGTGCCTTAGAAAAGTCATCCACGGTGCGTCGTGAGTTTTTGAAGCTCAGACTGCGTTTAACCCGCCGCGGAGGGTCAGTGGCTAAGGAGTTGCGCTGCTGAGCACAAGGTCGAAGGTTCGATTCAAGGCCGCGACTGCCGCTTTTCTGATGGAGGGGAAAAGCAAAAACGCCCGTGTGTACGAGATTTCGGCACACGTAAAAGATCGCCAGGTGGTGAAATTTAATGCGTAGCCCTCCAGTACTGCGCGCCTCATCGCCCGCGTTACGTCGGCGCGTTAAACCCTACAATCAATCAAGTCGGGTCTTTGCGTTTATTGACACCTTTATTAGCCACTGCACATTACACCACTCAGGAAGCCAGCCCTGCGCTCCACACGGCACCATGTCGCCTACAGGGACCAGTTCTCCAAGCGCCTTGCACGGTGGAGCTGGTGAAGGGGGTAGAGCTCTTCCATGATCTAATTCGCAGCGCCAGGTGACTAATCCGGAGCTTCAAAACTGCAGAGGGGGCTACGATGCCGAACCTGAGGCTACTGCAGCTGAAGGCAAAAGTCTTGTTGCCGAATAGATAGCCTACCGGCGTTGCATGTAGATACCCCGGCAATTCGCTTGGCAGGCAGGGATGCGGTGAATCGTGGAATGGCTCAGAGGTTTATCCAGACTGTGGCAAACTCTGGTGTACCTTCTAAGCTGTCCAGAGGCCTCAATGTAACTGGAACCCACTGGTAGTGATCTGATTGGCCCAAGCCATTTTGGACGGCTCGGGAGCAGCAGTATGTCTGTTTTGAAGAGAAAAAAGGAATATTGTAGCGACCAAAATATTATTTCAAAGCAATAAAAATGGGTTGTGGAGCAGCAAGAAGCATGCTTTGTGGCAAAATGGGCTTTAACATAGGAAAACAACACACACGACCATTCTTTATGCAGTCAAACCCACTTATAACAAACGATTTCACCATCTTCCCGTAGGGGAACCCTGAGTGGCATGCCAAGCAGCCAAGGGGTCGACTCAAGTTGACTGCGTTTAGGTTGTCCGCAAACATCATGCTCACCTCGTCTAGATCACGCATTTCACGTTGCGGAAGGCCACGCGGAAGGTGTTCAACTCGCTGGCGCTGAGGCCTCAGTCCTTGTTGGGGCCGTTGGTCTTCCGAGAGAGCTTGAACGCCGCGTGCACCGTGGTTCCTCCCACTGCCACAGCCGCCTTTCCGGTGCTCGCGCAGATGACGAACGTGTTGTAAGCGGCTTTGTTGCCGGTGTTGCCGTACCGGTTGTAGAGGTCCACGGAAAGCTGGAGGACGAATGTCTTGCCGCAACCGGCCGGTCCGGTGAAAAAAACCCGTAACGGAGGTGCTGACGGCGTCGCTTCCAGTGGATGATCTCCTGCAGTAGCTCATGTTGTTCCGAGTGTGTCATCCTCATCCAGTTCTGGTATTCGTCCCGGTCCATGATGTCTTGGCGCTTGCGCACGGCCACGCGTGGACTCCCGTGTTTGATCAGGCGCACCAAGTCTTGGCTCGGGATGAGGCCGGCGGCTTCATGTTCCAGGGTGGACGATCATGGCAGGAGGAGGTGCTGCTTCATCTTCTTCTTGTTCTCCTTGTTGTGCCCTCTTCTCCGCGCCGCTGTCTCCGGCGCTGACACTGGCGTTGACGCTGGCGTTGCAGGTGGCGTTGCCGGCGGCGTTGCCCGTGGCACTCATCGCGGCGTTGCGGGAGGAGGTTCCCCTATGGGAAGATGACGAGGTGGTTGAACACGAAGCTATCTCGTGACAGATTCTTTGTTTGGCCACTCCTTAAAGGCATCCTGCCACAATCATCATCAGCAGTGCCTGGACAGGCATGCGCAGTGGGTCTGTGGACGCCGCACAACGGCGCCCACACAACGGCGCAGGGAACAGGCACCACCAGAAGCGGCTTCGCATCTAATATTGGATATAATAATGAAGAGTCGCGGCACCATCAACATCGCTACATGTTGTATGGTTATTTGTCTTATTACTGGTTATAACAATTCAGCCTGATGGTATGAGCCTACGTAAAATATAGTATTTGGAAATCTGTGAAAGATCATGGGAATACTGTGTATGTGACCAGGCCGTCATCCATTTTGTCCACCATTTATCAGTTTCTATGTGAATTTCAGGCTACCAAGTAAAGCAATGCTGTCACATTTATAGTGCACAGCAATGGAACACCAAACATCAGGGGCCGAATTCTCTAAAACAATAGCTGTCATTTCTCGTGGGTGGCACGCTTTCTCACTGATCTGGGGAAGGGTTGGGATTGGTGGTAATCGATGGGATGTTTTGACAGGACCACATCATGTGGTACGCAGTATTAGGAGAGGGGCAGAAGCGACAGGTGAGGGTGTACTGGGTAGGGGAAATAGCCTGGAGGATGGGTGCGTTGTAATAGCTGTTTGCAATCGACACCCGATGATTGCTTCCTCCTTGGTTAGTTGAGGGTGAGGTTGAGGCAAAGTGAGGCGAAGGTTGCGTTAATGGTGCAGGATGTCGTGCTTGCGTGATGCAATAGCCGCAGGTGGAGGAGGCTGGACCGTGGGTTTTGTCCCTGAGGTAAGCGCCCGGTGTGTCTTTGCTTTAAAAAGCGCGAACTCCCGATCCAGCAACTGAAAAGCCTACCTCGAAGAAGTCGAGGAGGGCTGGGTGCTCTATCTTGGAGTAAAAAAAGTTGTCCCATATTTCTGCTCTCACTGCGAGTGTCAAAGGAGCTTTGTATAATTCAAAGGTTTCAGTAATTCAGGTATGGCCTATCTATTCTTGACCGCTAAGCTAGGCAGGCTTTCGATAGCAGACTCCAGGTCAATATCACATTCTAAAGTTCGAAAAGACGCATTGACTAGAATAAGAATTACCGCTAACTATGAAGCAAAGAGCTGAGTCGTTAAATGCCATGCTGCATTATCCCGTTGTTAAAAAAAGTCATATTGAGAAGATAAAAAAAGTTTATTCTCACAGCCACATGTGCAGGTGACGTGAAATACACTATTAATTTTCAATGCATTTTTTGTTTTGGCACGCTCCCGCTTCCACCTTGATGCTCTATTTCGCTTATCGTTTGCAGTGTAATTCGTCCGAACTGGGCTGTTTGCGACCATCCGCTTCTTGCTTTGTTTTTCCAACTGGTGTCGTTGCCGTGTTTTAGCAATGTGACTTCTTAATTTGTTCGTGTAACCGCTGGTTGTGAATGCATTAGGCTGTTTTTACTGGCGAGTTTAGGAGAAACGCCCAGGGTAGTAAAAGTGCCAGGTTTAACTCCTCGACCAGGACGAATTCTCTTTCAACTGCGTTTTGAGAAAGCTATAGAACGATAAGTTGTTGTCTCATGGCTGCAGTTCAGCTGCATTTAAAATTCACCCTTCTGGTAAGCAGTTTTTAGGTTGTCTTAAGGGGCGGGGTGTTGAGGGTCTGAAGGAACAACTTCCGGACCACTGCACCGATTAAAATAATTTAGTGGTCAGTGTCCTTATACCATTTAAAATACTTGGGAATTTTGGTTTTTTCTTATAATTGTGAATGAAGATTTATATACCTCCAGTAGTAACTAGGGGTGTAAATTTAAGAATATCCATTTTTCTTTGTACGTAGCCTCTGGACAGCCTGGCAAGGATGGTGTGAGATGGAAATTAGATTCCACAATACTACGCACCCCCTCTTCCAGCTGCCAACGCCTGGCTTAGCGGGTACAAAATTGACACCATCTCTACCCTCGTTCAGCTCCCCCAACTACGGACAAGTGGCCTCCCTAAAAGGAGCACTGACACGAAAATTTCGTCTTGCGTTTTTTTTTTGCTGCAATGGGTGGCTACCACCCCAGTGATCATAGAATGCTACATTAAATGGTCTGCAGCAGTGTAAATAATTAGTTACACCCTTCTTTATACGTGTCAGTTTCGGTTTCGACTCAAACACCAGTGAAGCGGCCGCCATGACAGGACAACGTACTTGACGTAAGTACAGAAACTGTGACGTTCGCAGCGCGAGCGGCGCGGCGCGCATTCACCGGCATGTCGTCTTCTGACTCAGACGATTCGTTGTCGTTGGACGATGTTGACATTGTAGGTGTACGCGCGGCCGAGCATTTTAAGTTCGACCCGCTGGCGAGCGAGGAGCCGGACAGCAACGAAGCCGTCCAGCACGACGACCCAGAAGCGTGGCGGCTCGGGAACACTGACTGGTAAGATTACATTACGTTATACACTGGCAGATGCGGAAGTGCGAAGCGATGGTAATTTTTGCAGAAATGTTGTGCTGAACAAAAAACAAATCTTGCTTGGACCAGACAATTACGTGATGCCGTAGAATAAGCTGTGACGCGGTGTGCAAAGCCTTTGTTTACATGCCTGCCGATCCGCGCCACAGCGTTATTTGCCGCGAAAAGTCAGCTACTCGCGGTTATACGAAACCTGTAGGCTGATTTATTTCACGCAAAATGTACAGCCGGCAATATTAATAATAATAAAAAAACAGCATAAGGCCGCTTTCCTGTAGGTCCTATCTTTTTTATTTGAATTTCAAGTGCTAACTAGTCACTCCGGTGATTTCTCATTCATGGAACCGTTCGCTACCTTTGTACGTGTTCTTTGAAATGTTTTTTCCTTTTGGTAGCGTCTCATGGCTGTCGATGCGCAGCAACTTCGTACATATTCTTAAGAACGAGGCCTGTTTTTTTCAAGCATGTGTGATTTTATAAAATGGCAGCAATACAATGGACGCGTGCACGCGTGCCTCATGCAAAACGGGTGTGCTTTATTCTTGTTCTTTTCGGTTTTTGCCACGGTGGCCTAGACTTCGTATGGGATGTGAACAAGCAGACGAAAAAGAAAATTGTGCATAAAGATATCGGTGCAGCTGTAGCATGTGTACACCAAATAGCGCGCTCGCGCGCTTGCATTGAACTTGGATACAATCATATACGCTAAAGTATACAAATGCAATCTTCGCAGGTCGCAGTACAGTCTGTGCCGCACAATTTCCAGCTCCACAGAATCGCGGTGCTGCCGCGAAATCCCGCGCGTGGATGCCCGGGTGCCGGAGGGTGAGAAGTGCAAAACTTCCCACCAGAATTTTTGGGACGGCTGCCTCAGCATCCACGCGCTGGAAATCGCGTACTATGCGCTGATGGAGTACCGTCCAGCACTCCTGGACATCATGGACATCCACAGGTAATATGGCTTTGCTGCATTTTTTTTGCTTTTGCTTTATTTTCGCCTATTCATTTCCATGTAGGCGCAAAGCTCTGTGTGTCCCTTCCTGTGATTTAGACGCCCAATTTATTTGTGCGTGTAACTTTATTCAGGCGGAAGGCTTATGTCTCACGGCAGTATTAATTTGCAAAGTCATTGGCGTCCACACCTATCGTCTGTCGTTTAAAAAAATTCATTGGCTTCCTCGGGGAGCACTTGGTTCCCACTGGGAGTGGCCTGCATTGAAAAAAAAATAAAGTGTAAAGGAACTTGGCGCATGCAATTGTGTCTTTTTTGGGGGGTATGTGTGCCTCAGAATTATAATTACAAGGAATAAAAATAAATCAATACAATAAAATATAGGAACATGAATGCATGAAAAATAAACTGTTAGGAAGACCGTGCACTGTGCAGGAAGCTTCGCCAGCTTGTCATCCACGTACAGAGAATTATCCCGGCCGAGCAAAAGTACATTTATACAGAAGCTATAGATCCTGGCCAACTATACCGCCGCCTTAAATACTGCTTAATTTTCACTAACCTTTGAAAATGAAAACTCGCAATCTTTACGTGGAAATGCCACCCACCTGAAGGATTCATTGAAAAGAGCTTCTCAGGAAGCAAAGAAAATACAACAGATACTTGGTTTGTTGCGAACAAAGCAGTGTGCTTTTCCTGGCCTTGCGGCAACTGCTGCAACGTGTTTTTCATTTCAGCCGCTACAGGTACACCGCGTACCGCCAGTTCGTGCCGTCGATTTGGCACGTCCTGGGTGCGGGCCGCCGGGTCCCTCTGCCCAGCTGTGTGGTAAACAGTGTCAGGGACACCTTCCCATCGGAAGCATACACGGGATTTAAGTACCCCGAGTTTTGAAGAGAAATAAATGAAGTTTATTCAAAGTTCTGGTGTGATCATTCATAACAAAATTGCATATCAGTATCAAGGTGACAATAGGAAGCTGATAACCGAAACAGTGATAGCAGCGGTATTATATTTTGGAGCAGGTGGTGGTGGCTTCTTGGGACTCATTGGCCAGTTTATTTCCACTTTTGTAAAAAAAAGACCCACACCCATCTCTCACTTTGTAACATTGAGTAATAAAAAACGCAACAGGCCCGAAAGTCCCCGCAGTCCTGATCCACTGGTTATTACAACAAAGGAAAAAAAAGAAAAAAACAGGTGAGGTAGAAGTTTGCAATACTCAACAAAATATGCACACATCGACACACGGGTGTTGATCATAAAGCTAGCTGCAGGAAGTGACAGAGAGCTGCAATGGCTTAGAAACATGGCAGGAAGCCTCTCAGAAAGTGGGAGATACGGTGAGAATGCACAAATACTACCAACATTGGTGGTACTTTATGCAGGCCAAGTTAACCTCAGAGATGATTCGCGCGTTCCATTCTTTCTTCCAAGTACCCACTTCCCCTTAGCGAGAATAAACTGGGTAACAACACACACTTTAGGAACTCTGTGGCAGGTTTACAAACAATTGGAAATGCATAAACAAGGCTGCATAAACCCAAACATAGCTCTCACTGAAAAGTCAATTAGTAGAATGCAAAAATAAATATCCACACATGTTAATTCGCTTTTGTGCAGTTCATAAAAACCCACAAGGTCACTCACATCCCCACGTGAGCAAAATCTGCACATGCAGATACCCCATACTGCTATAACATAGAGCATGTCACCAGAACAGACCAATCTTGCCATGTCCACAGGGAAAGATGTGAACACCACTTTTGCAACGCAAATGGAACACACACTACTTCACCACACGACAACAGGAGCACAGTAATCCGGAGCAGCACCTGGGAAAAATAGGCGGCGGCTGATGGTGTAGGTGAAGTGGCTGAGGGGAAAGGTTAGCCAGAGGGTACAGCAGTTCTCACAGAACCACTACTTGCTTTATGCAATCCCAAGTATGGAGGGAAGGAAAGTATACCCAAAGCAAAATTCACCAGTGGAACGCATTCGTCCAGGCTTTGAATCGGCAGCTGGGACTGCAAGTAGAATTTGTCCGCACAACCGGAAATAGACGCAGATGAGGAGGGCGGCAGATCACTAAGCAAATCGGAGGAGACTTTTTAAGCTCTGGAGCGAGAGCACTTGATTACGCACAGTTGCAGAATCATACTTTTGGGCCCTACCTGGTGAAAACAGTGTTGGTAAGGGTGCAACGGGAGGGCTGGAAATGAGGACGAAGAGTCGGAGTACTGCTCTGACGGGACCTTTGGTGTTTGAGAGCGGCACCTAGAATGCCATATCATCTGTGGCTGGCAGTGTCTTGATGGGTCGATGTAGTGCAGGCAGGGCGACCAGAAGTAAAATGTGAAGCGGCAGAAGTGCCTAAGAGACAACGTGAAGTGTCTTCAAACTGAACACCAGGTGCTGCTCTTAGGGAATTGCAACAGCCCCCCAGAAGACCTTAATGATGCGAGACAGAAATGGCCAGGAGTTGCTGGACACCATAGACACATGGTCGTCACAAACCTCCAACACAAGTGTGAGAGGTAAGAAACCTGGTCGTCAGGAAAGCAATCATCAGCCATTGAGCTCGCAGTGATGTCACCAGACCTCATGAGAAGCTTACAAGAATGACGATTGACAAAATTGAAACCCGAAGTCCGGGAAGCAACCGGCTGCGGCTTATATTCGGGAGAAGATGTGTAAGGAGGGTCAGTGCTAGTGTTGCGACAACCTGACGGAGCAGTTGGTGGAACAGATTGCTTAACTGCTTCAAGAAAGTCCTTAGGTGGAGTACTTGAAGTAGGTCAAACAGGTGCAGACTTTGAAAAAGACAAAGCAAGGTGAAAACCAACCTACCAAGAATGGTCTGTTGAGCTGGTGGAACACAGCTTTCCCATTTGCACTACAGGAGAGGTAGGAAGCACGCCGACAAGATTACATGGCAGTACGGGTTTAACAACCTGAGCCAGTTTGCAAGCAGCCGTGGGACGGCTACAGAGAAAATGGCAGAATCTGACAAGTAAACATGAATTTGTTTGAGAACTCGAAAGGAGTAGGCAGGGGGCACTCCATAATTTCTGGCCACATGTACAACGCTTACACAAACATGCCAGGTCTAAGCAGCAATATAGCCACCCAGAGATACAGATCCTTTTGCAGAGGTGGACAGCACGGAGCCCATTCTGTGTGTGATTGGAGCTGCAATCAACAAAGTACGTGCTTCAGGCAACATGCAGCATGAATGCACTCTGCAGGACCCATGCAGAGACACGCACGTATGGAAAAGGGCAGGCCGGAACGCATAATACAGCAGATTTCGGGGAGCGCCTTGGGTCGGTAAGTGAAACAATCGAAATGTGTCCTAAACCATATCCGAACTCGCACAGCGACAGGTCTGGGCGGCTTTACAGCAATCCTTCTGAAGCGACTATGCCCAATGCAGTGGCAGACATGGAGAGATAGGTTTGACACCATGTTGGAGAAGGGGCAGGCACCTGGAAAAGGAAGCCATAGCCAGACGATGTTCCTCCCCAAGGAAGTGGAACATCCCTTCGGTTTGAACGGACTTATATAGGGCAGGGGAGGACGAGCAAACAGCGCCTACCCAGCCTGATGTACGCCGATGATATTGCCCCAACAGTCACCTCCTGTTCGCACCTGGAGGTGCGAACGGTGTATCGGTCGGTACCTGGTTGCCGATTTGACAAAGGGACCGGCTACTTGGCTGCACATGAGCGAGGGCTTCGTAGAAAGACCTTGCACAGCCAGAATGTTCTGAGGGCCTCAATCCTCTGGACCTTCAACACGATGGAAATTGTCAGGAGAATTTGAAAGATGGTGCCCGTTCCGATAGAAGACGCTGTCGATTGCCTATGTTGATCCATATCGTGACATGCGGGCTGCTACAAGAGCCTTCTTCAGCTCGGCAGTGGTTGGTACAGCTGGCTGTTCTTCCACAGGTTCACCCAGCAGCGCAGCGCACTTGTTGAGCTCTCATCAGGTAGCACACAGTTCCCAGCCAGCACATCATCAGGTAGTGGAGGTCGAGTGATGAGGATGTCATCCACAGCTTCCCGAAGACGTGCCACATAGTCTGCACAGAATGCCAGTAGATGCTTTTGTAACAGAGAGACACTAATGCCAACAGCCTATGTCAGTACCCTTCCAAACACGGACTCCAGTGTTACATTACAGCTGAGCTATAGTGCAGCACTCAATGACACCTTTTTAGAGTTTTGTAGATTGATAGACTTGAATGAACCGCTCACCTTCAAACAATAGTTACTGCAAGTGGCCATTCTAACAGCAGATATGCAGGTCCTGAAGGGGTAGTAGCATCAATGTATGACCCCATGCAGAGTGAGAAACGTTATTATAGCGAGGTAGTCGCTGCACTTCACTGCAGTCACCCTCAAAACTTGAATGCCAATATATACGGACTGTAGGTGGGTGGCTTCTTGATTGCAACCACAGTGCAGTACCCAGTTCCGGCCTTGCGCATGTTCAGCTGCCACCGCGGCTCCCCAGCCTTGGTCACCGCCTGGTCTCTACCCGCATTTTCGTTGTAGTGCAGGGCCGCCAGTGTACACCTGTGGGAAATTGTCATGCAAAACAGCACATTGCATGCCAATCAAGTCTCTGAAATTCTTAGTGAAATGTTCGAATTTAGATTTTCTTTACAATTTCAGAAATTCCGCCACAGATTTCACAAAATGTAGTGTGCAAAAAACCTTGGTACCCAGTAGAATCTCAAGTATGGCTGTGGCTGATATGAATTTCGGGGTGATATAAATTCAAGTTTTCTGCCCAAGTGCATTACATACAAACGGCACAATCTGGAATCTTATTGTGTGGCTAACAAGACAAGTTAGAAATCCTTGCATGTAAACTTGGTGACAGGATTTTTATGATTAAAATCTTCAGGTTGGGAAGTATAAGGTGTGGCAGCACTAAAGAAAAAAAAAGGCCGATGTATATGCTCGCCAGATATCGGCGTCGATGCGGCGCAAGAAAGCACCGCAAAGCGGGCAGCAGCGTCCGGGTTTCTTGTCCGTCTGGTTTTGGGTCATTCCTTTTAGCAGAAAACAACCGATTTCGTTTTAACATGCGGTAATCAGCTCCCTTGAGACAAATTGCAAGCTATTTCTTTTCTAAAGCGCTCATTCTTAAGTGGCTTCTTTGGCTCTAATCGGGGAAATCGGGGATTTGCCATAACCTTTTCCAAGTTAAATAACGGATTTCTGGCTACATCGCTTGCAGTATTAGCATCAAGGGGTTTGTCTGCAAGAACGATGCGTGACGAGCAAGCGCTATCAGTGCCACAATTCTAGCCGCACATTCTATTCCATTCGCGGCTAGCGTGGCTAGCGTAGGGGAGCGATAGCTCTTCTTGACCCAAATAAGGGAGCTTTGGTTACATTGCTTGCAGTACTAGCATAATTGGGCCGCCTCCGAGATCTGTGTATAAGAAGCAAGAGTTATCACTGCCCATATTGCTTACATACGGCCAAAATAAAACACACCTGACAATATTCAATGACAACCTAGCTTAGTACATCGAATTCTTGACAACCGCCCCGTGTCCTGGCGTGGTTGAGAGGCTGTGAGTTTGGCTTCTATTTTTAAGGTCCATGGTTCCAATCTTGGCAAGGCCTCGCTGTTTTCTTTTTTTTTTTTTTGCTGTGGGCGTTTTCTCAGCTATTTTTTGCAGGGTAAACAAAGGGTGCCAGAGTACCTTGCATTTTAATCTACAACTGACGTTCGGCTCTAACCTCAGTAGCAAGGCAGCGCTGAAATTGTTTTTCTTACGCAGTCCGTACATAACATCAAGGTAGGGCACCAAGTTGCAAGGAAATAAATGGTCCGAAGTTCGTTTTTGTCTATCGACCTCACTTATTATGTTCAGATTTGACGGTGATAACTTGAAATGCATTTTGCAGTATTTCAAAATTGGCCCGCAAGCATTCGAACCAATAAATAAAATAAGGCAAGTGTATTTTTTAGGGCAAATTTAGGGTCCTGATTACTGCATTTATGCAATCGAGAATAACTGCTCAAAAACGGTCAAAAATAACTAATAAGTGATGGCAGAGTTCATACAACTGTGTCCCCCAACACATATTGACGCAGCGGCTGACGTGTGACTTCGTCGGTCTCATGCAGTTGCTCGCCCTCTCCTGCGGGTTGGCGTGGTGCCGCCGAACGATGCCGACACTCGCGCGACGCATGATTTCGTGTCCATGGCTTTACTTTGAACCATTGCTTTTTTTTTTCATGGTCAGGCAGGTACGACACTGCGATGGAAGCTTACATTGCACGCTTGTACATTTACTGTGCCTCCACAGTCCTGCCCGCATTAAAGTGCTTAATTTTTTTAACTTTGTTAAGCTACAGTCAACTTTACCATGTAGGTCTATCTTTCCCACAACTGACAGCTCAGATATTAAAAATGTTATCTGGACGTGCTGGCCAGCTCTACTTTATTACCTATTTACGTGCGTTGCATTTCAGATAACATGTACAGTCTACATTTATTGTACTTACCGTGCCTCCATTCCAGCGCTGGAGAACGACAATGCTTTCCGCGCAAAGCGATTAATAATCGCATGAAAATATTCCACTCCAGAAGTCCGAAAATTTGGCGACACTTGGCGGATGTCGTCGAGGAGTTGCTTAGTGCTGACAATGGAACGCAGCTTCTCATATGAATCTGTTCCTGCGGCAATAAAACCAAATGAAAGATACTTTCACGTATGTAAAATCAAGTTTCAGAAAGAATTTTCGATAACTGGACATTTTCAATAACTAGCCGCAAAGTTGAGCAGACAGCGCGGGTTGCAATGGTATTTGGGACTTATCGCTAGAGTGAACTGCAACACAGAGTGGTTCAAACGCGTACCCCGTTGATACATCAAAAGTGAAGCCAAAAACGGGTAAAATTCGTTAGGGGCACTGCGATCGCAATACTTCAAAATGTGGCGCAGTGGTAGGATACTCGCTTTTAGCTTTCAATGATCAAACGATTCCTCCCACGGGCATGCACACAAAATTGCCTGGAGCAGCACACCACTTCTAACGAACCGAAAATTCCAATTACAGTCAAACCCCGCGGGCACGAAATTCCCTCGGCACAAAATATTTGCGCATCCCCGGCGAACGTCCATAGGCTTCCATGTATTTTATATCTCACGGCAATGAAACAATTTTGGAAACTTATCCCGCGTTAACGAAATTCGGTGCAAGTTAGTTCGGCATTTTACCTACCCATTGGAGGTTAACTGTGTTCAATAAGTGGTCAAATGCATTTTTTTTGTACTCAAAGCGCGTAAACTTCTGCCACAGCACGCTTGCATGGCCGCTGTGGTCCATAGCCGTGGAGGCAGCCTCGCAGCGGCACCACCGACACATGGTGACTCAAGTCGCGGCTTTGGCTTGGGCTACGCTAGCCCACTACCGCTGAACAGCGCGCGTGCGTTTTTTGTTTGTGTGCAGCGATTGGCATGTTTGCTCTCAGTAAGATGCCTTCGCCAGCCCAAAATTGGAGCTTTTTATCGCTACGAGATAATGCAGCCATCATTGCCCAAGTCAGTGGCCCAAGTGGAGGAAGGGACTTTAAAGGGAGGATAGCGCCGACGAGTTTGGAAACGCCTGCAGCTAGCTCAACAATTTTGAAAAGCAAGGATCCCACCAGTTCTCAACGGCGCACGTGTGCACGACAAAACAGTGACGGATGTGGCCTTTCTGGATGTCAACAAAGTGGTACTCACTTAGTTTTCTAAACAGTACTGCTGCAACGAGGTGCCACTCTGTCAAGCAACGTTCGTAAATAGAAGAAGCTGGGCTTCGCTTGCATGATCGGACATACTCGGTGCCGAGGGCCAGGGCAAAAAACGTGCAGAGAAGGTGAACCCATGGAATGTTTTGGATTCGTTTGACACAACCTCGTTGTTCTTGGGTGCGGACGACGACTAGCAATGAACCACTTGTACAGTGAGAGCTGAACTGGGACGTTGGCTGCAAGGTAAGGCTCACGAAGTAACATAACCGACTTTGGAAAATAAACTCTTGGTTTCTGGTCAATTTTCCGGTCGTTTGTTTCATTGTCGCAGCAACGAAATTCCCACAAAAGCAAATTTTCTGGCTTTCCCCGGCGGTTTCGTTATTGCAGGGTTCGACTGTACACGATTCATCAGCAGTCTAGAGACCCATACTTATTGCATCGCCTCCTGCATTTTTACAATGCCAAACGCATCAGCCCGGACCGGCCAATCCTACTCAGGCCACTCTCCCCTAATCGATAGCCTTCCCAGCGCTTTAGTCACGTGACCGGTTCATTTTGGGGCGACGTGTGGTGGAAAGCTGCAACGTTGGCAAATTCTGTCCGCCTCGGCTCTGAGTTTTTCAACGCTTGTACAAGTGTTATTACCTGGCAATCTCAAACACTGGTTGCCTTGGCAACCAGGCACAAGCCTTTTTCGAATTCAGATACGGTTGGGTGTTCCCGGTTCAGATCAGGGCCCCATGCGACATGTGGGCACTGAAGGCGTACCACGAACTCGCATTGGGAAGCACGCAATGCATTTGGCATTGTAAAGTACAGAAGGCTATGCTTATTGCTTATGGTTTTCTGTTTCCAAAAACAAACACTCGTTGCTCATGTGCACGAAGGAATAGTGTAGGGGCAGTCATGAAATGGAATTGGAACAAAGTCAAACCTGGGTAAATCCACTTGCGTGGCTGGAGTTGTCCGTGCTGGCAGGTGCGGTACCGCTCGCTGTGCCCGTCATGAATGTCGTGCACATGATTGAGCATGGACAGCCACACAGCAACGGCCAGCTCGCCATCACCTCCACCCACCACTACGGCATGGTACATGTGCAACACAAGAGAGTGCGACCACAAGGATATGGTTTCACAGCCCCTGACTTTTGGAGCTGCCGCAAGCTTCTTTTTCAACCCTGGAAAACAGAAAAAATGTGGTTGTTTCCTCTTCCATAGGAACCAGTAAAACATGAAAGTGAAATGTGCATTCACAGGACCAGCTGAATGTTCATTGTGCATCAATATGAACTTGCACGTCGCTATTTGTATTTCGTCAGAATGGCACCGTTAGACGCACCGGAGCGTTGCGTAAATCCGAATAAAACCACAGGCGCTCGCAAACCGTCCTTGCGAAGGAAAACAAACGGGTTGTCAGCGAATCGTTTGTTGAACCCACGGTCCGCTGCAGTGAAAGCAGCAAAGAAGGAGCGAACTGGGTGACGAGCGCGACATGCGCAAGTCGGCTTCTCCGCAGCTTACACTGCGCGCCCCCCGTACACGTAGGCGCTGGCATCCAGGCACCAGCTGTCGGAGCTCATTAGTGTCATGATGCAGCGCCCATGGTCTCCGCAATCTGCTCCCGGCGGTGCGCTGGCGCGGCGCCGGCAGCAGATCGCAGAGGCCACGCAGCACCCTATGAAAGGACGGCTATAAGGCGCGTCTGTTCGTAGCGCAGTCGGAAGAGCACCGCGTACCTCCCGTTACGGCCAGAGAGTTTTGGGATCGAAACCGGGCGCCGCCGCATCAATGGCACTTTTTGTGGAGACGTCATTACCGTGACGGATATCACGTCACCAAAATATTTGTGTAGCCGGGGATAAACACTTTCGTGTTAAAATTACAAGGTTTTCATGTTTGAGATGGTGTTTCATCTCCTAATATTTTAGCCTGCATTATTCGTAGCTGGCATTTTCCAGAGCAAAGATGCTGAGCAAGAGTTAGGCATGAATTGTGCTGAGATGAACAGCCCTTTCTCTGTTGATAAAAAAAAGAAAGCTGTTACCAAAGGTTGCCCAACCGCTGTACCAGCCTACACCATTTTAAACCACAAGAACAGCTGTGAAACTAACCTTTGGCGACGTGCCATGCGTCAAAAAGATGGTCAACATCAGGCTGCTCCGTCCGGAAATACTTCCGTCTTTGGGGATGCCGGTCAGTCACAACCTCAGTGACACGAACACCATGGTCAGTGAGCTCTTTCAGAGCCCTCTTGAGCCCCTCGAGCTACATGTGGTTGCTTGATGGCACCTTTGTACTCTGCGGAATGTTACCAATTTAACACATGAAGGCAAGACAGGCACAACACCAACATATTGTCACACACCCCTAACCTCTCAAAAAAGCATTGATCTCTTATTTTTTGCCATTTAAAAGAAAATAAGAACATTCTCTTAGACATTGGCACCTCAAATGTTTCTGGTCACTGCCTACCTGCAATAAACACTGACAATAAACACTGAAAATAAACCTGCAATAAACACTGAAAAGGGTGGGCCTTATTCATCACGAAGTCCGTTTTTTTCTATTGCTTCTAAAGTGCCCGCCGCAAGAGCTATAGCTTGTATTGTGTGTTACATAGAGCTCTCAAAACTGCGAAACGTTACTGTGAGAGAAGTACAGTAATACCTCGTTAACTCGAACAAGGATATCTTGAAAAATCGGCTAAGTCGAAATTTTCCGAGGCATCGAACCATTTCCTATACGTCCCATGTATTCGTAGCCCTTTATTTCGAAGTATTTTTGGGTCAAACTGCGGATATCTCGAAATCTTTACTGAGAGGGGAACGAAAATTTCGCCGCAGCCGACCGTCGCACAAGATTCGTACGATGCTGCCGCGCATAAGTCCCTCGATTTCTTTCTGGTTTAGCCACGCCTATCACAAAGCCGATGTTTTCCACAAGCGTGAAGTCTGAGCCTAGAGGCATATGAACTTCGTCACGCAACCCTGTGGCACGTCATGTGACGGTAGAGACATGCGCAGAGGTACAGCAGTATGCACGCGTGACTGGAGAACTTATGGACGCCGAAATCGTTGAAATAGCCGCAAAAGAAGGGGATGGCGAAGACGGGGGGCGATGACGCCGAACCTCCTCGAGAGGTGGCGACATCTACCGAAAAGGGGAATTTGCTGCGCTTGCTGTGAAATAAGGTGGAGTGCAGCGGCGGGGAAGATCGGCTGATGATATGCGTCAAGCAGCTACAAAATGTCTTACTAGGCCCGAGTGCGACCGCAAAGCAGACCAGCATTACGCAGTTCTTTCATGCTAAGTAAAATTGCAGGGCTTCAAAACCCAGCCCGTGATTGTGTCCTGTGTGTTCTTTTTCTCTTTAAAACCTTTATGAAAAGCAAGATTGGAAGCCGCTGGTGAAGAGCTGCTAAGTAGCGCCTTTTTTGCAAAAAACTCAACATTTCGTGGGAATTCGTGCAACTTTTCCTATCTCGAAAATCCGCTTATCTCTAAATATTTCCCGGTTTTTACTACTTCGAGTTAACGAGGTATTACTGTATTTTCACATATTTCACCATATGTTTTAAATGTCCAAATGTTTCAAAACATTTCCAAGCTTGCTTTTCATCTCGTCATGCATTTTCTTAAAAGGACAGACAACCGATTTTTGTCGAGTATATATTCTCTATCCCAAATGAAAGGGTATCACTTGAAACACCTAAACGAGAAATGGTTTTCCTGATAACGCACAACTTTTTAAATCGAAATTTTTGGATCTACGAGCCGTATGTGTCTTCCCAAAAAAATCATACTGGCAGCCTTGACATACAGTAGCGCGGCAAGATACTTTTGTCTAAATGAAAGATGAAAAGCGATATTTAAAAACTTGGGCCCAGGTAAAAAAAAACAATCGCAGGTAGCTTGTTCCCTTGTGTGCGTTTTTTTAATTCACCAGTCTATTTTGCACGAAGGTGCCATCTGTTGGGACGGATGATAGGCACAATCTGGCTTCACATTGTGGAGGTCGGAAGTTCGATTCTTCCCGGACACGATCTTTTTTTTTTAAGCTGCTGTTGGTGTATTTGGAAACTGAAATCCAATATTTTGGCAGAACAAACGTCCCTGACTCAGGCAGAATCGTCAAAGCTCTTTCACTGGGTCGGTTTACTGAACGCTGCCGTTGATTCCGGGCACGGAGGCTCAGTTAGCAGCACCGAGAGCAACCAAGCGCAGGCGGGCGACGTGTCTTTAAAATTTTCAAAATAATGTTTCAAAACACATATACAATTTTAACTTGTTCAAATACTTGTTTTAGAAGGTTTTCAATAGGTGTATAAACTTTTCAGAAATTACAGTAGCTGCTAGGTTTGCAGGTCACGTGACAGGAATACATATTGTAGTGTCAAGTTGATGGATTGATTGTAGGGTTTAACGCGCCTACGCAACGCAGGCGATGAGGCGCGCCGTAGTGGAGGGCTCCGGTTTAATTTTGACCACCTTGGGATCTTGGACGTGCGCCGAAATATCGTACACACGGGCGTTTTTGCTTTTCGCCTCCATCAGAAAAGCGGCCGCCGCAGCCGGGAATCCAACCCGCGAACTCGTGCTCAGCAGCGCAACGCCTTAGCCACTGAGCCACCGCGGCGGGTTTGTAGTGTCAACTTTTGACACTACAAACCACCACCCCTACTATTTCAGAAAGTTTGGTGCCAAATTAAAATTATTTCCGCCAATTTGTTTAAACATTGCTTGTGGTTACCGGGCTATATAAAACGGTGGCTTTCATATGAGCTAGAGAACATATACAAGACAAAAATTGGTTGTCCGTCCTTTTAACCGCTTTCAAAAGTCCTGTGCCTTATCAGAAAAGGCACATCTGCTTTAACTGACTGCCTGCGTCTCTTTGGCTAGCTTTGATGCTGTCATGCAAGACTAGTGTTTGGAGAGTGCACAGCTGTATACATCAAAAGACTTGGCATGCTGGATAGAAGCCCCAGTACGCCTATTGAGAAAAACGTGACCACCTGCCTCCACAAGCTTGACGTCAACAATCTTATTCAGGGTAGTGTCAAGCAGTGAGTAGGTTCCGAATTTAGCACAGTGTCCCGGCGAATCTGCCCGGCTGTCTCCTGCCAGCTTCGCCCCGGTTCCCGACGCCTTCACAGCCTCCATAAGTGCCACCTGCTGCTTTTTCCAAACCTGGATTGACAAAGCCGCACTCCATTAGAGAATGCCGCACATTTGCAACAGGGTAAAAACAGAATGGTTGCAGTTATGAGTTCACAAAATGGCTACGACTGCACCTTGACCTCATTACCTGGTCTACAGCCGGAAGGAGGTATAGAGCCTGCAGGCGATGAAACGTCCTCTCGCAGAAGCAACATATTCCAGCATTCTGCAGGAATCGTATGATCTGCATGGGGCTGCAGCCTGTAAACACTATGGCTGCAGCCAGCTCCATATTCCTCATGGCATATTTGGCCTGCATCTGCTGGCTACGCCACTCCTTCACACCACAATGGCACATGGTGCGAACTATGGCAAGGGAGCCAATTGTCTGAAAAGAGATATCCACAACTCTTTTGCATCAGGGAAATCAAGGGAGTACTGGCATAAAATTTCAAAGCCGAGACAATTAGGTAAAAAGCTTCCTTGGTATATGGAGATGTCTCCCAGCAACTTTCCACAGTAGCCATTCAGTACAACATATTTAAATCCATTTTCATCAGCGTACATGAGAAACCTCAGAACCGATGCCTTTTCACAGTTGGCATCAGCATGACGCCATCTGCTCATCCTGCTCCCAACGTGCGGAGGCGAATGATGCAATGGAAGTTCTTTTGAACAAGCACACTTATGACTTTATTGCAGACGTCACGAAAACACACGATTTGACGGAAGAATCAAAATTTAGACCTAGAACAATTTTCTCAGTGAATACGGCATTGTTTGCTGCTGGACAAGCACTGGGGGCACTACAAAACACGAATTTTGTTTAATAAAACAAACTTGTATTTTATCTGCACGGTCCCTTAACGTACCCCTGACTACGCATCGTGACGAGGACGAGACAAAGGTTAACAATTGACAACAAATGATCCGTGACTTTCACCTACACTGTATAGTTTTGATTACACGAACTAGTCAAGAATGCTAGAATACTAACGCATGAGCTTTATGAACCGTTTCCGGGTCTATTTATGGACCAAAAGTTCGCATTAATGAGTTGCAATCGCGAGATGAAGGTACAACCTCTGTGTGCAGAATGTGTTTGTTGGCATTTTTCTTCTCTGTTCTGAGGCTGTCAGGGATGTGTGGAGTGGAATCTTGCCAGACATGTTCACTATGTTATGTTCGAAGTGTATATGTGCATATATGTTTCCATTAGGTTTTTCTCCTAAAAAAAAGGAAAATCCTTACGCTTGGAAAAGTAATTTCAGCCCGAAACCGGAACACTCAACTAACCTGCAACCCGCAGATGAAAACGTTTCGCTGTGGCAAGCATGTTTTGCAGCTTTTGTCATTTTGGAAAATAAAACACCCTGCCCCGCAAGTGGCATTGCAACTCCCAATTCGTCGTCAAAGTTGTCACATGCTCTGCGGTCAATGAAATGATAACAACCCCTCCCGCTTGCATATTCGGATGCAGAACATTTCCCCTCGCCATGCTGCTGGCATGCGTTCGACAGTGAGTTCAAAATCAAAAGTGTTTCTGACCGCTCCTTTCCAACACGCCGCATATTACCTAGACTGGCAAAGGCATGCAAACAAAACCATGATGAAAACTGAACTGGCTGCGTAATACAACCAACAGCACTTTTCGTCAGCAACCTAGTCGGCCAGTCTCAGCCCACTTATACCCATGATGTCCATCGTGGAACACGTTCGCAACACCACATTCCTCTTTTATTATTGCGGTATAAAACTCTGGCCTTCCAGACTGTTGGGTTTCTCTCTCTCCCTTTCTCTCTCTCACAACACATACACACACATAGTGCCCAGCAATATTGCAAGGGCATGTTAGTAAAAAAACCTTCCTGAAGCTGTCTCTTACCGTAAAGCTTGGAACTGTGCGAAACCCACAGTGCTTGCACGAGGTGAAGAGCTGTATGAGGCAGTCTCCATACACCACAAGTTTTCTTGCGGATTGGTGGCTGTCAGGGATGGCACTGAAAAACCGAAGAAAATAAAGCAAAGTAAAAGAAATTGTACTTCTTACACATACATATATATTGTTACCCTTGAAGGGTTTGTAAGCTTTGTCAAACATACAGCACTTCAATACACTATGCGCACAAAAGCATAACAAATTTATTAGACACTGTAGGCAACAAGTAAGTTGGTTTCAAATGAAAGTCTGCCCATTCCATAGCAAGTTTAGCATTGATTCAGTGCCAAAAGATGCCTCAATTGCTAATGAAACAACGCATTTCCTTTTCTAATTCCCCTCTCAGCAATTCCATGACGCAAACAGTGGCTCCTGCAGCTGTTGTTGACGTGATGATACACCGGAAGCAGGGGCGGCAGCAGTGATGTATATGGACCGGGCGGCCGTTGTATGGCACCACCGTCGCTTCAGCGAACAGCGCCGCCCGTGGCGAAACGCTCGTCAGTGGAATGCCGGTGGCGTTTAGCGCAGCGTAGTTGTGCATGGCTTTCTGTCGTTTTTCTGCGTAGCGGCTTGCAAAGCGTATGTAACCCCACGTGCGCTTTTCAGATCGGTAAATCTTGGGCGTGGATGTGACGTTTACGAGGCGCCCATACTCAGTATTTACAAATAGCAGACGACGCTCAATGCGCCAAGCTGGAAGTCAAGCTGGAAGTGAAAGTTCGTTGCTTCATGCAATTTTTCCATGCCTGCATGCAGTTTCGCGTATCGAGGAGTATATTGCAGCTAAATGCTCCCACAAAGCCGGTGTGTGCAACCGATCTAGGAATACTGCAGCGCTGGCCTCTGGCAGTTGATGACGAAACACCGTCGACGTCGTTCACAAGCGAAAGACAAAGTTGGGGGGTGTCTTGTAAGATTTACCTCAAAACCGAAATTGGGATAGACGACGCTTCCGTAACTTCATTGCCTACGGCTGAAACGTGTTTAATTTCACAGAAATGCTCTTATTACAGTCATCGGGAATCGTTGATAGAATAAATACCGCATGATAGTAGAACGTTATTGCTTGTCGTGGATAATCATTAGTTTACAAGAATTTCAATGGTTGCTGGCTAATTGGTAAATAGCTAGATGATTTTGCTAGATGATTTTGCTGTTTAGTTTTGAACTTCCATGCCTTCCTCTCCGAATCTAAACTTTTTCAAGCGTATCGGAAATGTGTCTGTTGCTGGAGGACTCGGGCTGATGCACCCATATTTGAGGCAACTAATCGCGCATTTTTGTTGTCTTCACCAGGCATTACACGATTTTTTTAGGTACTCTGTAAAGGATACTTAAGCATTAAAAAACACCGGCTGACGTTAACACTGCCACATTTTTTAACTATCGGTGCCAGCCTTTATTCTACGCAGGTGGTAAAACGGGAAGCAGAGGAGGGATGGGTTGTAGTTTGGGCTGTTGAGTTGGTGAATAACTTTGGCTCTTGATAAAATGACCACCACAAATGTGGGATTTCCAATTCGGCTTTCAGGCTCCCATGCTGTCACAGTGTCCCTCACCAAAAGCGAAGGAACAAAGCTCACGGTCACAGAAAGTGTGAACTACGGCAACATTTTTACGGCTACACGGTAATCCATCTCGTATGCAGGTTCCTTTCTCTTCAAAGCACACGTATCGAGGTATCCAAGCGCTACGGCTGGCGTGGGTACCGTAGTCATTGAAACCAGTGAAGATAATTTAAAGTGGTAGAAATGAATACTAATATTGCTAATAGTTTTATTCCTACTGAGATAGCGCGGAGCCAGGCGCAGAGCGCTGCAAAAAGCGCTCGTGTCAATGTAGCTGACTCCCAACCTTCCAAGCATCCAATAAGTTTGCGTACCCGTTAGTGTATTTAGGGAGAAAATAATACTGAAAGGCGGTTTAATTGCTAACAAGCAGTAAAAGCGGGAGGCGGGAAGCAGCGCAGTCTGTTCCAGGTGAACCGGATAGGGGATCGCTGATCTGACCACAAGGACGCACAGAGATGATGCCAGCTTGATGCTTCCGGCACATACCCGAACAGGGATTGGACGATCGAGGTCCGTTAGTCCTTTCACTTCTCTTCATTACAATCACCCTCCGCCGAAGAGAGAGCCACCCTGGCGACCTACGGTGAGTGCAGCACAAAGGGATCGTAATAGGGCTTTAGGCGAGAGACGTGGACAGTTTCGGGGCCGCGACGGCGAAGGTCTTCCGTTGGCTTCAGTGGTTCTACAACGTAGTTAACGGGGGAGGAAGAATCGATGACACGGTAGGGGCCATGATATTTAGAAAGGAGCTTTGAGGAGAGACCAGGAGTGGCAGACGGTATCCACAGCCAAACGAGATCGCCCGCACTGTAAGAAGTCGATGAGTGCTCCTGGTCATGACGGTGCTTCTGTCGAGCTTGGTCGTTCGATGTAAACGAACGTGGGAGCAGGCGGCACTCTTCTGCATGGCGCGTTGCGTCAGAAAGGAGATGGCATTCGGACGAATCAGGGCTGTAGGGAAGGATGGCATCCATTGTACACGATGGCTCCCGTCCGTATAACAAAAAGAAAGGTGAGAAACCTGTAGTGGTCTGCACGGCCGTGTTGCAAGCGAACGTTACGAACGGTAGCACGGAGTCCCAGTTCGAATGGTCGGGCGCGACATACTTTGCGATCATGTCCCCAAGCGTGCGGTTGAATCTTTCTGCCAGTCCATTGGTTTGGGGATGGTAGGCGGATGTGGTGCGGTGCACAATTTTGCATTCTGCGAGGAGCGCTTCGATGGCCTGAGAGAGGAATACACGCCCCCTATCGCTTAGGAGTTCCCGTGGTGCACCGTGGCGTAGGACGAGGGAGTGCAGAATGAATGCACCAACCTCACGTGCCGTGGAAGCGGGAAGCGCTGCTGTTTCGGCATAGCGGGTTAGGTAATCTACTGCCACAATTATCCACCGGTTACCAGAAGAAGAGTATGGCAGTGGGCCGTAAAGATCAATGCCAACGTGCTCATATGGACCAACGGGGCACGGCAGGGGCTGCAGCGGGCCGGCTGGCTTGGGGACAGGCGACTTACGTCGTTGACAATCAGTACAGGCACGAACAAATCTTCGCACAAAGATGTACATACCACGCCAGTAGTATCTTTGACGAAGTCGGGTATAGGTCTTCAAGAGTCCCGCGTGAGCACTCTGCGGATCATTGTGGTAAGCGGCAAACACCTCCGCGCGGAGATTCCGTGGAACCACAAGGAGCCACTTGCGGCCGTCCGGCATGTAGTTGCGGCGGTAGAGGAGGTTGTCGCGAATGGCAAAGTGAGCAGCCTGGCGACGCAGGGCCCTAGGCTGAGGAATTGTCGACGGTGAAGACAGGAAGTTGGCGATAGTAGCGATTCATGGATCTTCTTTCTGCTGGGAAGCCATGTCTGAGAGAGTCGGCGACGACAAGGTAGAGTCCGTTGTGCTGAGGTGTGCCGTATCAGCGGACACCGGGGAGCGAGAGAGGGCGTCGGCGTCAGAATGCTTGCGGACGGATCGATACATAACACGAATGTCGAATTCTTGTAGACGGAGGGCCCAACGAGCAAGTCGTCCCATGGGGTCTTTGAGAAACGACAGCCAGCACAATACGTGGTGGTCGGTAACAACTGCAAAGGGGCGGCCATAAGTATAGGGGCGGAATTTGGTGAGCGCCCACACTATGGCCAAGCATTCCTTTTCGGTCACGGAATAATTTCGCTCGGCCTTGGTGAGAGTTCGACTTGCATACGCTACAACGTATTCGTCGTAGTTGGGCTTCCGTTGTGCAAGAACTGCACCGAGACCGACGCCACTGGCGTCAGTGTGCACCTCTGTAGGAGCTGCTGGGTCGTAATGCCGGAGGATAGGTGGTGAGATTAACAGGCGTCGCAAGGAAGAAAATGCTTCATCACAATCCGGGGACCACGCAGAAAGAGCGTTATCACCGTTCAGCAGTCTTGTTAGAGGGGAAACGATGGTAGCGAAATTTCTGACGAAGCGTCGGAAATAGGAACAGAGCCCGATGAAGCTCCGGAGGGTTTTCAAGGAAGTCGGCTTCGGAAAGTTGGCGACAGCACGTAGCTTATCGGGATCAGGCGACACACCATCTTTTGAAACAACGTGGCCTAGAATGGTCAACTTGCGCGCATCAAAACGACATTTCTTTAAGTTTAGTTGGAGGCCGGCAGCGGTGAGACACGCCAGGATCTGGTGGAGACGAGTTAGGTGTGTGTCAAAATCGGGAGAGAATACGACGACGTCATCTAAGTAACAAAGGCATATATGCCACTTGAGACCACGCAAGATGTTATCCATCATTCTCTCGAATGTGGCAGGTGCGTTACATAAGCCAAATGGCATGACGTTAAATTCATATAAACCGTCCGGGGTAACAAATGCGGTCTTGGGGCGGTCCGATTCCGCAACCGGCACTTGCCAGTAGCCGGAGCGCAAATCAAGGGACGAGAAGAATTCTGCACCGTGTAAACAATCGAGAGCGTCGTCGATGCGAGGGAGCGGATAAACGTCCTTGCGGGTAATTTTGTTTAGGCGGCGGTAGTCAACACAGAAGCGCAAAGACCCATCCTTTTTTGTCACGAGGACCACGGGCGACGACCATGGGCTTTGGGACGGCCGAATGACGCCGCGCTGTAGCATGTCATCCACGTGCTCACTAATAACACCACGTTCCGGCCCCGACACACGGTAGGGTCGTTGTCGCAAGGGAGCATGATCGCCTGTGTCGATGTGATGGGTGACTGTTGACGTTTTACCCAACGGAGCTTGTGCACAGTCACAGGAAGAACGGAACTTGTTAAGAAGGGCAAGAAGCTGCGTGCGCTGTGTGGGACCCAAATCGGCATCCAGGGACTGCTTGAACACGTCGGCGGACAGTGAAGCGTCGCTAGAAATGGACGAGTCCAGGGCAGTGAGCGAAAGCGCAGCGGGATCATCGCAAACGTCGAAGCGGCTGATGGAGCGCATAGCTTCAACATGGCCAATTGACTCTCCATGGAGCAGGCTGACAGAACAGTGGGTTTGATTGGAAATAAACATTCTGGTACGCCCACCTTGCACTGTAAGAACGGCGAATGGGAGTGGCAACTCCTTCCGGCGAACAAAAAGGTCGCCTGGTGTGAATAGGACAGGTCCATCGGGTACGGGCGCACTATCAAGGTCAACCATTACGGAACTTAGCGGCGGGATATCGACGTCTTCGTCCACGGTAATCTTCCATTCACCAAACAAATGCTCAGACAGCGGCGGATCGTTCTGGGAAATAAGTTCAACCTCAGCCTTGGCACAGTCAATTACTGCGTTATGGCTTGACAAGAAGTCCCATCCAAGAATAACGTCATGGGAACATGAAGAAAAAACAACGAATTCGATGGTGTAGACAGTGTCTTGGATCACTACTCGAGCAGTGCATGCAGCCAGTTGTGACACATGTTCAGCACCTGCTGTTCGAAGCGAAAGTCCCGACAGTGGCGTCATAACCTTTTTCAGATATGGCATAGTTTCACACTCATAACAGAAATCGCGGCACCAGTATCGACAAGAGCAAGAATAGGGACTCCTTCAACAACTACGTCGACGACATTTTTCGGAGATACACGAGGACTTTGGCATTTTGCTACGTACGCAGTTCGTGCCTCCGGAACTGCGGGAATTAGTTTCCCGCGTCATGAGGCGCTGACTGACGACGCATAGGAGAGATGGAGCGGCGACGAGGAGAAGGCGATCGGTGGCTCGCGAACGTCTGATGGTCGGATTGAAAGGATGGTGACGGCGGTCCCGCAGGTGCGCGACGGGGAGCTTGGCGGGAAACATACACTGGGCTATGAGATGCTTCAACCTGCTGCATTGCACGGCGACAGTAACGTGCTACATGTCCTGGGAGACGACAGGAAAAGCATATAGGTCGGTTGTCCTGAGTGCGCCACGGATTCGTCTGCTGTACAGCCAATGGCGCCGGACGGCGGAACTGGGAGACTGGCTGAGGAGTGAACGTCACAGGCGCTGGTATGTAGGGTCCAAACGAGGGGACAAAGGAGTGGACAAGTGGCGGGGCAGCCCTTGCCGCGCATTCGGCGTACGTCAACGGAGCGGCCACTGGCGGTGCTATGGTAGCCATGGTTGGAACAGTCAGCGGGGCAGCGGGTGTAGTTGACTGGTGTGCAGGTGATAGGGCTTCGGCGACCTGCTCCCTGACGGTGCGCTGAACAGCTTGAGGCAAACTTGGTGCAGGCTGCTCTACAAAAGGTACCAGCGAAAGTTGCCGAGCGACCTCTTCCCGGACGAAGTCCTTAATCCTCATCTCAAGCGATGCTTGTTCAGAACTGAAGGATAAACTTGACAGCTCTGCGCCCGTCCCGAGCGACTGTCGAACAAAACTCCTCTGCCGTCGCAGCTCATCGTAGCTTTGGCAGAGCTTAATTATCTCAGCCACGGTCTTTGGGTCTTTGGACATCAACATCTGAAACGCGTCGTCTTCAATTCCTTTCAGTATGTGCCGAATCTTTTCTTGCTCAAACATATCCATGTTGATACGCCTGCAGAGATCCACAACGTCTTCGATATAACTTATGAAATTCTCGCCGAGCTGCTGCGCGCGTACGCGAAGACACTGTCCAGCGTGCAGTTTCCGCACCTCTGGCCTGTCGAACGCCTCTGCGAAGAGGGTTTTGAATTCGCCCCACGTTTTGATGGTCCTGCCGTTGTTCCGAAACCAGACCTCAGCCACTTCCCTAAGGTAATACTCGACATTGCTCAGCTTAGCTTTGTCATCCCACTTGTTGTAGACGCTCACTCGCTCGAATGTGGACAACCAATCCTCGGCATCATAATTACCTTTGCCGGTGAAAAAGGGCGGGTCACGCTGACGGATGGTGGCGGCACAGATGACCGTTGGAACCGGCGATGGTGGCTGTTGGCCTACGTCGACGGGGTTGACGGGCATTGGTACAGTGCGGTTGCGAAGCTCCAGGTTGGTTCACCTCGTACCCAGCACCTCCACCACTTGAAAGGCGGTTTAATTGCTAACAAGCAGTAAAAGCGGGAGGCGGGAAGCAGCGCAGTCTGTTCCAGGTGAACCGGATAGGGGATCGCTGATCTGACCACAAGGACGCACAGATGAGATGCCAGCTTGATGCTTCCGGCACATACCCGAACAGGGATTGGACGATCGAGGTCCGTTAGTCCTTTCACTTCTCTTCATTACAATACTAATAATAGTTGTTTTATGTGTACTCAGAACGGGCGGAGCGAAGCGCAGATCGCTGCAAAAAGCGCTCATGCCATTTCAGCCGATACCCAACTTTAGAAGCGTCCGACAAGTTTACGTAGTGATTACTGCATTTAAGAACCCAACACATCTGGCTAGACTTCGTTTCATCACATATGTCGGCTCACAACGCCACCAAAACATTCAAAGCACCAAAGCAAACACGACAAACACAATGGGAGGCGGTGTAGTCCAATGCACCGGCTCATTCCACTGACGAGGGGAGTGCCGAGTGGTGGCGCCACCCGTCCAGCTGCCCGGTCCCTATAACACACTATAATGCTACCTCGTACCAAGCGGTTTGGTCAGTTTCGGTCAAATCAGTCATGCATTCTCCAACTGGCACATCCTTTGCTACTCTGGACCACTAAGCAAAATGTTCTTTCATGGGACTCGTGATCAGTAGTGATGCTTGGTGGAAGAAAAACATATTGTCCTTTTAGGGCGGGAGACTGTTGGTGTTATTGTCTCCTCACATAGTGGTACCGCCGTAAGTGTGGACAAGTAGTGCCATCAAGTTGCAGCCAGGGGAGCCGGTGCATACGCTTGAAAATACTGTACTTAGCCGAAAGAAGCATTCACATTATTTTTAGCAGCGCAGGCAAACCACACCGAGGGTCACAATGAAGGTAGCAATGCACAGAGGCAATGTACAGCGGCTGCACAATTATCTGGGCGAGTGTTGCACCAAAACAAACTGCTTGGCATTTAGGGTCCCCCACGATCTATTGGCTGGGCTCTTATGATAGTGGTTTTTGCCTTCTTTCTTGTTTTCTTCGACAATCAAACATTACCCTAAAAAAACATCCAGGTGAAGGCGTATTGTCAAAATATCAGTCCCATAGTCTTACCCCTTCCATTGGAAGTTCCGCAGTGTGGCCAATAGCGGTGATGCCTGTCTTCACTTTTTCACTATTTTCTATGTTATTTAACAAAACCTATGCATAAGAGCGATATATCAGTGTTTTTGAATTGTAGTTTTTCTTCAGTGTCCCTTCAAGTGTGCACTCACATGGCTGAGCTGTCCGAAATAGGTGCTTCGAAAGTGGAATCGCACGGGTCATCTTCAAATGCAAAAGATGGTTCAGATGGCACCGGTGATGAGCACTGTTCCCGCAGTTCCTTCATGAGGACAAGCTCCGGGATGCCCATTTCAGTTTGGCACGCTGAAAATAAAACAAAGTCATCATAACACATTGGCACTATGCACATTTGTGTGTGATGTCAGGTTTTCAGCACTAATGTTGACGGTAGTTATTCCACATGCTGTGCTTTAGGAAATGTGATGATCACAATGTATTTGATAGAGCAGTGGTTCACAAGTGATGAACTGTCATTACCACAGTGAATGCAACGATAACCTCGCAATCTATGATACAGCCAAAGTAATGCAACATAAGTGTAGCCTTTGCAGGTGGGCTCAACCAAAAATGGAAAACATCAAAGCAGAGCAACACACAGTGTTTTCTCAGAAAAGCTGCATTACACACTTTTGCTGTCAGATAAGGTGTCTACAATCTGCATTACCTATCTAGCTGAAACGAAATTCCAGCATTCAGATCTATGAGTTGCTATCCGTAAGGATGGGCGACTGGCATTAACAAACCAACCACTCGTGTCAAAAACGTGCTTGCTATTTGTGAGATGGTACGTACCGACTTCCCTCGTCGAGCGCGTTGCCTGAACACTAACGCTGCTGATCTGGGGTTTCAGTGTTGCTTGAGTCGCCGTGAACCGAGTTTGGGCATCAGAATTTGCCCTTCCTGATGGTACGTGCACAGGCAAGCAAGTAGCAGCTCCCAAAGAAGCATCTGCGCCTGGAAATGAAAAAAAAACAAGTATTGAGCCCGGATACCTGGATTTTCTGATATCTCAGGTCCCATATGTACTCCTACGGCCAACGCCGCAATTACAGAAAAGTGAAATACTTAATTGCTTTGTGATATTCGCAGAACAGTTCGTTTTTAGTACCCTCTTAGATTTGCTACAAAACAGTCTGCATTTCCAAGTGAATGCTGTCAAGTTCGGTTCACAGCACTCATGATCAGCTAGCTAGCTAATACGAGCGTACTGTTGGCATGAACGTCTGCGTATGCGCTAAAAATTGGTAAACGGGTGGGCCACTTGTTTCAGTGGCCACTTTATTTTGGCACTCGATAAATGCCGCCACTCGGGCTAAAAAAGCATTACTACACTGTTAGCGTAGTTTCCTAGAACCCAAAGCCAACGAAGCATTAAACTTAATGACGAAGTGGCAACGCTAAATTCGCCTAACTGCACTTCGAATCGTGGTAGGAGAAAACCATTATTTACTTTTGCTCACCGAAGCGCGAAAAGCAACAGCTCCTGCCCAGCCTACGCTGCCTCGTCTGCTGTGTGAGCGATTGACCAAGCCCATACAAACTGCGCCGTGAGAGCGCACATACCTGAGCTCGTAGAACAGGACGCCGTAGGTACTTCGTAGCTTGTACTGTACTGCACGTCTTCAGAAGCATCTGAATGAGCAGGCGCAGAATCTGCGCTGGTGGATGCCTGCGGAGTTTCGGCAGGCGCCTCCTAGGCGTCGTGAAATCCCCCAACCTCGAGGCGACGTGGTTTTGGAGATGTTGCTTCACTCCCCGATGTGGTGCCACTCGGCGATGCGGAGATTGTCGGCAAGGCCCCATGTTCGAGTATGCGCAACGCCTGCGGGCTGTACTGGCTCAGGCATGCTTGGTTATGAACGTAGCAGCTCGGTGCAAAATACAGCGAGCACAGCAGACTTTGCTGATGCGGCGTCCAGCTGTTTCCGCGTCCGCTCCTACGGACGAACTCAGTCCACCCCAGTCGCTGTTGCGGGTCGGGAGGAAAGCGGTGAAGAGTTATGCCTTGCTTCGATTTCGTTTGGCAGCCGCTGGCCGCGCAGTATCTCGACATTGCAGAGGCACAACTTCAGGCAGAACTGGGCGTCAGAGGAGACTGCAGCACAATTCCAGCAGTCACCTTCATAATGACGCACAAAGCCCAGTGAGCAGCGGCCAAAAGAGTCATGCGCGCCGAGCAGCTACACGTCACAGCCACCGTGACGTCGACAGTTTTGAGGTGTGTATTACATGACATCATGCTGATGCTGATTCCTTTAGGCTGCCCGTCTTGAGTTTTTTCATGAGGGCAAAGTTTAAAATTCATTTAAAATATGTTACAATTAACAGTTACTGTCGACACTTGCTGGGAGATATCTCCACATACAGAGGAAGCTATTTACATAGTTATCTCAGCTTTGAAATTTTGTGTCAGTACTCCTTTAAAAGTACGCTGCAAACGATAAGCGAAATAGAGCATCAAGGTGGAAGCGGGAGCGTGCCAAAACAAAAAAATGCATTGAAAATTTAAAGTGTACTTCACGTCACGTGCATATGTGGCTGTGAGAAAAAACGTTTTTTATCTTCATCCCCAGGTGGTCAAAAGTAATCCGGAGCCTTCCACTACGGCGCGCCTCATCGCCTGCGTTGCGCCGGCGCGTTCAACCCTACAATCAAAATCCATCAGAAATCCAACCTCTGTTAGCCACGCAGGCGTAATTACTATAACCATCGTATAAATTACGTCATATAAATATAAATGTCCGTATTCTACCTGTTTCCTCTTAGTTTTACGGAATAGCAAGCTCAGTTAATCGTTGAAGCGCATTATCTGTTTTCAGCAATAAACAATAATGAGAAGTTTGCATTCCCCCTCGCCCCCTACTTGTAGCTTACCCCTGCTCCATTTACATGTCCCACTTGAACTTCAGCCTTAGTAAAGTCGCTCAGAAACAGTCACTTTCAAGAGCAATCATGAACTCTGTACACGTCGTGCTAGGCTCACTTTTCTTATGGAGTTGCTGAACAAATGAGTACTTTTTTTGCGGTGAGGTGCCCGTAATAATTTCAAGATATGACTCAACAACCACACACTTTATTTCTATACCCGGTTTCTTTTTATTTTATTTTTTCACTCACTTTTCCTAAAGTTATATACGCGTACGACCCCAGTTAACGCAAAAAAAAAACATGGGTAAATCCTCAGGATGTCCGGCTCTGGACATTTCAGCATCCTCAGGTTGTCCAGATCTTATCCTCAGCCAGTCCAATCAGGGTCCGTTTGTCCGTCCAGCGTACATCCTCAGAACGTCGTCAAAATGATGCCGCTGGACAATTTTCGTACACTTTCAGAACAACAACTAACCCAGGCAGCACAGGACTGTTCGGCCTAAAACAGGCCGGTGTACTTTGGCCGGTGATTTTCTGTCCGGCCGTTTTCCGGCAGCCATGTTCGGCCCATGTCCAAATGTGGGCCTTTTGGCCGTATACGGCCGTACTCCCATGGCTGTCCAACGGCCAGTGTCCGTCGGCCAGTCGACCGGCTTACGGTCATACGGCCAGATTCCAGCCGTAGGGCTCCGGCCATTCTAAAGCCACCCGTGTACAATGCGTGTACGGCCGAAGTACGGCCGCCGGAGGACAGCCGAGATGCGGTCGTCGGACTCCAGCCGGACTACAGTAACGGAAATACGGCCGTGCTACGGGCATTGGAGTTCAGCCACAGTGCGTTAACTTACTGAGGCCGGTCACTGCATGTCGCGCAAGCAGATGACTCATTCGCGCAGTACAAAAGCAGCACAAACCCAGCATTTTGGGTCCAATGCAGCCACATCAAAGTGAGCTCGCGCGCAACCACCAGCCGTCAAGCTTTCAGTGCAGCCTTGCTTAATTACCAGCGTCAGTTGATAGCAAAATTCATTTATTAAACAGTGCTCACAAATTGTCGTTCCTTTAATTGTTGTGCCTCATTTACTGCCGAACACAGAAAATATTCAGTTCTTTGTGGAGCTTGAATAGATGTATTGTCCAGGTCCTGATATCCTCTGTGGGGCGGCTTACCTGTAATAAACGGGGAAAGAGGAGGGAGGGGGGGGGGGGGTGACGGTGGGCGCATACTTTAGTGGGTTGAATTTCAGAGAGATAAATTGCGCCGCTTTTAGCCAATTTTTTTTTCTTTTAGGGCAATATTCCGGAACAGTTTCATGCTATGACTACATAAACTATTTTTATAACAGTTGCTTAACCAATTTTGATGTGTTTAAAACCGGCGTGAATGCCTTTACGAAGCGTTTTGGTTCTCAACAAAACACTTAGGAGCATTTAATATAACTCCTTCACAAAAAAGTATGTCCAGTTTTTGCCCATTTTTCTTGCAAAGACATTTTCTACTCGATCAACGTTTCTGATGATCTCTCGCAGGGCTGATAGTAAGAAAGAGCGAACAGGTACTTTCATTTTCAATCTATTTTAATGTTGTTTTCATGAGTATACGTCCACACCACTTAACAGTCCAAAAGAGCTTAATTTTCTTCTAATGTCATACTACGTTCAAAAAATTCTAGACGCGTTGCGAATGACGCCCTGCTTCAGGTGGCTGCAGTCGTATCCCTTTGTGTTCACGCAAGGAAAGGCGTAAAATTAGGGTTACATAATTTGTTTCAAACCAATAACATAGCAATGGTAGCATGCATACAGGAAACCTTGCATACTGCAACGAATAGGGCAATAAATATTTAATTGGTCAAGGTTGAATGCGTAGGGTTCTCAACCCGTCGGAGGCAAACTTGCGCCTCTGGATGTTTATTTATTTATTTATTTATTTATTTATTTATTTATTTATTTGTCTGTTTGTTTGTTTGTTTATTTATTTTTATTCATTTATTTATTCATTGTTTTATTTATTTATTTGATGCCTGCTTGCCTTTGCATGCATTACAGAAGGGAGATACATAACACTAAGATAAATATGAGACAAAATAACAAAATAATTTTACAAAGCGCGCTGAAAATCGTCAATATAAACAGTTAATGCAATCATACGTGGAAGATAATTACACTTCAGTGTTGATGTAAAATAAAATGAATCGCGCAAGGCGTCACCGTTAAAGGAAAGTTAATAATTTGCTTTAAGCTAGCGGTCCCAGTTTGCGATATGTAGAATGGTGGTTGGACATACTTCTCCCCTTCTACTCCGGTTTTCGAATGATAGATATTACGAAAAAAGTTCCACCTGTGGTTTCGTCTGTGATCTTTCACGTCCGGCCATTTCAGTTTACTTTTACTTTCTCTCATGCTAAGTTGAGCGTGCCAGTTACCTAATACGAATCGCACTGACATATTCTGTATGTTTTTGAGCGTATCAACCAGCTCATTGTTTTAGGGATCCACGAAAACACATGCGTACTCCAAGATTGAGCGCACATGAGTGAAATACGGTTGTTCTTTTCAGTTAGATGGAGGTTCACTGAAATTTCGTCTCAGAAAGCCAAAAACATATGCAGCCGTAACTTTTATGGTGTGAACCTGCCTATTTAACCTCTAACCACTCCCTAAATAAACTCCCAGGTATATATATTCCTCGGCCGTTGTCACAGCCGCATAATTTACGGTATACGTATTCAATTGGAATGATGGTTTTCTTGTAAAGGTGCCGTTAACACACTGTTTAACATCCAAAAACTTTTCTGAATCAGCGCACCAGGATGTTATTAAATTCGAATAAAGCTGCAGGTATACGGAATCACGTTCATTCGCTATAGTCTGGTAAACTACACAGTACTTTTGAACAAAGCTATAGGGCCAATAGTAATAACAATGCAGCAACCAATTCATTCAGTTCATAGGATGAAATGTACTACGCAGAAGGTGATATGGAACACAATCATTTGCGTTTCTGCAGTCCAAGAATATACAGTCAACCACTTTAAGCTTATCTAGTGCAAGAGCCAAATCGTGCGTGAACTCAACAATCTGCGTTGAGCAAGAAAATCCTGACAGAATCCGTGTTTGCTAGGATGCTGGCGATTATGCTTAACCAAATGAGTCATATCCCAAGAGCAGCTAAGCTCACCTTCAAACATTGGAACTACATAAACAGCTAGGCTTCGTCATTGACAAGGCTCTGTTGTTATCGCAAATTTAAAATATTCTTTCTTCTAAATAGGTAGTCGTAAAATCCCGTGAAGTAACATAGTGCAGGGCATGAAGTTGATCCTACCAATGCACGAGCGAGTCTCTTCTACGTTTATCACCAACAACATAGTGCAACATTGCTTGTCGCAGTTTAATTGTAAGCAGAATAACTTGTGCTTTTGCGCGCACTAGCCTTTCTTTGGTGGGGAGTCTGTGACATGGCGGCGGTTTAGCTCCTGCATGGTGGCCGCTTGCTCGACGCCCTTGAAGGCCAGTTATTTTGGGGAACCATCTCCATCTCGGATCGGACATCTCTGCCGGATCGATGTCGCCAATGCCCTCCATTTCTTGAGGGGGCGAATAGCCTCGAGCTGATGCGTCTACGAAGCCGACGGCAGAGGCGTGGTAGCGGCGATGACTGGCGAGGCTTAGCTCACCCGTCGATGTGGCACAGTCTTCTTGTGGCAATAAATGACATTTCGATGGCCTAAAAGGTTCCCTGCTAATGTCCAGTGAATCCTTGCACCTTTCCCATTCACCTAGAACACTCATTACTGTTTGACAAACGATGTTCGTTTATTTAAAACGTAGAAACACGGAGCGGATGAAAAACGCGTCCCCGTCGTTCGGCTCCCTATCGGCTTTTTCTCCCCCCAGGAAAAAAACGGGTCGGTCTCAATCACGTCTGTGCATGAATTCTGGGTGCCCAGGCGCGAGCCGTTGTTCGGCTGTATGCCGTTTGCCGAAAAAATGACGTATAACCAGATATCTTACGTAGGCCGGTCGCCTCTTGAACACCGGTTGCCAAATATTCTGTGGCCATTCGCTTGCCGTAATTCGGCCGAGGACCGCTAACCGAATTAAAAACGTATATTCTGGGGCCGTACGTCGGCCGGTATCCTTCATAACACTGGTTGCCCGAAGAAAACGAATATTCTACCGCCGGACGCGCGGTTCACCGTTGAAACAACGAATGCACGGCAGCCGCGCTCCAGCCGGTCTCCTTTCGAACACGAAGTGCCGCAAGAATACGCATATTCTGTGCCCGGTTGCTTGCCGTGGTTCGGCCGATTACCGCTTCCCGAAGAAAAAACGAATGCCCTAAGGCCGTACTTCGGCCGTTCTCTTTCACAACATCGGCAACCGTAAGAGAACTGAATATCTGGCAGCCGGTTAGCTGCCGTTGTGCGTCCGGACATGGGCGGACGGAAAAATGCCGAAGCGCTGGTTGCTGAATGTTGGCCGTTCAACGCATGATCAGTGGCTGCCAGAACCTAAATGCTGGCCGGGCACGCCAGAAAGAGGCCATTGATGGGCCGGTCTTGGGGCACACTTTCTGTGCCGCCTGGGAATGTTCGTTTTTCTAAGGCTGAAGTTACCTACAAGCTAATGCAACAGGCCTCACTACAGAAATCAGGCACGTCCTAAATGATCACAGTAGAACCTGGGGAAGCCGTGCCAGGAAGGGAGGCAAAAACACTGCATATGAGAAGACGGCACGGGTAACCCAAGAAAACTTAAGCGGAGTATTTATGCTAGCTGAACCCGAACAGACGAAGCCTGGAAGTTCGAGCAGAACCACATTACCAGTTTTCGGTGTCAAATTTTGTTTCAGTTTCACGCAAAGGGAAGAATCTTTCAGGTGCCCCAGAGAGGCGTGGCTTGTACGAGCACAAAGTAAACCTCCTGAAGGTGAAAGGCGTCACGGGACTTCTCTCTAAAAGCTTTGGAGAATTATGGAAGCTGCATGAAGAGTTGAAGTGCTTTTCTGACTTTTTGAGTAGATTCCAAGATATAGAAATGGCAGCTGTCGAACTGGAAGAGTGCGGATGTTGCGAAGAAGACACTTCTCTCCGCATCTAGTCCTGCTCTCAGCACTTAGTGACCTCTGTTCCAGTGCAGCAAGGGATTGCAGCTGAAAAATGACATTCATATGACTACTTTTATGCAGGTTATTTTAAAAAGTCCTTATGTGATACTTTTCCAGCCGTTTTTCACTAGCAAAGACCTGTGCAATAAGCCACTTTTTATCCAAAATCGGTCAAATTCTGCGTCTCACATCAATGTGTGCCAGATCCGGACTTTACAAGTACTTACCATTCAGGGAAGTAATGCAGCCACATTTCTATTTCAGTGCTCAAATAAGATACTTTCCTCCCTTCTACACCATGACAAAAAATTATTTCGGCAGTTGCCACCGTTATTTTCCTGGCAAAAAACGACGTTTATCTCGATTCCACCCACAGTGGACTTGGCTAATTCTGAAAAAAAAAATTTTTCTTCACTGTTTTTCTTTGATTGCCGAAATTCTGATGCAAATTCTAATACACGTATATGCTTATGGCCACTAATAGACCTATCAGTCTGTATTAGTCTATCAAGCCCATCAGTACTATGTATTAGTCTATTAGATCCATAGCTCGGCAAAATTGGATGCCACTCACTCACGCTCACTCAAAAAGTATATTTATCCTAACGCACCTAGCCGCACTCGCACTCGCCACTCCGTCCTCACCACGCGCACTCACTCGCACTCACGCTCGCCAGTCCGCCTTTACTACTCACACTCACTCGCGCTGATGCTGGCCACTTGCCCCCACCACTCGCACTCACTGACGTTCACGCTCACCACTCCGCTCTCACAACTCGCACTCACTCGCGCTCACGCTCACCCCTCCACCCTCACCACTCGCACTCACTCCCGCTCTCACTCTCCACTCGTCCGCACTACTCGCACTCACTGCCGTTCACGCTCACCACTCGTCGTCACCATTCGCACTCACTCGCACTCACGCTCGCCACTCCGCCCTCACCATGCACTCGCACTCCCGCTCACGCTCGCCACTCGTCCTCACTCGCGCTCACACTCACCACTCGTCGTCACAACTCGCACTCACTCACACTCGCTCGCGCTCACGCTCACCACTCGCATTCGCCGCTTACACTCCCTCGCACTCGCACACACCACTTCTAATGGCCACTCACACTCACTCGCAATCACCACTCACACGCACGTACAAACATTTTCTGTCATGAAACACTTACTGATTTGAGCTAAAATTTACCTTTCTCAAGAACGGGGTCTCCCTTTTTCTAAAGTATGTATTTGGTTATTATAAGCACATGTCTTGATATGTCACTTTCAAAGCGGTAATCGTCGCTGGATTCTTTTACGAAATGAACAAATTCTCGCAAATTTGCCTGAAGCCATTCATCATAACTTTTTATTGTTGTCTATGCTATTTCGCTCAGATTCTACAAAAGAAAAAAACTTAAAATTTTCACAGCGGTGGCACAGAAAAGTTTAGAAAAGCTGTTGCCATCTGTCAAATACTGGCTAGCGCGCGCAAATATTCCTATTTCGAAGCGCGCTATCCAAGCAACTAAAATTTCGTACTCAATTCACTCTGGACAACCCTCCAAACGGTTTATATCAAGAGTAATCCCAGGTGAAAAGGGCACATAGGGAGAGTGTCCAGCAAAACACCAAAATTAACAGATGGAAAACGGCAAGCAAAGTGGAGGAAGGCTACTGGAGCGCTTGTCTTTGAGCGCTTGGCAGAGGCAAGGCGAAGGAGAGAGGCGGCGGCGCCGCGTGGTCGCGCGAAATCAGCGCCGCCTGACTTTAGCGTGGGCGTCCTCATGGAGACGAGTTGCCTGGCGCCCGCCTCCCTCCCGCCCCCTCCCTAAACGGCGGCAGCCTGCCGCAGAGCAAAACCGCAGCTTCATCCTAAACTACTCCGTCAAGCTCCCGCACCGGGCACTGAGACAAGTTCACGTCGAAAGATTATACGAAATAACGGGGAGAATAAGTCATCGGACACACACACGCACACGTACGCACACGCACGCACGCAACACACATGAACACATACACGCGCACACGCACACACACACCAACGCACTTGAACACGCGCGCGCACGCACACACATACGAACTCGCACGCACGCGCACACGCATGCATACGCACTCACGTGAACACGCACACGCACGTACGCACGCACGCACGCACTCATTCACTCACTCACCCACTCACAAATTACACTATGCGACTGCCGAGATGCTACTGTTGGCATGCTACTGTTCGTCACACCACTCAGGGTTCACAGTACCCCTACGCCGTCGGCACGCGGACGACGACGAAGTCCGCGTGAAGCGAGTATCATAACAGAGCGCCGCCGTAACAAGTAATGACAATTACTGATACGTTTAATACGCCAAGGCCTCGAAAATGAGCTACTGCTTCCACAACACGCAACTCGCCCATTCGAAGCGTTTCGCCATCCTGATACGCGAATCTGTGAAAATATGCGGTACCTTTTCAAACGAATACCGGCACTCACAATTTGCGCTTCAGAACAGCCGGCCGCAGCCGGCCAAAGCTGCAGCAAGCCGGCCAATTATGTATACCAAGTAGTACTACGGCACTAAACCACGGTGCTTTCTAATGCCTCCATCGCAGCGCTCAGCGGTAGGGAAGTGCAATCGCGGCGACGACGTTACTGATACTAATTCCAACACAAAACGCTGCGAGCTAGAAACATCACTCGGCGATAGTGCGTGCAACAGCCCCTCAATGAGTCATGACAGTGAGAGTACCAGCGCATTAGATGTCCATTTAAATCGTATTCCTCAATCAGCAGGTCACTGGAGAGTTGGTTCCACGGTGCCCTAATTATAAAGGGGAGTAGCCACATATTCCCGAAGCTACAAGCAGTCGTTCCAGTAACTAGTGGCTGTGCGTACGAGTGGATATCGCCAGCAGCAATTACCACAGCAAGTGGCTCCTGCGACGAATGCCAACAGCGAGTGATGCTCACCGCGGTAAGCCCCGCACATCGCGCAAGAAGCGCGCGTTCACTCGCCACTCATGAGTGGCGAGCGGAGCTCGCCGCGAGTGGAACTCGCACTCGCGAGTGGTGAGTGGGACTCACCGCGAGTGGTGAGCGGGGCTCGCCGCGAGTGGAACTCTCACTTGCGAATGGTGAGTGGGGTTCACCGCGAGTGCAACTCGCACTCGCGAGGGGTGAGTGGAGTTCACCGCGAGTGCAACTCGCACTCGCGAGTGTTGAGCGGTGCTCGCCGCGAGTGGAACTCGCACTCGCGAGTGGTGAACGGGGCTCACCGTGAGTGGCGCTCGCACTCACTCGCACTCGCACTCACCAGGAAAAACGACGGTGAGGCTCACCCACCATTCACTCGTGAGTGGTGAGGGGGGAGTGTGAGTGCAGTCATGAGTGAGTTTGCCGACCTATGATTAGATCTATCAGTCTGCATTAGTCTATTAGGTCTAACAGTGTGTATTAGTCTGGTAGGTCTACCAGATTGTATTCTGATAGGTCTGCCAGTGTGTACTATTTCTATCAGAACCAGTGGCAAGTTCGAACAGAGCAATGAAACATGGCAAAACATTTTATGATGAGGGTACACAGGCAATCTTGGATAAAACAAGCGCGAACTCAAACGAAGACGAAGGAAGTGCAACACAAGGACAGACGCTGGACTAACAACTAAATTTTAATATCAGAAAGGGTGAACATAAATACTGAACACAAACAATAAAGTAATAAAAGGACATGCGCATGGTCGAAACAAGTTTTCAAAAGTCACGGTGATACCACAAGTAGATAGACACGTTACAGTGAAGGCACACGCAGATATGCAATCTCTTAAAGATGGAGACACACGCTTGTTTGGCTTACACACTTATCACCTCGTTCTGCAATGTGAAATGCCCCCATGATTTCGCGGGTTGTTTGATTACGGTGCCTAAATAAAATGTTAGTGGCAGGAAAATTAGGTTTGCATTAGTTGCACTTAGCACAATGCGAAGAAAGATGGGATGATACAGGGCCTTTCAATGACAATTCATGTTTTCTCAAACGCACGTTGATACAGCAGTCAGTTTGTCCCACATAAGTTTGGCCACCGGGCAAAGGAATTCTCTACACAACTCCCGTTGCGCATGCGACATACCGGTTCTTGTGGTTGACACCACAACCAACCTCTTTCTTCTCACTTGGTGGGAACGTATGGATGCCAACGCCTCTTCGAAATGACTTGAGCTGGGGTGGCCTGGGATTGAGGACACGACCTTCAACATTTTAATAAACTCCTCCAGGTACCCGCTCGTCAATAATTCTTGATGTATTGTGTGAAGTTCGTTCCTCATTTCGCCGTCACTTGAAGAAAGATATATTGCCCGCGTCACAAGAGACGAAGCGACAGATTGCTTGTGACAGGCTGGGTGGCACAAATTAAAATTCAGGACAGATTGCTTGTGACAGGCTGGGTGGCACAAATTAAAATTCAGGTAATGTCCGCTATGCGTCGCTTTCCTGCGCACAGCAGACGAAAGGCTAGTTCTGGTACGGTTCATCTTGACATCAAGGAAAGGAAGGCGGCTGTCACATTCAATTCTGCTGTGAACTGGATGGCGGCTTCAATCGGGTTGAGAAGAAGCAGGAGTTGTGGGCATCTTTCCTATGGATAATGCAGAAGCCTGTCCTTTCTGTATGTGATGTACTGGGGTAAAAAGTCTGTGTTTGCTGCTTAAGTGGGTTCCTTGGAGACACACTGCCAGAGGTGCATGCTCCCAGAGCAGCTCTTTAACATCATCCAAGTTTTTGAGAAGGCCCCAGCAGTTCCACTGCAGTATACAAAAAGCCATTGCTAGTATTGAGACGTTTGTTACTAAAGACAGGTTTAGCTTGTTAGCTTCCAGAGCCTTTTCCAGTAGGAGACACCTTAGGGAGCTCTGCTTTTTTGATCAGTTCCTGGGAGTTCGTACGCTCCAGCGGTTTGTGGCGATCCTTCGGCGTGATTGACGTAGAGGATGGCTCACTTGTGTCCATAGCCTCCAAAGATTTGATTGATTGCAGCGTTTAACGCGCCTGCGAAACGCAGGCGATGAGGCGCGCCGTAGTGAAGGGCTCCGGATTAATTTTGACCGCCTGGGGATCTTTAACGTGCGCCGAAATCTCGTACACACGGGCGTTTTTGCTTTTCGCCTCCATCAGAAAAGCCGCCGCCGCGGCTGGGAATCGAACCCGCGAACTCATGCTCAGAAGATAGCCTCCAAAGAAGGGTTCTTTGTTGACGGTTTGAGACCTGGGGCCTTGGATGGCCTCCGGTTCTCCTGTGAGGTTACGACCGTCTCAGTGGTGTTAATCAGCTGTGCAGACCACGAGGCTGCAGCTGACACATTGGCTGCTTTCGGGCCACCATTTCCTTGAGGTGCAGCGGGTGTAGCTGTTTGCACGTGGGGGGCTGAAGATGTCTCCTCAGGCCCTCTGAACGAGGTCCCTGATTGGACAGTTGCCGCACGTGGCGCCGCCCCCTGACGCGCCACGTCAGTGTATGCTCTCCTATGCGTGATAGCGAGAGGCCTGCGTGCTTCGTGGTAAGAGATGTTTTCTTTTAATTTCAACGCAGTGATTTCTTTTTCTTTTTTCCATTGCTGGCATGAGCGTGAGTATGCAGCATGGTCACTGCTGCAGTTGACACAGTGCGGTGGGGCAGTGCAGCTTTCCGACACATGGTCGGTTTTGCTTCATTTTGCACAGGTCTGCTTACCCCTGCAACTCTTTGATCCGTGGCCGAATTTCTGACAAGTATGCCACCGGCGCGGGTTGGGGATGTAAGGTCTGACTCGGATTTTCACGTAGCCAGCTTCTACAGTCTCCGGGAGAACCGTTGTGCCAAAGGTGAGAATGTGCTTGCTGGGAATTTCTTTGTTTTCGCGGCGGATGACTATCCGCTGAACTTTGATGCCATTTTGCTCATGGAAGCCTTCAAGCAGTTCATTTTCAGTGAGGTCTAGGAGGTCTGCTTCACTTATAACACCACACACGGTGTTCATGGAGCGGTGAGGACTGACAGTCACAGTAGTGTCACCAATTTTGTGAACTTTGAGGAGTTTGTCACATTGAGTCTTATCTTTAACTTCAATCAGCAGGTCGCTATTGGAAATTTTTTGTTCCTTGTAGCCAGCCCCAATGAGATCCGACAGACATTTGGACACAAGAACAAGGTGACATCTTTCTCATTGATGTGTTCTCATTATCTGAGTGCATCACGTGAAAGCGTGGAAAACACTCTTGGCTCTTTGAAAGAAAAAATTCAAAGGGGGTTGCTTCGGTGCGCCCCTTTTAAGAGAGCGATTCATGGAAAAGGGATTTGGAGATGACATACAACAAGTATGCGTTCGGTGGCAAGGTCGGTCGCACCCCATCGAGCCCAACAAGGGAACGTGGCTTTTTCAGCACACGCTAACCGTACCCTGCCACTATAATCCTATGCTTGAAATCAAGAGTGATGCCTTTGCACAGGGTTAACCCTCGCCGCCTGGAGAAGCATGGAAGCAAAGAAGGAAGGAGATGAGAGGACAGGGTTAGGAAAGACGTCAGGAAAGCAAAAGAATGAAGAAGAGGACAGGAAAAGGCGACTCTCTGAGTCCCCCCAGGTCGGGTCAGACGGGGGGAACCGTCTACGGGAAGCGGGGGCCGAAGTGGTGTGTTGCCTCTGCCAGGGGGCCATGAAGGTCCAAAACAACCCTGGCTTTGGCTCAACCCCAGGATGCTATTTTCCCCGGATACGGCAAAGCCACGCACAGCCGAGGGCGTGGGTGGGTCCAACCCACATGGGATCGGGGTCCCCGGTGTCGCTACTACCATAACCTTGAAACGCAAGGCGCCCCTGCGGGCACTGAACACCCCTCAGAAACCGCTGTCAATCAGTGGCCGCCGTCGCGTATTGTCGGCCCTTTACGTTTCCTCCGTCAAGCCGTGGCGAGCCAATTCCTGGGGTGGTCGATCGGCGGGACGAATGACCCGCTCAAGGAAGGCGTCGCTCAGTCGCAACAGCTCCTCCGCTGACGGGAGATCTCGGACGTCATGTAGTATCACCTTCTCGACGGGAGAGATCACAGCAGCAGCATTCTTCCAAACCCAATGCATCCACAGAGACCAACCTCCGCGAACCAGCAAGCGCCAGCAATGAGTTTTCCGCACACAGCTGCTCTTTCAAATGCGCTACAATACACCTACGTTTTTTTGGATACGGCAACCACACTAATACTCTTGCTCACAGCTAAAACCTTCAAATGAATTGCTCAAAACACTACTCAAAAACTATTATTGAAAAACTTTCCTAAACTAAAACCAAATGGAGCAAAAGCGAAAGAACAGCTAAAAGCCACTGCTTAATGTGTCAACATTGGCGTTGGCGGAACCCTTCTTATACTTCACAGTGAAATTAAGCACCTGAAGCGCAAGGCTTTAGCGTAGTAGTCGCGGATTCTTTCCCGACATTTGCGACAGCCATGTAAGTGGGCAGTGATGAAGACAAAAGAAGTTTCGTAGAGGTAGCAGGCTAATTTTTGGGTGGCCCACACAATTCAGGCACGTTCTTTTTCTGACGCACAGTAGGCTTCCTCGCGAACCTAGATTTTTCTGCTGGCGTACAGCACAGGGTCCTCGTTTCCGTTCTCATCGTCCTGGCAGAGTATTACTCCTAAGCCTCTGTTGCTGTCATCGCATTGCACAATAAAGGAACGATCATAGTTCGGTGCATGCAGTACGGGTGAGCTAACAAGAGCCGCTTTGAGGCTCCATTTCCCGGCTCCAAACTTCCTTTTCTGTGGCCTTCTGGCGCAATGCATTTGTTAACGGAGCGGCTACTTCCGAGCACTGAGGAATGTAGAGCTGATAGTACCCTGTCAGTCCCAAAAAGGAGGTGGTATTTTGGTTTCTGGCTGCGGGAATTCGCTAACCGCCTCTACTTTCAACTCGTCAGGTCGCCCCCTGCCCTGCCCTACCACGTGCCCTAGGTTCCGCACTTCGGCGGGAGCTAGCTGGCACTTAGCCGGCTTCGCTGTCAGTCCTGCGTGCCTCAAACGTCTAAGGACATCACTAAGATGGTACAGGTGATCTTCCCATGTATTGGAGTAAATAGCAATGGCGTATAAGTAGGGAACAGGGTACCCTTCAGCCCCCTGCAGAACTCGGTTCATTGGAACTTGCCAATAGCATCTTACTAAGTCTGAAGTCGAGTCGTATTTTGCGGCCCTCACTTTTTCGATCAGCTCCTCTTCGTCGGGTATAGGGGACGTGTGGTACTTCGTTATCGCGTTACGTTTGCGGTAATCCACACAAGGCCGTGGATCCTTGCCAGGAACCTCTACTAGAATCATGGGGGACGTGCAGATGCTTTCGCATGGTTTAATAAGCTTAATCTCCAGCATTCGTTCTACTTCTGGTTTTAAGATCTCCTGCTGCCGCGGGGCTTTCCTACACGGCCTCGACTTCACGGTGGTGTCAGAAGTTAGTTAAATGTCATGGGTGATAACCGCAGTTCGCCCCGGCCTTTCCGAGAAAACTGCGATGTGTTCTGACAACAAGTTACGTAAGTCGACTTGCTGCGTCTCAGTCAAGCCATGGGTGCCACTGCTTTCATCACGGCTTTCATGACCTCCATAAATCTTCCAACCTCAACCAAGCCTGCGATTTCAGGCATTAGCTCCTTCGTACTATTGAGAGCTATGTTCACTTTCAGCACTTCTCCAACATAACGCTGTATTAGATTGTGGTTATAAATTAGTACCTCTCGGCGCTTTCCTTTCCGTTCCAGTGCATAATTTGTGTCCGAGAGCTTTTTCAGGACCCGAAAGGGCCCTTCTCAATGAACTCCAGCCTGTTTTCTCGTGAGGGGACCAATACCATCACCTGATCCCCTTCTTGATAAGCTCTCAGTTTCGGGTTTCAATCATGGTAGCTCTTGGCTCTACTTTGAGCCGCTCTCATGTTCCCTCAGCAATGTTGCCAGCTCAACGCAACTTTTCCAACAATTCAAGAATGTACCCGACCAGCGTAGGGTCGGTACCTTTCGACTCCCAGGTTTCGTGGAAAAGTGGCAGTGAATACCTGAGCGTCCTTCCGTAAACCAGCTCTGCGGGCCTGAAACCCGTCGCTTCATGAGTGACGATGTCAGCGCAAACAGCACTGCTGTGAGACAGGCATTCCACTGACACTTCTTTTCAAAGATAAGGGGTCACGGGACTCGCTTCATCACGGAATGACGCCGCTATACACTATTAGACAGGGGGTGTTAAACTGAGCTGTGGATAATTTTCATCCCATACTTCTCCAGGAAGCCCGTAGTCAGAACGCTGGTGAATACTGAACCCTGGTCGCATTGTATCTCCTGAGGAAAGCCGACTGTGGAAAAAATAGACCGTAGTGCGTTGACTACTTCTAATGAGCTTTGCTCCTTCATTTGGATCTCCTCTGGAAATTTGGTTGCTGGACAAACGGCGGTAAGCAAATACCGGTAGCCTGACTTTGTCGCTGGGAGTGGTCCCACAACGTCTATTACAAGCTGGCGAATGACTCCGAATTGAGCGGAACAAGCTTAAGCGGTGCCTTTCCCTTCTCGTGTGGTTTTCCCACTCTCTGAAAGATGTCGCACGTTCTTACGTGGTTCTCAACTTCTTTGAAGCATCCTGGCCAACAAAACTCCATTAGGAGCCTATCTTTGGTCATCCGAGCTACTAAATGCCCCGACCAACCAACTCCGTGACAGAGATCAACAATGTCACGCCGATACTTAGCCGACAATCTGGTCAAACGTCCGACCTTTTGCATTCCGGTAGTGGCTGTACAAGATGCGATTTTTGATGGGAAACTGACATTATTCCTCGCCAACCCTCCTTTGACGGTGCTCCAAATCTCCTTAGGGCTGGGATCGCTTTTTTGCTGCTCGATGAGCTGGTCTCTTGTCACTTTCCCAAGTACATTGCCTAGTGATTTTGATACCGGCAACACGGCAACACGAGCAGCCCCTCTTCCGATTCCCCTTCAGCTATATCAGCGCTACTCTCCTCGTCTGACCCCTCTCTTTTTTTCAGGAGGCGACGGGATAACATGCTCCACTGTGCTGACTCCAGTTGGTGTGGCTGTACGTCCGGTGAAACTTGGTTCTTGCCGCTCTAGTTCTGCTGCTAACGCGCGTGCTTTAGCTCTAGTCAAGGCTTAGACTGTTCCCTCGTGAAAACATTTCCTTGTTCTCTAAGCAGACGGTCGGTCCGATCACAGAACAAATGGGGGTATTGCGAGATTAGCTTGTCTGACGCAACCACTTCCATCCCTACTTCTCCGAACGGCCCAGTGATGACTACTCAAGCTACCAGGAGACAAATGCTTCCATCTTCCAAAACGGGTTTAGTCCATGCGCACTTGCCATTGTAGTCTTCTTGTGTCACATAGTCAGGGCGCACAAGATCAATGGTTGCCCCACTGTCTCGCAAGACGCGGCATGGCTTTCCGTTCACTGTTAGGTTAAAAAGGTACGGACTAAGAAGGTCCTCGCTAGTTGCAGTCACAAGTATACAAAAGGGCTGGCCTGGGCCTACGACAGCAAACGGCAATATGACCGACCTCCTTGCATTTGTAGCAGGTAGGCGGTTGCCGGGCGTCAAAAGGATACTTTTACTCACTCCAAGACTTCTCCCAAGCCTTTCCCTCCAGTTTGGCTTGTGATCCTTGACTACTTGCAGCGAAGTCCGCCTTTTTCTCTGCTGTCATCCCTGCGGCAGCCCCCTGCTTCCCCGTCCATGCTTTTCCTTTACCCCCCGCTTTTGTTGGAAGAACCTCGTCCCATTCTTCGCGGCGTGGCGTGTACTCGTAAGCGAAGTCGGCAGCTGTCTCTACTGTTACTACCCCGGCCCTATCCTGGACCCAGAGCTTCACTGGCTCGGAAAGCTTAGAAAAAAAAAAACTTTCCGAGAGCCACTACTTGAAGAGCCTTTTCGAAGTTACCAAAACCGCAGGTTCCCTTCATGCATTGTACTAAGTTGACCTTCAACTCGTATGCAAACTCAGAATACGTACTGCCCTACTTCTTTGTAAGATTGCGAAACCGCTTCCGGAACCCATGTGACGAAAGTCGGAACCACTTTAGAAGGTTATCCTTCACTTTGTCATAATTGTCGGCATCCTTCACCGGAAGCCGCGCGATCACATCCGCTGCTTCACAGGGCAGGAAACGTCACAAATTTCGAGCCCATGTGCTACGGCGAAGCTCACAAGAAAGAGGCCCACCTCTTGCCCTAATTGAAGCGTTGCATTAGCTTAGATAAATCAAAAAGATTTGGCCTTCCTGCTACCTCTACTCCTTGAACCTCAGCCATCCTCCTGACTTCCACTTCCAGGCGCAGCTGCTCTACTTCTAGTTCTTTTTGCCTTAACTGGCACTCCTGTTGCTAACGCTTTTTCACGCGCTCCTGTTCCTGCTGCTTTTTCATCTCGTTCTACACAGGCTCTCGTGCAGCGAGAGTGGCCGCGCAATTCTAAGGTCACTGCGCATCCCCTTCGCTTCTCAACACGGTATCAAATTCTCTCTGCATGACAGCACTCGATCACACATCCATTGTTCTCCCATACCACCAAATATGCACCCGGATCATCATCAAGGCAGAAGAACCGCCAGATCTTCTGCACTTGACCGGCAGCTCAGCGGGAACCCACATGTCCTCTATGTGGATGCTGCGGATTATCACGACCGACCGGCTACGGCCGTAGCCATGGTAGACCAGCGAGGAAACTCAATGACCTCGGGCACAATCCTGACGACGCACTCTCAGGTGGCGGAAGAAGCGGCTATTGCGCTCGCAAAAGCTAGCATGGAAGCCTAAATTATGGTGCCTGATTCCAAGACGGCAATACGAAATTTCCTCGCGGGACGAATATCTCTGCCGACGGCCAAAATTCTTTCGACGTTTATTGGCAACAGATGCATGCATGTTCACCTTGTATGGATACCAACGCACATGTCCCTGTCAGGGAATGACCGGCTCACCAGGCAGCCCGAGATTTCGGCAACCAGGCTGACCTCGACGGAGACATCGGGCCAACGTTCACGGGGAGCAGAGACCGGCTGGCCACGTGCAGGGAGATTACGCACCACTACAGGTTGAGCCGCCTCAAGTAACCTGCACCACCTCTTGCCTCAGCAGATGGCAGTCGGTTGCGTGGAGACGAATACAGTCGAACACCCTCCCCAACCCGGTTCTCTACAACCGATATTACCCAGACACCTATTCCGACAGATGCAACTGGTGTGCAGACAAAGCCGCCCTACAACACATCATATGGGCATGCCACAGAAACCTCGTTCACCTAATAGAGCATTAAGCATCAGGACTGAACTGCAATGGGAGGCCGCGTTGCTCAGCTCTCACCCCGACTTACAACAACTACTCGTCCAGCTGGCGGAAGATGCCGCTAGGGCCAACGGGCTCCTAGCCACCATCTAACGGGAAAGGCTTGGTGACTTCCTCCCTGTCACCCCCTTCCTTTCACCAGTTTGGGCTCAAATAAAGTTTATTCTCTCTCTCTCTCTCTACGTTTCTATTGTATCCTCACTGCTCAGATTCAAGCCCTCGATAGCGCGAACAATTGCGCCTTTCTTCATCTCCGAATCTAATTCTGCTCCTAGCTCCTCCCCAGAATCAGCAGCTGATTCTTCAGCAAACGCTTCCAATGCATTACAGAGAACTAGTGTGGGGCGGCTCACTCTCTACCCATAATTTCAGTAAATAACTGCTTCTGTGGTAGCCTCTACCAGTGAAAAGATTGCCCTTCTATCCTATCAGCCTTGCAACCATAAAACCAAAGCCAGCATTCACCAGTCCACATCTGTTAGTCTCCATGATCTCGGCCTGTTTATTCTCTGTCCTCCAGGCTCACATCCAACCGCTTGCCATCCATTTGTAGCGAATTGTAGCACCGCAGTCTGCTGGTAGCGGGGCCGGTCGCAGTCGATTCGTCGAGCGAGGACTATGGGAGAGCTTAGAGCAAACTCAATGGTTTTATTTACATTTTTGCAGTGAGTTGTCGAGACGAAGACAGATCTCTCGGCGAGCCGCACCAGCCCCTTTTTGTTAACCCCCGATCCCTAGTTCCCTAGGTGGGGGATCCCCATACAAAACAAGGTCGAGGTTGGGAGTGCGGCAGCGGACGCGTTGCGGGGTGCGAAGCGGCTGCTGCAGTTGATGGTGGAGCGAGCGGCAGGCATAACTCGAAGGACAGCAACAAGGTGAAGCGTGGTGCAGCAGAATGACGACTTGAGTGCGGGCTTGACTGTGCCCCGGAGTCTTGCAATGATGGGCTGTGCTTGAACTCCAATGACGTCGGATCCCTATCCTGCAAGCTGATTTCGTCCGTTTGATATGTAGACAGACGGCTGAGCTCCGGTTACTGCGTTTACCCAAGACTATCCTGGAGCCGGGAATCGGTCGACGTCTGGGGACCCACTTTTGATGCGTCTCTTGATTGCATGGGGTCATGGGATACTTCCTTCGGCGACAGTTCTTAGGTGGGGCGTCCCGCAATCTTTGCACGGCTATCGCCATCGTAGCCAGGGTGTGAAGATTGTCAATAGCAAGCTGATGTGCTTGGAAGGTAGCTTCGACTCCCGGAGTTCTCGATCTGTCATTGGCTGCTGGAGGCCGTTTCCACCATAGGCGAGGAAGACGTCTGTCGTAAACCGGGAGTAGAGCGATCATGAAGATCGCTCTCACTCGTGCCGTGCAGAGACGTTTTGCCGCCACGAGCGGCAAAGCAGTCGATATTTGCTAGGGTTGGTGAAGCCGACGCAACAACCTGTGGCACTGCGGCATGGTGTTGCGCAGATTCCACTAAACTGAACGTCGACACTGTAGTGATGCAAGGCGTACTCGGCGCTCGCATTTCCTGGCAAGGCGAGACTGAACACTGCGGTGAAGTGGTATGCACAGTTGGCGTTGGAAGGTCTGGTGGTGTAGAGGATGGCGTCGACATGGGCGTGTCATCGTAACCATGGCTGTAGTATTGAAATATACTGTCTGAGACGCCATAGTGCAAGAACAGCCTTCTTCAAGTCGTCGTAGGTCTGTGGGCCAAGTGGTGGAAGGCGGAGGCGCGCGAGGAGCCCGTCAGGTAGCCGTGTCGCTGCGAGGTTGTAGCGCAGCGGTTGGCTCCTTACATTGTTCACGATAAATTGGCTCTCGAGCTGAACAAACAATATGTCGCAGTGAGGGGTGCAGAATTTCGGAAGACTGCTGATGTCTGGGAGCTCGAGATAAAGCGCCCATGATCGCAGAAACGTCACCTAGTGAGGGTTCGGGTACATGGGGCGAGGGCGGTGCTGGAGGAAGACTGGTGGTGGTAACAGCTGCAGGTTGTGTTGGGATTGTCGTCGGCCGTGTTTTCATGCCGTAAGGGTTGAGGACCGTGTCTGTTAAGTCGTCATACATACTGAGGCCTGGGGTCGGCAGCTGGATCTGCTCAATAAGGCCAGCAGGTAGCTTCTGTAATGTCACGAGGTACCTGATTTGCGGAGACCAGATGTCATTTACATAAAAATTGCTCTTCAGGACGACGAACAATGATGCGTGGTTTGTGATGGATTCAAACGGAATCAGCAAGGGAAGGTCTGGAAGGGCGGGGACGTTGTTCGCGTGCCGTCGTTCGCGTTGGGGCTGGGGAAGCAGGATTGCGAAGCCATGGCGAAGCCGCTTGTCTGGGTCACCAAATTGTAGGCGGCCGATAAGGCGGTGCGGCCGAGCCCACGTTTATCGAGGTTGCGCTGGCCGCGCCATGGTCAGGACGAGGCGAGTAGAACCGGGGTGCCGCTCCAGAACGGTTGGCGAGTGCTGAGTGTCTTCCGTGCCAGCTGGGCAATCTGCTGATGATGATGCGGGCGCTGAAGAAGATGGTGGTGGCACTACACTGTAAAGCAGTAGGAAAGGCTCAAATGAAACAGAAACTAGCCGACTGCATTACATTGTTAAAGATAATTGCGTGTTTGTGCTACCTACAAAAAAAAGCATTCGTCTGCCCGTCTGTTTGTCAGCCCGGCCGTCCGTCCATCTGTTCATCTGTCTGTCTGTCTGTCTGTCTGTCTGTCTGTCTGTTTTATACAACAATCGTTTCTTATTCGTTTTATACAAGGAAAAAGATGCTTAAACAAAAATTACATATTACGAACTACTAAAACTACTAGCATGGCTTTGTACTTGACAATACCGTTCGGAGAAAAAGAAACTCACAATATATCAGGCGAAATTTTAAAATGGAACCCAATGTGCCAGCGTTCTTTTTATCGAAAATACGCGCATTTTTTAATACAAGATCCAATAAAACTGTGAAGGCTGTTTCCGCTGTGCTCGTATTTTTAGGTGTTAGGCTTACTTTTTGAGAGCCGGAACTGTCGATTCAATCTAATCGGTGCGCGTCTGATTGAACTGTAAAGCTTCCACGTGTTTTCGAGGACACGAAACGGTGATTTTATATCCCCTAGAGGCAAATCTGCAGCTTAAATGTGCGAGAATGTACGCAGTGCATTTCGCAGTCCATGTTATAACAGGAAGAGGAATTTTATTGAAATGAAATAAACACAGAAAGGTCGGCCTGACGGTTGTATATCTGGCCAGCTATTCTGTGTGTGGGAAGGGAAAGTGGAGGAAAGAGTGTGGATAGAGGACGAGAGAGATGAAGATGGCGGAGAAATAAATGAAGGGCTATGTATAGAAGATGCCTATACCGATACGGTGTATGTGTTAAAGTTCAGCCGGACGGGCCTCAACTACAATATCTCTGAGAGGCCGCTGCTGCGCAGAAATGTGAGCACAGCTTTAAATGCACTGTAGGAACGCTTAGTGACGTCACGGTGCTGTGTCCAAGGAGGTTAAATAATTGTAATTTTTTTTAACCTCATTGGCTGCGCCGCTGCTTAGCGGGTGTGGACGGCCTGGTCCCCTTCGGGATATGGTTTAGGAATACGCTGCATGACGAGCAAACGGGCTCGAACAGACATGTGCCCCGTCCTCTCTGAATCAATGCGCCACTGCCCTGTCGGGCCACGACAGCCGCCACCGTAGCGTTAGCGAACGCCAGCCGTTATGTTATAACAGAGTTTTAGCATAGCGGCTGGCGTTCGCTAACGCTACGGTGGCGGCTGTCGTGGCCCGACAGGGCAGTGGCGCATTGATTCAGAGAGGACGGGGCACATGTCTGTTCGAGCCCGTTTGCTCGTCATGCAGCGTATTCCCAAACCATATCCCGAAGGGGCCCAGGCCGTCCACACCTGCTAAGCAGCGGCGCAGCCAATGAGGTTAAAAAAATTACAATTTTTTAACCTCCTTGGACACAGCACCGTGACGTCACTTCCTCTATGTGCGCGACTTCATGCGAGATGGATGTTTTTCTTTTTTCCCCCTCCCCTCGTTTCGGCTCCTTGGCGGGCGGCCGATGGTTTAGCTCCTTGGGCGGGGCTGGACTGCAGCGCTGGGGAAGCTGACGCACATGTGGTAGAAGTTAACATTTTGTACATGAGCCGCTCATCTCTCCGCGCTCTTCTTGCGCGCCTGCAAGTCGACGCTGACCTCCGATCGTGTTCCTAGATAAGCGTTCGGCTCGGTGCTCGAAGTGTGCATCGTGCAGATGGACGCTTTCACGCGCATGTGGCAATTATACACGTTCCGGAAAGCAAACACCCTCATTGAAAGCTCATTCTACAGCACACAGAAAGGTATACAATTGAGTTGGGTGCTTGTTCACTATATACACACACCTCAAAACACGATTCAGTGCTGCAGGTAAAGATAACAAGAAAGGCAGCCAATTACCCATGACTACATTTACAAACTGTCCTACCCTAACGAAATATTACAGCTGCATGAGCTGCTACAATTTGGCACTTTCATAAGCACTATTACATTGAATTTCATTAACATTAACTTCATTGCATTAATTCTTTATCAGGAACAGTGCCACTAAGAAAAATATTGACATTTTGTTAACAGCAATATAAGGTGTGAATCGTTCTTGCAAGGTTGATACGTTGATAACAAAGACACCAGCTCAAACGTACACGTTTTACACTCGGTCATGAATTCTGCATAATTTGCGCTGCAGGTAATAACAATTTAGGGAAACAATGTCGAAAATATATACCAACCAAGGGCTAAATAATAGTGGGATTGTACAGCTACTGAAGCACTCGAGGAGTTTGATATATGTCTTTTGTACAGGGCTATTGACCACAGTCTCTTCACAGAAGCCTCCAGGGCGCAGTTCGATATCAGTAATCATGCGTGCTACCACTCACACTGTTGCCAATGTCGATTAGTTATTTTTAACAATTTGTGCTTCATGCACAAAGAGATTTTGCTGCATAAGATGCGTTATTTATAAATAGACAGCTCCAGCAGTATCGAAATGGCGCTGATGCCCCCGCTTGTAATCGGGAAGGCGCACCACATCGTTACCACTTAATTTGGCTCTGTCCATTATTCGACCGTAATCGCCACCAGCTTTTAACACTAGGTCCCGCCCCTGCGACTGAACAGGAACATGTTAGTCGGGTCCCTGACGATCGCACCGCGCTAGAAGCAATTACAGAGTACGCCCTTGAAAACGGACTCTACAAATTGGTGTAACAGCCTGGCTGACTTCCCCTTTCGGTCTACTATGTGAACTGTGTGCAGCGTGCACTGTTTTTTTAGTGTGAACCGCATTTTCTACAGTGTGAACAGTACATCTAAGTGTGAACTGCGCGTTTTGCTGCCACTGACTGACTTTAATGTGTTCATTTTGCGATTAGGACCCCATGACTGTAACTGTGTTCATTGCGCCAGTTGTGACCTTCCCCTTTTCTCCACATCATTGCTCCCCCAGGGCCCCATGGGCTCTCATTTAATAAAGTGTTACACTCACTCAGATACGTATATTTTTTTCGCTGTGACTAATGAGTAGTTGCGCATGAGCTTGAAGTCACGGTAGTCGCAGCAGAGATAAAACTAAGTAAAAAAAGTTATCTCCTTGGCGCACCATTTTTGCGATAGTGATCTGGGAGTCCAAATACCAGCAGAAAATTGGCACTTTTTGAAATGCAGTGATGGGTATAGATGAGCAGTTTGTGTCTGTTTCCTGCGACGCATTTTTACGTACCACATATATGGATTTCTGTATTGTCTGGCCTTTTAATTCGCCAGCATTGTGTCACAGCTCACGCCTCAACTGTAAGCCACACACACACACGCACAAAATATACAAATGTATAAACAAGAAATAGCAGGAATAAAAATATAAATAGTACAACACAAGTTGCAAAACGCCGCCTCGTGTACTACAACGCTTCGTATCGAAAAACGTACCTTTCACCCCGTTTCTGGACCTTTTGCACAATCCAGGTTGTGTTGGTGCACCCGCTCTACGTGTCCATGAAGGCGCTGACTGCTACTTCGTCAGAAAGGTTCGCGCGGAACACCGACTCATGATTTGCTGACGCGAGGTCATCTCTGACGACCTCGAGCGGCTGCTCGTGCTTATCCATGAAGCAGAAGTTATAAGCTTCGCGAACATCGCGTGAATGCGCGTGGGACGCGCGTGGCGCACACAATTATGAGAACGGACCTTGTGATGGGCAGTGCTGCGCGAGTGCGAGGCATAGACAAGTATGGCGAATAACACGTTCGCTGATGGTCGCAGCAGACGAGCGACCGACCTACGCGTGTGCTTTCGACCGAATGAGAGCAAACGTTCTGCGCGTCGGTAGGGAGTCCAAAGGACTACCCAAGACCAAAAAAAGAACATTTTTGCCTTCACTTTATTGGGAGTGCTTGCTTTCCGGAACGTAAACAATAACTACATATGTACCTGCAAACGCATCCATCCGCGCGCGCACTTTGAGCAACGCGCCGAGCGCTAGCTTAACTAGGAACAGCATGTGAGACGACCGACTGACGGCGCACAAGAGAGCGCGGAGAGCGAGCTTCATCTTCCCAGCGCGTACGCCAGGCTTGTGCTAGGAGCGAAACCATTGGCCGCCGCGAAGCAGCGCGATCACAAAAGATCAAAACAAATTTTTGTCTTCATTTTTATGAGAGTGTTTGCTTTCCGGAACGTTTATAATTGCCAAATGTACGTCAAAGCGTCCATCCGCGCGCGCGCCCTTCGAGCACCGAGCGGAGCGCTTATCTAGGAACACGATCGCAGGTCAGCGTCAACTTGCAGGCGCGCAAGATGAGCGCGGAGAGATCAGGAGCTCAGGTACAAAAGGTTAACTTCTACCACACGTGCGTCAGCTTCCCCACCGCCGCAGGCCAGCCCCGCCAACGGAGCGCACGATCGCAGGTCAGCGTCAACTTGCAGGCGCGCAAGATGAGCGCGGAGAGATCAGGAGCTCAGGTACAAAAGGTTAACTTCTACCACACGTGCGTCAGCTTCCCCACCGCCGCAGGCCAGCCCCGCCAACGGAGCGAAACCATCGGCCGCCCGCAAAGCAGACGAAATGAGGGGAGGGGGAAAAAAGAAAAAAATCGACCTCGCATGAAGTCGCCCACATATAGGTAGTGGCGTCACGGTGCTGCGTCCAAGAAGGTTAAAAAATTGCAATTTTTTAACCTATTTGGCTGCTCCGCTGCTTAGGGGGTGTCGTCGGCCTGGGTCCCTACGGGATATGGTTTGGGAATACGCGTCCCGGTAACCCGACAACGTAGCGTGAGCATGCGCTAGCCGCTATGCTAAAACTCTTTTATAAGAGAGATTTGGCATAGCGGCCAGCGTTTGATATGCTCCAATCAGGCTAGTAATGACAAGATGCAGCCTGCACAAGAAATGTTAGCAATAATTTCGCAATCAGCATTACACTGAGAGATTGGACGGTACCCTTCGTAAGTTTTCTAACAGTTTTCTTCCGGATTTCGGGGTATTAGTACCGTATGATCAACATAAACGCAGGAGGGAGGGCACCTCGTGCGTAGGCTTTTGTAAAGACTGTCACGAAAGCAGGCGCAACGAGGGTACCAATTCTTGATCGAATCGAGCACTTACGCCATCTGGTACTGGGGATTCATTGGTTTGCAGTACCTTCATAGCCGCCTTCACTCCCCTAAGCGTGATTGGCTCTTCCCCAAAGTACGCGAGTTCGATTGCCGACCCCACAATAAAATCTATGAAGCTCTTCAACAAAAGCCCGGTCTTCGTCAATAACGGGGGAAACGATCAAGACAGGAACTGAAATCATTGCTGAAATCAGCACTTCAGCCAAAACGTTTCAACTACTGATGATCAAATGAAAAGAATTTTAGACTGTTGTCCGCACATTTCCAGCCGCGGGAAAGTGTTCTTGTCAATAGTGTTGTTCGATTATTCGCGGCACATACCCACTTCAATTTTCTGAAGTCGGGTTTCTGAGGGTTCTATAGGCCAGATTCTGAAAATGAATAATTGAAACTCTGTAAAGTTTAGAGAATTTTGCGTGCCATGTGACAGAAAACCTATGCACCCTCCATCGAGCGAGGACGATGGTTGAACTGCAAGCTTCGTTGTGATGGATTCATTGGTTGGCGAATCACACACTGCGGGTATGTGCTACCGTGGTACGCACAAGTTTTTTCAAATGCCCATAGCAAATGCTTTGTGATGTGCACTTCGTAGGCGTTAAGTTTCGGTTTGGGATGTACCGCTTGAATCGGTACCTGCATGCTGCTTTGCGTTCGCTTCGACCATCTCGGAATGGAGTAATCTGATAGACGCCGGCTTCATAACGCGATGGACCCTGGTTTGATTCCGCCCACGGGAATCATTTTTTATTTCACTTCAACCATGACCTTTCATCGCCACCGTCAGGGAAATTTGACTTTCCTGCAGGGTGTATTTGCGTAGAGCGGCTTCAGTGAGGACTCGAAAGCTACGCTTTCATTAATGTAATGTCTCGCACGTAGAACGGGTCACCCTAGACGCGTAGAAATGTAGTCAAACGGGAGTTGTGGCGTGTGCCGCAAGACGAAAAAGCAACAGCTAAGACTTAACGCTACTCCATTTCGTTTCTTGCCATGTTTTTATTTATTTTATGGAGAATAAGTTGGTAAGTTAGAATATTGACCACTAATTCGAGCAGTAAACAATTTGGCCCTGCCCAGCCACGCCTTTCATTCCGTGCGAAGCTCATGAAGGGCACCATCACCTTCGCCGTGATCATCAACTGCGGACACGATGCAGCAGGAGCGAGGAAGAAGCCCGTAGAAGCGAGTTTCGCGAAAAAAAGAACAAACGAAAGCTATGAAATAAGGGACGTAAATACAGTGCAGCAGTGAAGAAACTCATTGCAAGCGCAGCCAGGGTTTCACTTTCACTGCACTAGGGAACCGGAGAGTTTGAAATCCAAAGCCCTAAATGACGCTTTTGATGAAAAAGCTGCGTCCGGCATCAGCATAACCAAAGAAGATCGATTTTATTGCCCAAAAAATGCTATGAGAATGGTAATGCGGCTTTGAGAAACCAGGGTTAGCACGCGCTCTCTGCATCAGAGCCGATGCTCGGGCGCAGCTGACAATACTTGCCTCGAGTTGCCGCATTCTGGATTTTTATTAGAAACATATGGGATATGGAGTTGTGCTGATGCCCACAAAAATGATCTGCGATTAATTATTACTCAAGAAAGCAGGTTTGAACCAATTGCGCATATGCAACGCGCCGGAATGGCGATTGTCCATGCCTCTCGTTAATTTACCAGAGCACCGAAGGCAAGTAAACGATTAAGACGATGATTTTGAGAAAACAGGATACTTTTATTGGTGCTTTGCCTACTACAGTCTATTCTCGGTGCGATGACACGCTTGTATAGCGGCAGTATATTATCATTGCGTTGCCTAAATGTAATGTAATTCTGCCTCCTTAGAAGCTATAGGTAGCATTAGGTATTTCTTTGTGTTTTTAATTTTAAACACGTTCTGATAGGTGAACTACAAGTATTTTTCTGAAGCGTCGGGATGGCTTAGTAGCATTTAAGTCCGTTTGTTGAGCTGTGTGGCAAATGACGAAGATTAGTAACACTTCCCCCTTGGAGATGAATTATTGGGCAGCTCCCTAAAGCTCTCTCCATGCCTGCCGTTGTTTCGGAAAGGTGCGCTTGAATGAAATATTACCTGCCATTGCTGCAACTCGCGTAAGTACAGGAAGCCGATCCTGAAGGTTGGCCCATGCCTTCGAAGGCGATGTGGCCACAGACAGTGTAGGCGAAGAAGCGTATGGCCCGGTCGCCGTTCACCATCATCGTTATCGAGGGCTCCACCATTCCGACGAGATCGGCGCGAGCTTCGGTCGACCCTGTCCGCTCTACCCGCTTGCCCAAGGTTTCCTCGGCTACTTGCGGTTCTCCTTGTGGGTTCCGTCTCCGTAATTGTGTTTCCGACAGCAGTGAGCGAGCGAGTAAAGTAGCATCATGGGAGACGAGTGTAAGTCGTCCTCCTCCTGTTACTCTTGCTCCAGCCGCTCGTGCCGGCTTCGTGGTCCGGCGCTTGTGAATCAAATGCCATGCCGATGTCGGTGGCCTTAATTTACCCTGTCAATTTTTTTTCTCTTTCAGACGCCTTCGGCGAATCCCAGATGTCCGCGTACGGTAAGAACAATTTAGAGATATTCTTAGTCACGTCCACGCAGTACGTGTTTCAAGTTCGCTGTTGTAGTGTTCGCGCAGGAAACATAATAGGCTTTCCAAAACGCTTCAATTGCTTGGTTAAAGGAACGCTGAAGTGAGTTTTTCGAACACCTGTTCGTGGCTTATCGCATAGGGCGGTTCAAACAAACACTTTCTGGATAGTGTGTCGGAACGCTAACGCACTAGTTGAGTTCACCACGGCATAGGACCACGTCCAAGTTCTTATTGGTGAGGAAGCTGCGATGATGGTAGTGTCGATTTTAAATTAGCAGCGATACTGTATTTACCTGCGGTCTAGCGGTTGTGGATGCCTGCCCGTATGATCACCAGGTTGACACAAGTTATATCTCCAGTGTCTTTACTTGTCGTATTTACTTGTTCTCTACTTGTGTGTTTACGTGTCCCTTGTCGTATTTAGTCAGTTGAGAGTGCAAAGAGCAAAGTCACAAAATACCTGTCGGCTGCAAATACTCAATCATGCCGGGATGGAGTAGGGTTGCAGAAAACCACTACAACTCTTGTTTTATGACAACCACCCGAAAAACAATTCTGACAATTCGCCCATAAGTTGACTAACATTCGGTCGAGTTATTTCTACTTTTCTTATTTGCATAGTTCGCGCTGAAGTTGTAAATATTCCAGTATTCGAGCCTGCTATATTACACTAGCTGCTACGGGAGGTGAACGGGGAGACCCGTCATTGACCTGTAGAATAAAAGTCTAGCTCTTCCAATTAGCAAGGATGGTAAATGGCAATCACCAAGATACGGCTGTCGTTTCAGGCACGGATGCGTCCATTAACAAGCCGTAGTTTCGCCGTTTGTCCTTCCCCACAGTGTGGAAGGGTAGTTATTTTGTTATTCGTTTATAATCTATTGTATACGAATATCTGGTGCATCTTTCAAACTGGTTACAACATAACAAGCTGCGATTAAATGCCACAAAGACAACCTATATAATTTTCCGCCCAATCAATAAGCCCTTAAACGAAGATATCAATCTCAAATACGAAGGTCATCTTATTGCACGGGTACATGAGCAAAAGTTGCTTGGTGTTTGGTTCCAAGAACAGTTAAACTGGTCAGTACACGTAAATAATTTAGTTGCGGCTCTGGCACGAACAGTTGGATGCCTTTATAAAATATCACACTTAGTACCGCTATGGCTAAACAGAAACATGTATTATTCTCTATTCTATTCAAAACTAACGTACGAAATCTTGGTGTGGGGAACAACCTCACGAAATAATTACGATAAGCTTGTTGTCCTGCAAAAAAAGATATTACGGTGTTTCGAAAATTTTCAAGGGAAATTCCAAGACCTGCCAACTTCACCTTTGTTTTCAAAACACTCAATACTTAGAGCTGACCAGCTGTATTACTTTAGACTCCTGCAGATGGTACACAAAAACAAGTTATATGTAGATGGTGACGCAGAAAACCGTCATTACTGTGTACGGCGTCCAATAAGACGTACACCTAAAACTAGGACTAATTACGGCAAACAATCGGCCACTTATCAAGTACCACATGTCTGGAACATCCTAGCGGATAATTTAAATTTTAGCACCAGTGCAACCGTGTTTAAGACTGAAACCAAGGTGATGTTTATAGAAAAGAAAGTGAGATATGACAATCACTAGGCGTGTCTCACTCTAAAGAATTTAAACTGTACGGTGTGAAGACATGATTTTTTCATAGACATGAGAAACAATCAGTAAGGAAACCTTTTGTGTTGTATTGTATCTGCTGGCAACAGGTATTGAAGGTATAACTTGTGATTCTCTTTATAGGAAATGTACGATTTTTTGTATTTTTCACGATTTACTTATTTTTTTTTCTGTATTGCTGGATCTTATTGCTAAGCACGCATATTTGATTTGAACATGTCCTCTACTGTGAACTCCTCTGTTGTGGACGCCAGAGGGTCAGGAGCCCTCGTCAGGCACTCAATGCCGTTAGCTCCTGCCCCTTCAGGAGGGATTGTAACAACGTCTGCTGAAAAATAAAGTCTTCTTCTTCTTCTTCTTCTACAAGGGGGAGCCGTAGTACAAATCGCAACAGCAAGGTGTGTCGCAGCATAGTCGTGATTTTTAAGGGAGCCGCGCCAACCAGTTTGTTTCCGTTCCGTGCAGCAACAACCCCGATTGCGACTTTTATCTTTTGTGTGGAATGCATAGTCTCCAGGAATTGCAATGGCATGCTTTTGTCACGTTGTAGGGAGTAGTTGACCGTATAACCGCACTAGCAAGGCTCAGGGCGAGCAAGCATCGTACAAGTTATCGCTGAAGAATGTGAACAACAATGAGTACTTGGAGGCTTAACACCCTCCACCTCTTAGGTGACAATCATAGGAAATACGTCTCGTAGCGCAACCACGGTACCCGCCTAGCTGTTCCACATAGTAACCCCAGGGTTTTTAGGGCTAGTGTGACTCCCGGCCGAACGTTAAACGTGTCGGTGAGATGTCGGTGCCCTTGTCAGAATGCGCCGACTTTACCTATCGGACAACCGTCGGCGTTGCACAAAAGTTAGCGGAGCTTCGGTGTCTGCATGTAGTTGGCGAATTTACTTGTTGCCCTCGTCGACACAAAAACAGGACTTTGGTGGTATCTCTAATGCCCCATCAAGCCAACTCGGGAATCTCATATTAGGTAGGTCCGCAGCTGCAAAAACGATTTTTCTGAAAAAAAAGACTTGTTTTTAAATTTTGCATTTTCAACATCCCTCTCTCTTGAAGAATATTTAGAAAACAAATTGTGCTGTTATCCTAATTGGTTCAAAAGTTATAATTATTTTTTAACCCCTCCGAGACGCATTAAAAACCGAAACTGAATGTTTCCAATTCCGCCGCATCTGCCATATCGTCATAAATGTTTCTTGGTATATACGTTACGTAATGCTAATATACTTAGGTACACTCTAACCCTTTGGCACATTTTGCGGGATATTGTACATCCGATTTATTTCAAATTTGCAGAAAAGGCAATTTGTGCCATGCTCTTGTTCACGTTGCGGGCATTTTCGTTGCCTAGCGGTTGTGTGGTTGTCCGTGCTTTTTCGTATGCCGTTTTAAGCTCGTGGATTTATTTGTAGCGTTGCAAGGAGACAGGTATAGTATTTATAGTCTGCAGTTACATTATAGCACGAGGATGGCGTGCCTGACCACTGACTGTCCTTAGCTTTACGAGCCAAAAATACAAGTGTAACCTTTGGGCTACACTTGTAAAATTTTTTTCGAAGGTGGTGACCAACCTTAAGAAAGGCGCTTCCAGCTCTAAACTATTGGGGAACAACCTAAAAACTAACACCAAACATTTCGGCGAAATTCATGCAATTGACCCTGGGTATCAGATAGAGGACAACCGGTACACCTATTAGCCTTGTTCCTTAATGTGTAAGGAGCAGAGCCGGTTAAAATGCAACTGTCTTTCCGAATAATGCTTGCAGTGCCAATAGGAGCAGCAGCAATCTGACACTGATAACACAGTCTTAGTTTCGGGCAACCCGCCGGTTAAGCGTTATCGCGACCTCCTCTGTTCGTACTCAAAAGGCCCGTTAGCAGGTGGGGAAGCCAAAGCTAAATAAGGCTATGAATCTGAGAAGAGTTCGGTTTACTGATCAAGCTCTTCATTACGCCCAATATCATGCCTGGCCGAAGTCATGCAGCCTGGACCACAATCTACAGGTTACAGGTGACTGCGAGAACATAAGTAACCCATAGCGCGCGCACGAGAGGGAGATAAAACTTTATTACTGAGGAACGAGCAACGGGGCGCATGGCGAACCTAGACACTCACAATAAACAGGTAGTGGTTGTCTACAGCACCACGTACTTAGTAATTAGGGGAGGGGAAATGTGTGTGTGTGTGTGTATGTGTGTGAATGTGTGCGTGTGTGCGTGTGTGTGCGTACGTGTGCGCGGAAGTGAGCGTTTGCGTCTGTGTGGTTGGGCACGTGTGTGTATGCGTACGTGTGCGTGTGTATGTGCATGTTTGCGCATGTGAGTGCGTATGAGTGCGTGCGTGCCTGCGCATGTGTGCGTGTACGTCAGTGTGTGTGCATGTGTGTGTGGGCGTACGTGCGTGCATCTGTGCGTGCGTGTGCGCGTGAGTGTGTGTGTGCGTCTGTTTTTTTGTGCGTGTGTATTTTTGCGTGTGTGTGCTTGTTTGCGTGTTTGTGTGCGTGTGTGCGCACGCGTGTACTTGTGTGCGTGCGTGTGTGCTTGCTTTTGTGGGTGTTTGCAGGCGCGCGCGTGGTTGTGTTAATGTTTGTGTGCGTGAGCGCGACGTGCGCGTGTGCGTGTGTGTGTGCTTATGTGTGGGTGAGGACCAGTTGGGTGCGTTAGGGGAAGGTTTGTGTGTTCGTTCAAGTCGCCACATGTGAGCTGAAGAATGCGGGATGAGCGCGGTGTGGCGGGAGGTGCAGGCTGACAGAGGAGGCGGGGGTAGGTTAATGCCCTTGCGAGTGAAACGTAGATCAGGAGTCACAGGTTCAGGGGCCCCGTAAGCAGTCGTAAAAAAACGCAAGAACCCGGATAGTCAAAGCTCGATCATGGCCGACTCACCTGCTTGTATTTCAGTGTGGGCGTCACGGCCTCAAAGGAGGGATTCGTGAAAAGAACTTCTGAGGGAATGGGGGTGTGGCAACAGATCCCTAAATGTAATTTCCAAGTGACTGTTTGGAGGCAGTGAGGAGTTTGGGATGGGTGGAGCTCTGGGTGTGGGCAGAGCAAATATCTGTCTTGTCCGCCGTCCTGGGGGATGTGATTCTTATCGGGCAGACATTACGGAGGTTGGGTGGTGGAGGCAATGAGAGCGAGTGCAGACGCCTCTACCACATAGTAGGCGGCTTGCGCCATGTAGTGCGTGGGATTGGAAAGGGGTAGTGTGTCGCGTGATAGTGAGCGCGGGATAAGCGACTGTGGTGGTAGAGAGGGGGTGGAATTTCGATTTGGTGTTGGATGGCTGAAGGAATAGTCTTGGGGGTTGGGTTATAAACGCCCTGCCCTGGTTGCCTGATGCGGATGTGATGGAGGACGTGCCCTCATATGTGGTGCAACGAGAGACGTACGTACTGGGCAGTGTGGCGGGCGGCCGTGAGTTCCCAGATGGCGTTTCGGGAGTCGGACGCTAGTAGAGCGAGACTGAGGCGAGTAAACTCGCCACTTACGACGAGAGGAGATCCAGGCGAGACCCCGAGGCGAAACGCCTCGCAGTTGAGCTTCCCTAATGACACGGGAGACGTTCTGTCACTGCTTACACCTGGGGTCAGTTTTCCAGTGAACGGTTTTATAGCTCTTCTCTGCCGGTGGTGCTGGCAGGCATTCCGACTCAATGCTCAACCCAACTTCCTGGTAATAGCATGGTTTACAGATTCTTGATTTATAGAGAATGAAGGACCCAGGATAACGGCAGATGTCCAGCGAGTTCAGGCAGGTAATTTATGTGTAACATATGTATCTGTAAAATTTATGTGTAAGAAATTTACGTGTAAAACTGTGAAAAGATACAAGAACTACTTTCCGAAATATACGCTTAAGGCAAATGTAACTAATTTTATTCTTTACAGAAAAAAAACTATAATTGACAACTCTGCAAGTGCGTATACATAAACTTTAAAAATCGGGACACCACCCAATCACATTGCAGGAATGCTGCACCTCCATTTTATAGTTGTTACGGCCGCCACACACGGCACAAGTGTCAAAGCGGAGGTGCTCTAGGGCTGGCCCAGATACGTTTTTGCTGGTATTGTGAAACACTCTCTCCAGAGAAGGTTCCTCCACCCCTGAAAAACTGGCTTCCAGCACAAAAAAATTCCTGAAAGAAGTAGTAAGAGTCCTAGGGTTTTTCATATTTTGATTTATGACGGCATATTCTTCCCCAAAAAATTTCTTCCCAGCAATGAATTTGTGTCTAGAGGCGTATCCCTTTTTAAAGCGACCTGTGCAAGCTTGACCTTTCTTTTCTGGCTTTTTCACATATGTATTGTGTTTCTCACTGAAGCACGGTCATCAACGGAGGGAGCATCACCCGAGAAACCGTCTCACACTCCTGTGTTCTCGGCCGTATCCTCAAACAAATTTAACGACAATACAACACAAAGAACTCTATCCTTGTGCGTAGCTTTATTTTCTTGTCATGATTACTTCAGAGTAAAGTTATGAATATTGTACAGTTACTTCGTTCTGTGAATATATGGCCGCCTGCGAAGGCAGTGTAATTGCACAAGAAAGCTGTAGCTGTTGTTTTAGACTACTATCCAAAAACAAAATTAACAAGAATATTACGCAGAAATTCAGAGAATTATCTACTAATGTGTAGCATCCTTATGCCGCTTGTGTTGACTGTGACTTTTTTACCGCTACTTATGTTGGTTTTTCTAAAGCTTCTCCGACCAAATATCTCCATTTACGTTATTATAACCATTAGAAGTGGAACATTCGCGAAATCTGCGTTATTGCGCAAATGCAGGCGTTCTACGGTTTGCATTTTCCTTCCGTGCTTATTATTTTTCCTATTTATGTTTTTTTTTTTAATTTCGATGAACAAATGTCAATTTACACTGTTACAACAACTACATTCAGAACTTTCGCGAAATCTGCATTATTGTGGAAATGCAAGGCCTTACTCGATTCGCCATTTCTTGTATTGATTTTATATATTTTATTTTTTGTTTTTCAAACTTTCGTTGTACCAATTATATCTATTTACGCTAATATAACGATTACAACTGGAACTTTAGCAAAATCTGCATTTTCGTGGAAATGTCATGCATTATACGTTTTTCCATTTCTGTAAATTTGTATTTTTCATATTGTTTTATTTTTTGAAAATTTCGTACGACCACTTATATTCATTTACGTTATTGTAACGACTATAGTTACAGCTTTCGCGTAATCTGTATTATTGCTACACGCTTCACCAATTTCGGTAATTATTTTATATTTTTCTAATTTTGTTTAGTCTTTCAAAATTTCGTTCGACCAATCTACTTCATTTACAGTATTGTAACTATTACAGGTAAAACATTCGCGAAATGTGCATTATCGTGGAAATATCATGCGTTAATGTTTTGCTATGTTGCGTATTTTTTATTATTTTTCTTAATTTTTAGCTTCTGAGAATTTTGTGCGGCCGATTATCTCCAGTTATGTTTTGATAACGATTACACTTGGCACGTTTGCTCAAATCCGCATTATTGTGGAAATACAGGGCGCTACACGGTTCGCCATCTCGTGCAATTATAAGATATTTTTTATTTTATGAGTTTTTCAAAGTTTCGTTCTACCAAAAATCTCCATTTACGCAATAAAACAATTACAGGTGAAACTTTCGTGAAATCTGCATTATTGTGGAAATGCCTTGCGTTATACATTTTATTTTCCGTATTTTTTAATATTTTGTTTTTTAGTTTTTCAATATTTCGTACAAATAATTGTCTCAATGTTCTTTATCAGAACTATTACATTTTGGAACTATCCCAAAATCTGCATTATTGTGGAAGTGCAGGGCGTTACACGGTTCGCCAGTTTCCGTATTCATTTTACATTTTTGTGATTTTTTATTCTTTCAAAATTTTGTTCGAATAGTTATCTCCATTTACGATATTATACCGATTAGATGTCAAACGTTCGCCAAATCTAATTTATTGTGGAAATGCAGGCTGTTATACGTTTCGCCCTTCTTAATTTTTTATATTTTTTGTGATTTTTTAGGTTTTCAAAACTTATACCGACCATTTATCTCCATTTACGTTATTATAACAATTATATTTAGAACTTTCCCGTGATATGTATTATTGCGGAAATTCAGGGCGTTACATGATTCGCCAGTTTCCTTAATTAGTGTATGTTTTTCCTATTTTTTAGATTTTGAGTATTTAGTTCGATCAATTATCTTTATTTAAGCCATTATAACGATTACAGGTGGAACTTTTGCGAAATCTGGACTATTGAGGAAATGTCATGCGTTATACGTTTTTCCATGTTCCATATTTTAACGCAAAAGTGTTTCATGCCCGGGTGCACAAAGATTTTGGTGATGTGATATCTGTCACGGAAGTTATGCCGCCAGAAAAATTGCCATTGACGTGGCGGTGACCAGTTTCAAGCCCACGACCCTCTGGTGGCAATGGCAGGTGCGTGGCTCTCTACCGACTGCGCTATGAGCAGCGACGTTAGCAGTTCTACGAACGCGTTTTATGTCCTTCCTTATGACTCATTCAGATGAGGCCCGCCGTCTAGTAGACCCGAAGTGAAGTAGCGCATCATGACGCTAATGAGCGCCGACAGTTGGCGCCTCGACGCCAGCGCCATTAGGGTGCCTTGATTCACGCGCCCGCCTTACAGGGTGGAGACAAATATGCGCTGGCGCCGCCATTTTGGATCACTCCCTCGCTGCAGAAGCAAGTCATTGTATCCAATCCGCGCTAAAATTATCGCGGCAAAGCGGGTTACTGGTGAAGTTTCAATAATCTTGTGTGTTTCGCGTTGCTGGGTCTTGTGGGAAATGAGAACAACAACGCGCTGGGCACGTTGACCAAATTTGCGGTGGCACCACGGTACCGGTCAAAGGGTGTCTCCACCCTGTACAGAAGCGCTGGCATCGAGGCACCCTAAGCGCCTTCGTGTACGGGGAACGCGCGTGAATTGAGGCGCCGCACCCTCCGCTGCTTTTTTTTGTTTGTTTCTTGCCTGCCGGCGTCACTTCGTCTGGCAGGCTCAGGCTCGCAAATGCTTCGCCCAAGAAGGCGGTTCCTTTAACAATCAACTGCTCCTGTGACGAAGGCCCGCTTCACTTTCGTGTTTTGCAGATTCCTATAATTATTTATTTATTTACAGTATACTGTGGTCATAAAGGACCATGAAGGTCGAATACAACAGTACACGTAGCAATACACGTAGCACATTTCAATTACATAAAAAGCAACAAGATGTAGAAGAGAAACAGAAAGTAACTCTACCCGCAAAAATTCCCGGTTGCACAAATCAAGTTTCTAATGTGAAAACCTATTTATGTACAGTATACAGTACATTTACAGTACATTTATTTACACTGTTTATTTTGAGTATTTCATAGTATTTATTTACAGTAAGGAGGGATCAACCGCGATTTTTTATTATTATTCTTATTCATGACTTTTTCAAAATTTGGTCCATCCTTTTATCTCCATTTACGTTATTATAACGATTACACTTGGAACTTTTGCGGAATCTGCATTATGGTGGAAATTCGTTGCGCTATAGGTGTTGCCAACTTCCGTATTTTTATATTTTTCTGTGTTTTAGTTTCTCCGTATTTCGTACGACAAATTACCTCCGTTCACGTTATTATAACGATTAAATTTGGAACCATACCAAAATCTGCATTATTGTTGAAATGCAGGGCGCTACACGGTTCGCCAGTTCACGTAATTGTCCTATGTATTTTTTTTCTTACAATTTCAAATTCAAATAACGAGAAGAGGTGAAACTTTCGCAAAATCTGTGTTATTGTGGAAATGCAGGGCGTTATATGTTTCGCCTTTTTCGTGAGTTTTTGATATTTTGGTTCTTTTAGAGTTATTCAAACTTTCCTGCAACCAGTTCATTCCATTTACGCTATTTTAGCGATTACCGGTGGAACTTTGGCAATATATGCATTTTTATGAAACTGCAGGGTGTTACACGGCCCTGCCTTTGGGGGTACTCGGCAAGGAATGCTACGCATTAAAATTTGCTCCTACTATGCCTTCTAGTATCTTCTTCGGGTGGTGCGTGGCGTCGTGACGAGCCTTACTTAGCCAGACGGCTGCAGTCAATGTCACTGCCGATAGCTCACCCAGCCACGAACCCGTTCGTAGTCGGGAACAGCCCTCGCGGCAAACCACTCCAGTAGGGCGATGCGCACTATAAACGAAAATTAACGAAAATGTGAACGCCTGTTACTTCCACGGCCGGAACCTGGTGATGGTAACGAAATACCTAATTTGCGACGTAGCGCCGGCCTTGCATTTTTACTGATGTGTTGTCGCCCTGAAACATGTAAGTGAGAGTCAACGCCACGTGGGACATCAAAGTTACGCTGCCACTGCTACGTATATTAACGGCGTGACGGGTATACGCGTTGAGCCATCTGTTTATTCGGCTTTTGCAGCCTACAAATAGCGACCATGACGGTTGAGGGTGGAGTGCTTGCAGGCACCAGTGACGCTGGTGAACGTTATGAACTCGGCAGCGTATTACAATCAAACGCGACTCATGCATCCATTTTTCTCGCAGCTTACGACATGTCGTCTGCCGGTGAGTGAGCACCTTTCTCTTTTGGTTACTCTTCTCCAAATGTTTTCCAATTATAAAATACACGAACGAACGGGAATAAATAAACAGCTACAACGTACTTCTATGTCGGACAAGGGTTTATCATATTTAACCCTTTCCTGCCCAACAAAAATGTTTTAGAAAACAATTGCCGCATATAACTAAATTTTATGCATTTACCCCTTTTTGATGATCCTTCGAGAAGTGAAAATGAAAAGCTCAGAGTATTTCACACAGAAAACAAACCCACACATATGTGTGGGGTGGGCTTCTATTCGTATGATCTGCGTGTTGTAAGACTACCTAAAAACGGCATCACACGCAGAAAAACTGCAATTTTACGTATTATTTATAAGTTCTAAATTAGTTTTCAGGAGTACTTATATTATAAATAGGATTTTGTGAAAACTAATAAAAATAATGCTTTAAATATTCAAATAATTAGTTATAATTAATATTATTATCATAAGTAATTGCGGAAATAGTTCAAGTTTAAGGCGAAAGAAAACATTAACCATGAGCCAACCCAAAACTGCGATTAAATGAGACACCTAGGAAGCAAGAAAAAAGTGTTTATTGCTAGCACTTCAGTGAACGAGCTCGCGAGCCTGTACAGCCCAGCAAAATTTTCGTGACGACAAAATCCCAGCACACACTTATGTGTGGGTGTATACTTCATGCGTGATGGCGGAACGCACATGAAGGGAACAGGTGTATTTTTTAGCCGATCATGTTTTTCGAAGTCCTGCAAGCTGTGTGTTACGCTTATTATTCAAAATATACGAGAAAAGCAAGAAGAAATATGTTGAAGGCGGCTAGCGTGACGGAGTTGGCTGTGGCGCCGTTTTTAATGTGTGATTTCTCTCACCCTGGTGGCGAAATGGGTAAACTACCGAAACCAATAAAGTCTAGGAAGCCTTCGCAGCGACTACCCATGGCTGTGAAACCGAAACAGAAACAGGTGCCACTTAGCATACGAATATGTGGATCCACAGGTTAGTCTGGGCTGGGTCGTAAACGTAAAGGGTTAATAAATGAATGCGCTCTGTTTGAGGAACGTTCGCAGAAGGCAGAAGAGAGAAAGTGGACCGTAGGCAGCTATGGTTTGTGCTTACCAGCCTTGTTTGTTGTACCATATACACGAAATAAAATTGACCTACGAAAAGATAGTGACCATACGAACCAGAGCAACGAGTAATGCCCCGTCCCTCTGTCGTGTTACTTCTGATACCCCGCATCACTCTATACTATGCTAATCTCCCGCCCTGCACGTGTCTTTGAAGAGAACGGCAAGCCTTTATTTATATGCACTACATGTGAAGCCCAAGCCAGTTGTAGCTCTTACAGTGAGGCTTACTAGTTCTTCATTGTCTTAATAATCGTGTGTTATTGCGCTAAACAGTGGCCATTAGCAAGGAATCACTGCGCGGCAATATTAATGACAGTAATTTAGACGCAAATGGCGGTCAATAGCACCATTACGCAGAGGAGGTCTTTGAAAAAAGGTATCATGTCTACACAGTATTACGTTTCCCCGCAATGCGAAATATGATCGCTACTGCCGAGATGCCTTTTTACTATGGAGATGGCTTTTATAAATATGACTTCGAGTGACCTCAGCGCTTACACATTCGGTACAAAGCGCAAGAAAACCTGTGTGAACCAAAGCAGGCGAGCCATGTATAATTGACGACTAAGTAATACTTAAAGCGGTGACCATGGATTAGTGATTTATACTATCCATTAGTAAGGCGCAATAAGGGGAGGACGGCATAAAATAAAATGTTACTTGCGGTACGAACAGGAATAAAGATGGCTTAATGATTGATTTTTGATTTATGGAAACGGTTGGTGATGCGAGTAAAAAGTGCAATAAGACGAATTAAGATGCATACTAAGGTATTCTAAATTGGTCTAAGGAAGGACAATATCGTCGGTCTTGTGTCGGGAGGTGGGTATAATTGTTTCAATAGTACGCCTCTTTCTTGGCATTCAAAGCATGTAGCAGATATTTGTTGCACGAGAACTTTGAACTTTTCGAGATAGGTTACGTATTTGTTCGGCAGTATATGTCCAATAATCAAACCGAAATCAAGAGCAACCTTAACACCGGAAATGATGTTGACGCTTTTTGAAGCAACTGAAATGAAGTGTTGAAAGGGCCTGTCGAGTAACCAGCATATAATTCGGTGACTTCCGGACACCCTCCCTCCTCCATTCCGCCAGATGATCCTTCGGCGGTCAGGTGCCAGAGTACCATCTACTATTCCTTCCGGCGCGCTGGGCCGTTTTCTCGCTAGGCGTTACCGTCCCACCAAAGACCTTCAGCCTCGCACGGCTCCGCATACTCCTCGTTCGCAGAGTTTCGGATTCTGGAAAGAACTAGCAGGAAGGAAGGTACTCTCAATTCGATGTTTCGCTCTTCCCTCATTCTTTCTCTGTACCCTCCTTATGTTTCACTTCCAATCCTTCCGTTGTAGCCTCTTCACCTTGCACGGGAGCGCTCGGCGTTCCCGGTAACGCCAAAACACGGTTTAACAATGTTGAGTAGAGTCGAAAATTATTGCGTTATATTGAGAACTTTGGTAAATCGAGTTAAGCATGTCTTGGTCACTTCATTTGGTACATTTGATAATATACTGCAGTGGCATCCAGGAAGCTTTGCACCATCGTATTTGCGAAGCGTATATGCTCCGAAAATAAATTGACGGCCCGTGCCGGCGAAACAAGATCGTAAAAAGTGTTACCTAAACAAGAAACACCCCCTTCCGGGAACTACAAATTTATTTCCCGGCAATGAAGTCGGTGATGCCTGCTTGTGCGCGCTCTGTAAACAGCGGTTTCCCGGAAGTCACATAAGTTTTTAGTGCGTCCAGTGCCTCCTCGTATCCTCGTGCGCTCCGGCAAACATTGGCGGCATATCAGGGGCACCCCTCACTTTACGGGAAATACCCTCAAGGAACTAGCTGCAAAACGATGGGGAAGTAAGAACGGAAACCACGCCCCGAAAAGTAAGACGACCGAAGTGCGAATGGATAAACGGAAAAACTTTTTATTAGATATTAGAAGATATAGGGGCAATGGGAAAGGGAGCAACAAAAGAAAAAAAAGAGAACAGATGGAACCCGATGCACTTCGCTTGAAATGCAACGCCTCCTGAAAAAAAAAATTATTTACCGCTCGTGCCATCTGGTGAACTCAATCCAAAATTAGAACTCCCATTTTGCGTCACACAGTTTTGTAAAACTGGGACAAAGGTGCTCGGGAATGTTATCTTTGGGTCTCCGGGAAGCAGTTTTGAGACGTTCTCTACAAAATGACCAAAAACAATGCTTTCTGAGCTGCGTTGTTTGAGAGAAAGTTCTTTAAACGGGCACAGATCATGATATTTGTTTCCTTCTTTCGAGTCGGCCAAAGCACTGGGTTCAATGGGCATCTGAAGGGAGTTCCAGATCGCTGCGTTAACTTTTTCGTGACCGCGCCTATTCAAAATCGTTCAATTCCAATTATTTTGATGGCGTTCCAGGAGTTGCTGGAACAAGTAAAGCTGTTTGGAGTTAGATCAGAAACGCCCTTTAAAAATAAGTTTTTTTAATTTGCTACAAAAACGTAATTTTCGGCACACTTATGAATCACCTGAGTGTGGAAAAGGGGCGTGGTCATCGCGTGTCACTGCTACGAAAGAAAAATGCGTTCTACTCGTAATTACTCTGGCAGCGGCGGCCGCTTTTCTGATGGAAGCGAAAAGCAAAAGCGCTGGTAATGTCGACGCACGTTAAAGATCCCGAGGAGGTCAAAATTAATCCGGAGCCCTCCAGTACGGCGCGCGTCATCGCCAGCGGTGCGTCTGCGCGTTAAATCCTGGAATCAATCGTAATTTCTCTGCATCAGCGTTTGGGTATTGTTATCAGGGCCGGGGTGGTGAATCAACAAACGATTTTTAATCTTCAGGTTTGCACTCTGGCAGTAAAAATCCCTGAAATCAGCTGAAAATCTCAAGCAGTGCCTGTTTTCAAAGCCACGAACCCGTTCGTAGTCGGACCTAGCCCTCGCGGCTCACCACTTCAATGTGGCGATGCGCACTATAAACGAAAATTAACGAAAATGTGAACGCCTGTTACTTCCACGGCCGGAACCTGTTGATGGTCCCGAAATACTTCATCTGCGACGTATCGCCAGACTAGCATTTTTACTGATGTGGTGTCGCCCTGAAACGTGTAACAGAGAGTCAACGCCACGTGGGACATCAAAGTTACGCTGCCACAGGTACGTATATTAACGGCGTGACGGGTATACGCGTTGAGCCATCTGTTTATTCGGCTTTTGGAGCCTACAAATAGCGACCATGACGGTTGAGGGTGGAGTGCTTGCAGACACCAGCGACGCTGGTGAACGTTTTGAACTTGGCAGCGTATTACAATCAAACGCGACTCATGCGTCCATTTTTCTCACAGCTTACGACATGTCGTCTGCCGGTGAGTGAGCACCTTTCTCTTTTGGTTACTCTTCTCCAAATGTTTTCCAATTATAAAATACACAAATGAACGGGAATAAACAAACAGCTACAACATACTACTATGCTCGACAAGGGTTCATCATATTTAACCCTTTCCTGCCCAACAAAAATATTTTAGAAAACAATTGCCGCATGTAACTAAATTTTATGCATGTACCCCTTTCTGATGATCCTTCGAGAAGTGAAAATGGAAAGCTCAGAGTATTTCGCACAGAAAACAAACCCACATATATGTGTGGGGTGGGCTTCTTTTCGTATGATCTGCGTGTTGTAAGACTACCTAAAAACGGCATCACGCGCAGAAAAACTGCAGTTTCAAGTATTATTTATAAGTTTTAAATTAGTTTTTAGGAGTAGTTTATTAAAAATAGGATTTTGTGAAACCTAATGAAAATAATGCTTTCAATATTCAAATATTTAGTTATAAATAATATTATTATCATAAGTAATTGCGGAAATAGTTCAAGTTCAAGGCGCAAGAAAACATTAACCATGAGCCAACCCAAAACTGCGAATAAATGAGACACCTAGGAAGGAAGAAAAAAGTGTTTATTGCTTGCACTTCAGTGAACGAGCCCGCGAACCTGTACCGCCCAGCAAAATTTTCGTGACGACAAAATCCCAGCACACACTTATGTGTGGGTGTATTCTTCATGCGTGATGGCGGAACGCACATGAAAGGAACAGGTGTATTTTTTAGCCGATCATGTTTTTCAAAGTCCTGCAAGCTGTGTCTTACGCTTATTATTGAGAAAATACGAGAATAGCAAGAAGAAATATCTTGAAGGCGGCTAGCGTGACGGAGTTGGCTGTGGCGCCATTTTTAATGTGCGATTTCTCGCACCCTGGTGGCGAAAGGAGTGAACTACCGAAACCAATAAAGTCTACGAAGCCTTCGCAGCGACTACCCATGGCTGTGAAACTGAAACCGAAACAGGTGCCACTTAGCATACGAATTTGTTGATCCACAGGTTAGTGTGGGCTGGGTCGTAAACGTAAAGCCTTAATAAATAAATGCGAGGTGTTTGAGAAACGTTCGCTGAAGGCAGAAGAGAGAAAGTGGACCGTAGGTAGCGACAGTTTGTGCTAACCAGCCTTGTTTGTTCTACCATATACACGAAATAAAATTGACCAACGAAAAGATAGTGACCATGCGAACGAGAGCAACGAGTATTGCCCTGTCCCTCTGTCGTGTTACTTCTGATACCCCGCTTCACTCTATACGACGCTAATCTCCCGCCCTGCACGTGTCTTTGAAGAGAACGGCAAGCCTTTATTTATATGAACTACATGTGAAGCCCAAGCCAGTTGTAGCTCTTACAGTGAGGCTTACAAGTTCTTCATCGTCTTAATAATCGTGTGTATATTGCGCTAAACAGTGGCCATTAGCAAGGAATCACTGCGCGGCAATATTAATGACAGTAATTTAGACGCAAACGGCGGTCAATAGCACCATTACGCCGCGGAGGTCTTTGAAAAAAGGTATCATGTCTACACAGTATTACATTTCCCCGCAATGCGAAATATGAGCGCTACTGCCGAGATGCCTTTTTACTATGGAGAAGGCTTTTATAAATATGACTTCGAGTGACCTCAGCGCTTACACATTCGGTACAAAGCGCAAGAAAACCTGTGTGAACCAAAGCAGGCGAGCCATGTATAATTGACGACTAAGTAAAACTTAAAGTGGTGACCATGGATTTGTAATTTATACTAACCAATAGTAAGGCACAATAAGGGGAGGACAATATAAAATAAAATGTTACTTGCGGTACGAACAGGAATAAAGATGGCTTAATGATTGATTTGTGATTTATTGAAACGGTTGGTGATGTGAGTAAAAAGTTCAATAAGACGAATTAAGATGCATACTAATATATTCTAAATTGGTCTAAGGAAGGACAATACCGTCGGTCTTTTGTCGGGAGGTGGGTGTAACTGTTTCAATAGTACGCCTCTTTTTTGGCATTCAAAGCATGTAAGCAGATATTTGTTGCACGAGAACTTTGAACTTTTTGAGATAGGTTACGTATTTGTTCAGCAGTATATGTCCAATAATCAAACCGAAATCATGGGCAACCTTAACACCGGAAATGACGTTGACGCTTTTTGAAGCAACTGAAATGAAGTGTTGAAAGAGCCTGTCGAGTAACCAGCATATAATTCGGTGACTTCCGGACACCCTCCCCCCTCCGTTGCGCCAGATGATCCTTCGGCGGTCAGGTGCCAGGGTACCATCTACTATTCCTTCGGGCGCGCTGGGCCGTTTTCTCGCTAGGCGTTACCGTCCCACCAAAGACCTTCAGCCTCACACGGCTCCGCATACTCCTCGTTAGACGAGTTTCGGATTCTGGAAAGAACTAGCAGGAAGGAAGGTACTCCCATTTCGTTGTTCCGCGCTTCCCTCATTCTTTCTCTGTACCCTCCTTATGTTTCCCTTCCCATCCTTGCGCGGTAGCCTCTTCACCTTGCAAAGGAGCGCTCGGCTTTCCCGGTAACGCCAAAACACGGTTTAACAATGTTGAGTAGAGTCGCAAATTATTGCGTTATATTGAGAACTTTGGCAAATCGAGTTAAGCATGTCTTGATCCCTTCATTTGGTACATTTGATAATATGCAGCAGTGGCATCCAGGAAGCTTTCGCTCCATCGTATTTGCGAAGCGTATATGCTCCGAAAATAAAATGACGGCCCGTGCCGGCGAAACGAGATCGTAAAAAGTGTTACCTAAACAAGAAAGACCCCCTTCCGGGAACTACAAATTTTTTTCCCGCCAATGAAGTCGGTGATGCCTGCTTGTGCGCGCTCTGTAAACAGCGGTTTCCCGGAAGTCACATAGGTTTTTAGTGCGTCCAGTGCGTCTTCGTATCCTCGTGCGCTCCGGCAAACATTGGCGGCATATCAGGGGCACCCCTCACTTTACGGGAAATACCCTCAAGGAACTAGCTGCAAAACGATGGGGAAGTAAGAACGGAAACCACGCCCCGAAAAGTAAGACGACCGAAGTGCGAATGGATTAACGGAAAAACTTTTTATTAGATACTAGAAGATATAGGGGCAATGGGAAAGGGAGCAACAAAAGAAAAAAAGAGAAAAGATGGAACCCGATGTATTTCGCTTGAAATGCAACGCCTCCTGAAAAAAAAAAATTATTTACCGCTCGTGCCATCTGGTGAACTCAATCCAAAATTAGAACTCCCTTTTTGCGTCACACAGTTTTATAAAACTGGGACAAAGGTGCTCCGGAATGTTATCTTTGGGTCTCCGGGAAGCAGTTTTGAGACGTTCTCTACAAAATAACCAAAAATAATGCTTTCTGAGCTGCGTTGTTTGAGAGAAAGTTCTTTAAACGGGCACAGATCATGATATTTGTTTCCTTCTTTCGAGTAGGCCAAAGCACTGGGTTCAATGGGCGTCTGAAGGGAGATCCAGATGGCTGCGTTAACTTTTTCGTGACCGCGCCTATTCAAAACTATTCAATTCGAACGATTTTGATGGCGTTCCAGGAGTTGCTGGAACAAGTAAAGCTGTTTGGAGTTAGATCAAAAAACGCCCTTTCAAAATAAGTTTTTTTAATTTGCAACAAAAACGTAATTTTCGGCACACTTATGAATCACCTGAGTGTGGAAAAGGGGCGTCGTCATCGCGTGTCACTGCTACGAAAGAAAAATGCGTGCTACTCGTAATTAGTCTGGCAGCGGCGGCCGCTTTTCTGATGGAAGCGAAAAGCAAAAGCGCCGGTGTGTACGACATTTCGGCGCACGTTAAAGATCCCGAGGAGGTCAAAATCAACCCAGAGCCCTCCAGTACGGCGCGCGTCATCGCCAGCGTTGCGTCTGCGCGTTAAATCCTGGAATCAATCGTAATTGCTCTGCATCAGCGTTTGGGTATTGTTATCAGGGCCGGGGTGGTGAATCAACAAACGATTTTTAATCTTCAGGTTCGCACTCTGGCAGCAATAATCCCTGAAATCAGCTGAAAATCTCAAGCAGTGCCTGTTTTCAAAGCCACGAACCCGTTCGTAGTCGGACCTAGCCCTCGCGGCTCACCACTCCAATGTGGCGATGCGCACTATATACGAAAATTAACGAAAATGTGAACGCCTGTTTCTTCCACGGCCGGAACCTGGTGATGGTCACGAAATACTTTATCTGCGACGTAGCGCCAGACTAGCATTTTCGCTGATGTGGTGTCGCCCTGAAACGTTCAGAAGAACTGCGAGTTGGGCGTGTTGGTACATGTTCATGGTGGGAAAAGCGCTACAGTAACAAGGACAAGTGAGTACACGGGACAAAGCGCTTTGTCCCGTGTACTCACTTGTCCTTGTTACTGTAGCGGTTTTCCCACCACGCCCTGAAACGTGTAACTCAGAGTCAACGCCACGTGGGACATCAAAGTTACGCTGCCACAGCTACGTATATTAACGGCGTGACGGGTATACGCGTTGAGCCATCTGTTTATTCGGCTTTTGCAACCTACAAATAGCAACCATGACGGTTGAGGGTGGAGTGCTTGCAGGCACCAGCGACGCTGGTGAACGTTATGAACTTGGCAGCGTATTACAATCAAACGCGACTCATACGTCCATTTTTCTCGCAGCTTACGACATGTCGTCTGCCGGTGAGTGAGCACCTTTCTCTTTTGGTTACTCTTCTCCAAATGTTTTCCAATTATAAAATACACAAATGAACGGGAATAAACAAACAGCTACAACGTACTGCTATGCTCGACAAGGGTTCATCATATTTAACCCTTTCCTGCCCAACACAAATATTTTTGAAAACAATTGCCGCATGTAACTGATTTTTATGCATGTACCCCTTTCTGATGATCCTTCGAGAAGTGAAAATGGAAAGCTCAGAGTATTTCACACAGAAAACAAACCCACACATACGTGTGGGGTGGGCTTCTATTCCTATGATCTGCGTGCTGTAAGACTACCTAAATACGGCATCACGCGCAGAAAAACTGCAGAGTGCACGTATTATTTATAAGTTTTAAATTAGTTTTTAGAAGTAGTTTATTAAAAATAGGATTTTGTGAAACCTAATGAAAATAATGCTTTAAATATTCAAATATTTAGTTATAAATAATATTTTTATCATAAGTAATTGCGGAAATAGTTCAAGTTCAAGGCGCAAGAAAACATAAACCATGAGCCAACCCAAAACTGCGAATAAATGAGACACCAAGGAAGCCAGAAAAAAGTATTTATTGCTAACCCTTCAGTGAACGAGCCCGCGCGCCTGTACCGCCCAGCAAAATGTTCGTGGCGACAAAATCCCAGCCCAGACATGTGTGGGTGCATTCTTCAAGCGTGATGGCGGAACGCACATGAAAGGAACAGGTGTATTTTTTAGCCGATCATGTTTTTCAAAGTCCTGCAAGCGGTGTCTTACGCTTATTATTCAGAAAATACGAGAATAGCAAGAAGAAATATCTTGAAAGCGGCTAGTGTGACGGAGTTGGCTGTGGCGCCGTTTTTAATGTGCGTTTTCTCGCACCCTGGTGGCGAAATGAGTTAACTACCGAAACCAATAAAGTCTAGGAAGCCTTCGCAGCGACTACCCATGGCTGTGAAACTGAAACCGAAACAGGTGCCACTTAGCATACGAATTTGTTGATCCACAGGTTAGTGTGGGCTGGGTCGTAAACGTAAAGGCTTAATAAATAAATGCGAGGTGTTTGAGAAACGTTCGCAGAAGGCAGAAAAGCGAAAATGGACCGTAGGCAGCGACGGTTTGTGCTAACCAGCCTTGTTTGTTCTACCATATACACGAAATAAAATTGACCTACGAAAAGATAGTGACCATGCGAACGAGAGCAACGAGTATATCCCTGTCCCTCTGTCGTGTTACTTCTGATACCCCGCTTCACTCTATACTACGCTAGTCTCCCGCCCTGCACGTGTCTTTGAAGAGAACGGCAAGCCTTTATTTATATGCACTACATGTGAAGCCCAAGCCAGTTGTAGCTCTTACAGTGAGGCTTACAAGTTCTTCATCGTCTTAATAATCGTGTGTTATTGCGCTAAACAGTGGCCATTAGCAAGGAATCACTGCGCGGCAATATTAAGGACTGAAATTTAGACAGAAACGGCGGTCCATAGCACCATTACTCAGAGGAGGCCTTTGAAAAAAGGTATTATGTCTACCCAGTATTACGTTTCCCCGCAATGCGAAATATGAGCGCTACTGCCGAGATGCCTTTTTACTATGGAGAAGGCTTTTATAAATATGACTTCGAGGGACCACAGCGCTTACACATACGGTACAAAGCGCAAGAAAACCTGTGTGAACCAAAGCAGGCGAGCAATGTATAATTGATGACTAAGTAATACTTAAAGTGGTGACCATGCGTTAGTAATTTATACTAACCATTAGTAAGGCGGAATAAGGGGAGGACGGCATAAAATAAAATGTTACTTGCGGTACGAACAGGAATAAGGATGGCTGAATGATTCATTTGAAATTTATTGAAATGGTTGGTGATGTGAGTAAAAAGTGCAATAAGACGAATTAAGATGCATACTAAGGTATTCTAAATTGGTCTAAGGAAGGAAAATACCGTCGCTCTTGTGTCGGGAGGTGGGTGTAATTGTTTCAATAGTACGCCTCTTATTTGGCATTCAAAGCATGTAAACAAATATTTGTTGCACGAGAACTTTGAACTTTTTGAGATAGGTTACGTAATTATGCGGCAGTACCTACCATTGTCGCAGAAGAAGAAAGTGTACGACAGCTGCATATTACCGGTACTCACCTACGGGGCAGAAACTTGGAGGCTGACTAAGAGGGTTCAACTTTAATTGAGAACGACTCAGCGGGCAATGGAGCGGAAAATGCTAGGTGTAACATTAAGGGACAAGAAGAGAGCAGAGTGGGTCAGGGAGCAAACTGGTGTTAAAGACATATTGGTAGAAATTAAGAAGAGGAAATGGACGTGGGCAGGGCATGTAATGCGAAGGCAAGATAACCGCTGGTCGTTAAGGGTAACAGAGTGGATCCCTAGAGAAAGCAAGCGCTGCAGGGGGCGGCAGAAAATTAGATGGGCAGATGAGATCAAGAAGTTTGCGGGGATAAATTGGTCACGGTTGGCACAGGACCGAGGTAATTGGAGAAGACTGGGAGAGGCCTTTGCCCTGCAGTGGGCGTAGATAGGCTGGTGATGATGATGATGATGATGATGATGATGATATGTCCAATAATCAAACCGAAATCAAGGGCACCCACAACAGTGGAAATGATGTTGACGCTTTTTGAAACAACTGAAATGAAGTGTTGAAAGAGCCTGTCGAGTAACCAGCATATAACTCGGTGACTTCCGGACGCCCTCCCCCCTCCGTTCCGCCAGATGATCCTTCGGCGGTCAGGTGCCAGGGTACCATCTACTATTCCTTCCGGCGCGCTGGGCCGTTTTCTCTCTAGGCGTTACCGTCCCACCAAAGCCCTGCAGCCTCACACGGCTGCGCGTACTTCTCGTTCGCATAGTTTCAGATTGTGGAAAGAACTAGCAGAAAGGAAGGTACTCCAAATTCGCTGTTCCGCTGTTCCCTCATTCATTCTCTGTACCCTCCTTATGTGTCCCCTCCCATCCTTCCGCTGTAGCCTCTTCCCCTTACACGAGAGCACTCGGTGTTCCCGCTAACGCCAAAACACTGTTTAACAATGTAGAGTAGAGTCGCAAATTATTGCGTTATATGGAGAACTTTGGTAAATCGAGTTAAGCATGTCTTGGTCCCGTCATTTGGTACATTTGATAATATACTGTAGCGGCATCCAGGAAGCTTTTGCGCCATCGTATTTGCGAAGCGTATATGCTCCGAAAATAAAATGACGGCCCCTGCCGGCGAAACGAGACCGTAAAAAGAGTTACCTAAACAAGAAAGACCCCCTTCCGGGAACTACAAACTTATTTCCCGCGAATGAAGTCGGTGATGCCTGCTTGTGCGCGCTCTGTAAACAGCGGCTTCCCGAAAGTCCCTTAAGTTTTTAGTGCGTCCAGTGCGTCTTGGTATCTTCATGAGCTCCGGCAAACATTGGCGGCATATCAGAGGCAACCCTCACTTTAGGGCAACTACCCTCAACGAACTAGCTGCAAAACGATGGGGAAGGAAGAACGGAAAGCATGCCTCGAAAAGTAAGACCACCGAAGTGCGAATGGATAAACGGAAACACTTTTATTAGAGACTGGAAGATGAAGGAGCAACGCGAAAGGGAGCAACAAAAGAAAAAAAGAGAACAGATGGAACCCGAGGTACTTCGCTTGAAATGGAACGCCTCCTGGAAAAAAAATTATTTACCGCTCGTGCCATCTGGTGAATTCAATCCAAAATTAGAACTCCCGTTTTGCGTCACTCAGTTTTGTAAAACTGGGACAAAGGTTTTCCTGAATGTTATCTGTGGGTCTCCATGAAGCAGTTTTGAGACGTTCTCTACAAGATGACCGAAAACAATGCTTTTTGAGCCGCGTTCTTTGAGTGAAAGTTCTTTAAACGGGCACAGGTCGTGATATTTGTTTCCTTCTTTCGAGTCGGCCAAAGCACTGGGTTCAATGGGCGTCTGAAGGGAGATCCAGATGGCTCCGTTAACTTTTTTGTGACCGCGCCTATTCAAAATCGTTCAATTTGAACGATTTTGATGGCGTCCCAGGAGTTGCTGGAACGAGTAAAGCTGTTCGGAGTTAGATCAGAAAACGCCCTTTCAAAATCATTTTTTTTTTAATTTGCAACAAAAACGTAATTTTCGGCACACTTATGAATCACCTCGGTGTGGAAAAGGGGCGTGGTCATCGCGTGTCACTGCTACGAAAGGAAAATGCCTGCTACTCGTAATTACTCTGGCAGTGGCGGCCGCTTTTCTGATGGAAGCAAAAAGCAAAAGCGCCCGTGTGTACGACATCCCCAGGTGGTCAAAATTAATCCGGAGCCCTCCAGTACGGCGCCCGTCATCGCCTGCATTGCGTCTGCGCGTTAAACCCTGGAAACAATCATAATTGCTCTGCATCGGCGTTTGGGTACTGTTATCAGGGCTGGGATGGTGAATCAGCAAACGATTTGCCACCCTAGCTGCCCACGCTGCGGTCACGGGTACCCTAACAACCAGCACTACATGTGGGACTGCTTAGAGATTATACAGACAAGAAACATATACAGAGACTCCCTTTCCCCTACTCCTGGCACTTGGGCGGAGTGGGTTGACCCCCCAGAGGATCCCCAAAAACAACTCGCTCTCCGCAAGCGGACGAAAAGCGCCGGCCGGTACGCGGCCTCAGTCCGACAATTGACCACCTCCTCATTACGACTGACAGAAGAGGAGCACTGGGAGGCCCTCCTCCAACACATTGAGGCAGTTCTTGGGGGCGACTGGTAACAGCAGCTCCTTCCCCCAGCAACGCAGAAGCCTTATAGAACAGCAAAGAAAGATGTTTCTCTCTCTCTCTCTCTCAATCTTCAGGTTTGCAGTCTGTCAGTAATAATCCCTGAAATCAGCTGAAAATGTGAAGCAGTGCCTGTTTTCAAAGCTGCTTTATGATTTTAGGGAGTATTATTGCCTTTTCACACGTTCTAAGTTGTGTTGTAGTTCTACGTAACTCAGGGCAATTCACACACAGTTGACAACAGTTTCGGTTTCGTTTCTGCATCGCCATATTGATATTTAGCGCTACTACGCAGTTACCCAACTTCAGGCTACCTGCCATTGCGCCTTGAGCGTCTGCGACTGTTCCTCGAACAAAGCATGCCAATCCTGATTTCACCCGACCGTAACCCTATTTCTCAGATGAGAACTTCAGAGTCAAGTCAAAAGATAACATCCAGTCCCCAGATATCTGTTCCGACAATCAGAGCGCTTCAAACCGGCCTTGCACACTGCCAGCAGTTCGCCTGCCAGTTTCGTTTTCATACGAGGGTACCTTCGGGGGTCTAGTGTTGCTACTTAGGTGAACTGTATATTCAACCGGAGTCTTCAATAAGTTTTGTACTGTTTCATTTCAAAAATTTTGGGTGGCGCTGAAATGAAGAAGGCATGTAGTGCTGATTTTTTTATCGCGCAACCGCTACTCGGCAATAGTTTGCCGGGCACGATTCTAGCGCATCGCACCTTATTTCTGATAGCAAGGCTAACATAGCGAGTCAGAAGATGATAATAAAGCTCAATGTTATGTTTCGAGAGATAACTGAACGTTAACGTCAACAAGCATCAACCACGGAGTTCTGTTTTCAACTTCAAGCATGTTTTTCCGCATCGCGTGCTTGTCCCAAATATTATGCTCGCCGTTAATGCAGAGTCAGTCATTAACAAGATGTTTTTACGTTACATGGGGGCAAACTGGTGCCTCTGATAATGTCATACCGCCAGATGTCTTCCTCGGAACCACCCGAAATTGCGGATTTTTAAATGGAGGTTGGGCTTCACCACATGACACGACAACCACGCGTCCTAGGATTTTTTTAGGTGCTGAGTACCTTATGACTAGGGCTCCGTGTTTTCGGTGTTTATTTTGCTTAAAAATCGGCGGATGTTTATCGGAGTTTATATTTTTGGCGGAAATTCGGCGTTTATCGGAGTTTATTTCCCTTAAATCCCCAATTCTCCGATATTCGGAGTCATGCATTATTCTCAAAACCCGAAATCTTAGATCAATTCATATCTGAATACTAAAACATGAAAACACACGAAGCACATTTTATTTTTTCTAGAAGGTTTCAATGCACAAAAACATATACGCACAAGCAAAATACTTGAACACAGAACACCTGTATTTGTGCGTTATAACAACCTTACCTTAAAGCTTGTTGTAAAACACGCCAGCATACTTTGCGATGTTGCTGTCAGTGATCGAAGCGCGCTCCTTCCGATTGACGACTCTCAGCTTTGAAAAGGCCCGTTCAACGTTAGCGCTAGCAACAGGAAGCGCCAGAAGACGCAGCGCGCAGAGAGAAAGCACTGGCCACTCGACATTGTGAAGTCTGCAAAACGACAGGGGTTCAACAATGTTACATATCTCATAGCACCGATAGTTCGCAAAATCATTCAGGAGCTGGCTCATGTCGTCAGTTTCAAGAAGCACTAATTGAAAAATAGGCGCATAGGTTTCGAACGCGCAGGGCAGCTCATGCTTCACATTTGGATTCACAATTTGAACACAGTACCAAAACGATTCTTTGGTGTACTGGAGTTGATCGCACAGGTTTCTCTCAGATGTCTGTCTCCACTTTTCGGCGACAGCAGCGTAGTATCCGTGAAAGCCTGCGACAGTCTTTAAGCGGTCATTCTCGTCAAGGAGGTCTAACAGACTTGTGACATCTGATGCGAAGATTTCGGTTGGATCACACCATTGAGTGGTGAGTGCGTGCAAACGAACCCCCAGTATGGGATAAACTTGGTGTGCCAGGGTACTCTCTGCCTCAAGTTCCTTAATGATTGAGAGCACGGCACACGAATTGGTCTTCAGAAACCTCATCTTAAGAAGCAAGTCGTGCACAGCTTCAGGCGATGTAATAAGACTCTTGAGCTTCTCACACTTCGTTCCCTTGGCTTCGTCGCTTCTCAAAAAAGACAAAATGGCGCGCCAGTAGTCCAAAATATCTTCTAGAGCTTCATAAAAAGAGAACCGCCTTGACGGACATACGGTTTTCAGCGACTTGATGGTCATGCCCATGGCCAAGCACACAAGACCAAGCTTTCGGCGCAGCTCCCGCGATGATTTCAAGAGGGCAGGAAAGTGCACAACAAAATCGTGAAGTACGTTAAACGGGCTCGTCCTGATTCCTTCTTCCAGAGCGTTGTTGAGTACGTGGCACGGATCTTTGAAGTGAAGCGCTTTGAATTCGGGGTTGGAGAGTTGCAGGTCCTTGTGAAGCTTCTGCATGTAGAAGGCTGAGTCGGAGCACAATACAGCTATGTCACCTAAGGTCTTTCCAACCTGCTGTAGGGTGGTTTGCATCAACATGGCAATTGATACTGCGTTACACTGCTGAAATATTTTCAAGTCTATTATGAGGGCTCTACGTAGAGGAAGCTCGTCATCGTAGAATGTTGCAAGCACCGCCACGGCCGGACGTCCGCGAAGTTCCGGCGACTCGTCGATGGTGACGGAAATTGGCTGGTCTTTCATCAAAGAGCTTATCGTCGCAAGGTCTTTGTCACTGACCTCATGTAGGTATTTCCGATATGGTTGGTCACTACCTGGCATCGTGCGTGCCGCCGGAGACTTGCTTCGAAAAAGGCTGCCAAGAGGTCCATCAGCCTGGTGCAGCAGAATCCCAGCATGACAGAGTGCACGGCAAAACTGGTGCGGGATGTCATTCGCGTCTTCTCTCTTCGAGCGGTCCCGAGTGATGTATTCTTCCAGCGAACTTTGCTGTGGCGAGTTGCCTGTGAGATAGGAATAACAAGACGATGTGAATAAATCGGACTCCGACAATGCAAGTCGGTTTAGACCCTGGCATAGAAGTAAACGTGCACGACGAAACCCCGTGAAACTGTACGAAACGTGCTAAATTCATTCTCACGTGGCCGTAAATTCAAAGCACCAACAATTCAGCGAGGACTTACTTGTGTCCGGAAAGCGCGTCTTCATACGGACGTGGCGCTGTGATTGTGAATGCTCCGCAATTCTCATGGCGCCCTTGCCGTTGGCAATGCTAACTGTCACACGACAAAGCTTGCCAACGATGCCTCCTTCAGAGGACGTTGACTCTTCAAAATCACTATACTCCTTTACGTAGTCTCTGCAAAGCTTTCGTTTCCGTCCCATTTTGCTTGCACGAAATTTGTGTTGACGCGCTACAGAAATGCGTCATGTGAGCATGCCACGCTTTCCCACAGCAGGCTTTCCGCGCTGGACCCTCACTGCCGTGGCTGTCTGAAACTGTTCCTCTCGCCCGCTCATGCGAGGAAGAGCAGTCCAATCACAGACACCCAATGCGCCGCGCGCAGAAGCGGGAGGCGAAGCCCTGGGACCGTATATTCGATGTTGTCTGCGCGCCCTAGCGCCGCTGTCGCCTGGCGCGCCTTAGTGTCGCCAGGGGACCGTATATCAAGAAGCCATCTCGCGCTCCCGGGGCCCGTGCATTCGTTGACCTGTTGACGTCTCTCGCTTCGTGCACGATAATGCCGTTATTAAATATGCGATGATTGCGGTCTCCGAGATACTGTCGACGCGCGGTAAACATTACATCGGTCAAACCAGGGAATGTATCAATGAGCGCTTAGAACTTGCCCTTTGGATAAAGAAGGGAACCAGGTCATTTTGGCCCTTGAAATCGGAGTTTATCAGATAAATCCGAATTGTCGAAAATTTTACCTGCGAATGTTTACCGGATTTTTTCGGATAAAACCGAAAACACGGAGCCCTACTTATGACCACACAATGTCCGTCCACGACCGTGCGCAAGCATTTACAACCGCAAAAAATCCCATAGGCCCCGGCAAGGTTGGAGCCTGTGTCTGGTAGACCAGAGAGAATAGTAATCCCCGGCTACACTAGCGCCCGAATGTCATTTTGAACCAAATGTCATTTGACTCAAACGGGGTGCTTCGTATGCCATTCAGTATTCACTGTGCCACACTACAATTTCGATCGCATTTGAAAGCTTTCACAATTGCTCACCGCGCTGTAGGGGAACTGTTGTCGCCCCATTCAGTTTTTGTAGAATAATACAACAATCAAACTTAGTAGCAGTCTAAGGCAGTAAAATAAAAATTTAGAAGAGCCACCAGTTTTGTCTTTAATCTGGTGGCTGTTTGCATAGTTTTATTCTTTTTTCTGCAACTGAACCACTGGTTTTGAGAGTGTGAAAATTATATATGTTGATTTCATATTTTAAGTAAATCAACAGTGAACAAAGTTCCACAAACAAAAATTACGCCCATCTTCCCGCGAGGTAACACTGATGTGATGCGACGCATCAGGGGGGGCATTTGGACTGACGCTGGTGTTAGATTGCGTCAGTCCACTCGCTGAAGGGACTGTCGCTTCCACCACGTCTTCATCGGAAGAATCAAGTCAAGCACGGAGTCGTCAAGCAAAGTCACGCGAAGCCGAAGGAGAGCGAGAGCTGACTGAACTGCCGCAGCGCGCTACCCGCTTTGTATTCACAGCGCCTGAAGGAGAGAAGACAGCGGAGGAGAGTCGCGCATGCGCGCACTTGCGCGCCGGAACAGACGCGAGCGGAGCTAAGCGCGCGGGCGCAGCTGTTGTTGTTTATGATAATGAGACGGAGTGAGAGTGTTGCGCCAGCTGTCGGAGAGAAGAACGGAGGAGAGTTGCACATGCGCAGGTGGTGTGCGGACGCCGACGACGCAGAAGAGACATACCCCAGAGCAGGAAACGCGTCGCATCTAAAACTATTTTGTTTGTTTTACGTACGGACGTATTATAGTTTTTATTGCCGATCGAAGACGCTGCATGCGAGAGTGCTACAAATCGCATTTGAAACCCAAAATGTCTTTATCGGTGCTCATTTGGGCCGAATGGCCCTTCAAAACCTAGTGTAGCAGCACAACTGGGCATTTGAGTCAAATGAAATTTGGTTCAAATGACATTCGGACGCCGGTGTAGCAGGGCTATTAGTGTCAGCCGTCTCACCCATTGGCCTACGACCGTGAGTTAGTAACCAAGAGTCAAACAGCTTACTCCCTCACCTGTAACGGTGCGGACTACCTTAGGACCTCGCAATGTCCGTCCGCGTCCATCCGTGCGCTCACCACCATCAAGCGAAAACCAAGCGAAATTATATTTGAGGCGTGAGTTTTAGTTTCATTTAGGGACTATTCAAGGTGAAACTCACGGCTCAAATCGAATGGCGGTCGGGGCGCAAATCGGATGTCACTAGGGGCGCAACTTGGGTGTTGTGAAGGAAAGTTTGGCATCCACTTAAATGCAGCCATACGGCTACAAAGGAAAGCTATACAGCTTTCTCAGAAACTTCGCAGTTGAAGAAAAATTCGTCCTGGTAGCTTTCTCAGAAACTTCGCAGTTAAAGAAAAATTCGTCCTGGCCCTGGACCAGGACGAATTTTTTTTGAACTGCGAAGTTTCTGAGAAAGCTGTATAGCTTTCCTTTGCAGCCGTATGGCTGCATTTAGGTAGATGTCAAACTTTCCTTCACACAAACCTACTTCACCTTGGGGATTTCCCCTAAATCTGGTCCATTACTTGAGTGTTATTTCGAGTCCTCGTACCCCGCACCGTCGCCATCATCCACGGTGTGGAGATGCTGCTGTTATTTATACCTGAGAAACTGTTCCCCGCAAGTCGACGTTTTTTTCTGGGGCGTGTTTTTAAAATTTTCGATACAAAATGTATATTATAATTTTTTTTGTACTACCGATGGTTTATTATACATAGCCCATTTCTTAACATTTTTTCTAACAACTTGACAAATTTTGATTTGATATTTTTTTCGCAACAATTATGAATGAACACATTTAAAATAACTGATGTTATTGGAAAGGTCATTAAATTATCTGCATTTTGTGTTCCTGTAATTATCAATGGCGGATTCGGTCGGCCGCTCCGGTTCTCTGGCTCGGAGTCACCAGATGCCAAGGCGGCTTGCAATCAGAGCGCGAGAGGCAGCGTACCAACTGAATGCATCGACGATCTCGGAGCAGCGCGCCTGTAGCGCCACCGTGCAGCCAGCAGGGGAAGACGCCGGGTAAACCCACGGCCGGGCTAGAGCAGCGGCGTGCGGCGTTTTTAATTTTTAATCAACGCCCCGCCCCATTTATTACATTAAAATAATAGAATATATTGCACAATAGTTATATTATTAGTAAATATTACAATTATTATGTTTTCGGCGGCGGCCAGAAAGGCCCATCGGCAATCGCTGGGAGCGTATGAAGACACGATTTAAGAATAAAATATTGTTATAATATTGTATTATCGTACAGTAGAAGATTATCGTAATCTCTGCAAAAACCTCCAACCTATCTCTTTTATAGGGCGCACCCACAAGTCCGCCCCGGATGGCGAATAAGTGGTCAACATAGTTGTGTGGCTTTGCAAGCCCTGATTGAAATTTCCACGAAGCCCAGCGTCCAGCATGTATTTTCACCCCAATAATAACCCAGAGTTACGAAATTCTGCTCCGGTATGATCGCAGTTAGGCAACATAGGCACGAACGCTGCGAAAGCAGCCCGAGCACGCGCCAAACAGCCTACAAATACAAGCGCGCAAGGACCAGGCAAAGGTAGGCTCCAGCAGCCCCCCCCCCCCCCCCCCCCCCCCCGAGGAGAGCAGCGGAACCTTACATCGATACTGAGCTGCATTGTTCTCGCAGACACTGCGAAGGCCGTATCAACACAGCGCGCGCCGCCGCTTTAGTCCGGCCGTGGTAAACCGCGGCGTTTTGTCTCACGTGACCCCTACTCGCGGCCAGATGACGCCACGCTCTCACTTCGGGGTCAGAGCGGTCGGGAGTGCTCCGAGCCGGAAACGGACGCTCCGAAAGAACGAACCGAAAGTAGTTCGAGCGCTTGAATTCTACCAACCGAGGCGCGGCCGCTTTTCAGAGCGCTCTAGAGGGCTTGTAAACGCCCAACCAAATACTAACCGTTTTTTAGCAGAAAAAAATGTTTTCTTGTACCCCCAAAAATCGGTCCATTTTCCCACGCTCAGGAAAGAATAAATCCGGACATTCATTAAATCAGTTTCGAATAATCCGCGTTTTTATAATACGCGTTTTCGAATATTCCGCGTTATTCCGCCCTCTGCCAATACTGTACAGTTTTTCGTCCTAAGCAGGGATGAATTCGTGCAAAATCGGACGGTGAAACCAGTGTCAGTAGCTTTCTTTGTTAACCTGGGGCAAAACGGCAATACATGTCCCGGAAAGCACGGCAGGACCTTCTCTTTTGTTGCCTTCAGAAGCCAAGCAAACTTGCCTCTTTATGTAGCGTCCCGATTTTGAAGAGGCTGTCGTACGAGAACCGAACCCGTACCCACACCGTTTTTAAGGACACTAAACCCAATCTGGGACTGCACCGTAAGAAAATATAACCGTTACGGTTCAACTGCGGAATGGTTCGACATTGCTTTGTTGATGATCCGCGCCTACTTAAATTTCGGGGCTTTCATTTCGCGGTTTCGTCGTTTTCCTTCTTACAGGTATTATGACACTTTGAACGCATTATTCGGGGTCACCACAAAGGGTGAGAGATGGCAGCCATAATGGCAGAAATACTACGTTGCTGCTGGTGGCGTGCAAAGGGCAAGCCTGGGCAAACGACGTATCACTCCTGGCGTCGTGCAGGGGATATGAAAGGGATTTTGCAACTTTTCCTATGAAAGTTCCCGCTCCTTCCTTCGCGACTGGAAGCACGGCGAAAGCTATAGTTATCGCCAGCAGAGTGCTCCACTGCGCTATTGGTTTGCCCAGCAAATACTCCTTCCCTTCCCCTGTTCTTTTGTAAATTTCTTTTGAAAGCAGCTACGGAGTGCGTTCACTGCTGCAGCTGAAGCCGGCGTTCATTGCTGCAGCCGGCCAAGATCTGCTGCACCGCGGGAATAAAGTAATTCCAGCGGTCGAAGAATGCCAAGACCGGCAACGAGAAAAAAATACTTGAGCAATTTTCTGAGTGTCTCCTGGGCATGGAGCAGTGTTGGTGGCTTAGGTATTTTTCTACCGTATAATTTAAGTACTTGATGTGTTCGTCGCCTACGTTATGCAAGCACCTAGGATTTAGAAAAAAATGGGTAGAAAAAGTCGCAGGCCCCTGTGAGCATTACTTCGCACTTTCAGAGATAGATATACCATCTGTTGTAAACGCTTTCTACATTAAAACTATAACTATAGAGAGAGGGAAATAATTTTAAGCATTTCTGTGGTATTTTACACGCACATAGGTCCGACGCAGCTTTTTAAAGATCAGTATTTAATATTTATGCTTGTTTTTGCCATACCTTGGTGGCACGGGTAGGACGTCTGTCATATAAGCTGATTTAGTAAAGAAACATTGCGCAAGGATGAAAGGGCCGCTAGGGGGCTGCACCTGGCATCGGCGAACCACACTCGTCAAATCGAAGTTGCGGAAGCAAGAAAAACTTCACGGTAGGCCCAGATCACGTTAGGTCCATGGTAGGTCCAGTATCAACTTGACAATTTTCAAAACAATTCAATCTAACACGAGAGGCTGTACGCGTGGCCACTAGCCCGGGGCACATAAAAAAGCAACAGCCTGTCCACACGAGGATACCGTAAAGTCTACCGCACAACTTGACAATTTTCAAAAGAATTTAATCTAACACGAGAGCCTGTACGCGTGGCCACTAGCCCGGGGCACATAAAAAAGCAACAGCCTGTCCACGCGAGGATACCGTAAAGTTTACCGCCCAACTCACAGGATAAAAAACCATCAACCATCTAAATATGCACTCACAGTGTCAACTATGCACCTCAAAACAGCTGCGCACCCTTCTGATACAGCCTGTATTATAAGAACGGAAGAATGTTCGGCATACATATTTCAAATCACAAACGGGGTCCATCTACTGCCTGGACAAGTACCCCAAAGACAATTCCCTAATTGTTTACATCGTCGTCACTCAGTGACAACACCAAACTGGAAGAAAAAAAGGCCAGCAACTCTCCCAGACTCACCACTGGCCCTTGGTACAGCTTACCGAAAACAACTAACTTTTAGGTAGACACTATCCCAGTTAACCGTCCAATACGTACCGCCTGCACCCTGAACAGGATCCTTGAATAAATCTCGAGTGCTTCTCTCGGTACCCTTGCCACACACGGGATATAAGCGGTCCTTTCTCGGCACAGCGCACTGGAAAGATGGGCATACTCAGCAGCCTATACTCCAGGGAACTCACCACTACGTACTTTTCACCTCAGAAAAGTATTCGGCTGTACATGCCAGCTACAACACAACAATAAACCTCGACGAACACGCGCAGGTCTCGCCGGCAGACTCGCTTACACATTCAATGCGAGTACTGTGGGCCATGATGTCCTGTATTTCTGGACGGCGATGCTGAACACTACGGATGCACGAAAGTCGAAGAGTCGTCCTGGGAGCATAGCGATCGGACTTCCGCTGCAAACCCCCTGTCCGAAACTCCCGGTAACCGCGGCATGTTGGACGTCGTGCAATTTAAGTGAGACTACACCAGTGGCACACTGTGTGCTATCTTCAATTCCCCGCTACTGAAAAGAGAAACGAGACTGCCGACGCCGGCTAGACCTTGTTTCCTGCCATGCGAGTATGCCACACCATATTATCCATACCATACCATATACAATGCATCCATACCATACTACTATGCCATCGTACCGAGCCACCCACACAGTGCGTACGTGTGCACTGATGGAGGGAGAGAAAATAAGCAGCCTTTTTCTGCCGAACCATGGATACACGAAACAACGCACACATGCAAAAAATGCGAAATGTTTTGGGATGCTCAAAAAGCTACACGAAGTGACAGCCCGCCAAAAAACAGCAATGGCGGACGCACCAACACATAAACTGAGTATCCTTGCCGAGCGTTTGTACCAAGGCCCTCAGAGTCACGACCGATTGCTTGTCATAATTCATGGTGATGCATGGGGCTATCATACCTCCATATAAGACTGCTTGTTGTTGAGACCACCGAGAACGCCCATCTCCGTCGCTTGGGCGGCTTTTAAGATGGAGAGGAAAATCGAAAACTCTCGCGCGTAGGGATTTTCTGTAACGTTCATGATCCCAGGGTGGGAAAAATTGTTCCGGCCTAAACGGAGAAAGCAAAGCTAAAGTTTGGCAAGCCAAACGTAGGTCTGGTGAGCCAAGTCAAACCTTGTTATTGCTGTTTACAACAACATCAGTAAAATGTCTTTCAAGCAGTTCGCTTGTGTAAACTGAATAACGGCTTTTACACCCATTTAAAAAAAATGTGGGTGGCGACAATGTTTCCGAATCAGCAGAGATCTGTTAGAACGTCTGCACTATATTTTTGTATAACGTTCCTGGTATCACAATGGAAACACCATTCTATATAGCTGATTGTGAAAGGCAGCTCAATACCGTAATTACCACGGTTCGTGTTGCCGCTATTTCTTTGCTTCCTTCGCTTACAAGAGACAAAACAAACCTCGCTTTTATTCGAAGAGAGCTACCGAAGCTTGCACTAAATCGCGCAAAGCTTGGACATGGAGAAGTTTCAGGATATATTTTTCGTAAGCACTGAAGGACAGATCACCACGCATTTGTACATGTTTGAAGTTTTGCTATTTACATGTTCCGTCGTTCCTTCACACTCGCTAGTAGTATTCATGATACGAGACGGTTTTAACAGATCGGAAAAACGGTTCCGGTACGGTAACGTCTACTGTCTGGACGCCACTGCGCATGCGCAGAACCCTACCGTAAACCGGATCGACTTGGCCGGACGGTACCGAGACGTACCGTGTCCGTCATTCCAAAGTGGGCGACCGCTATGGAAGAGTTTGGTAGACGTACGCTTGGCTCACGCCTGGTCGAACGGATTGTAATGTGAGATCGTTTCAGAAAAATAGGTTGCAACAGGTCAAACCCGCGCGATTCTGACAGCTCAAGCAGCAAGCGAAACACGGTCACAACCCAACCGCCGTGGCTTGTGTCGTCTAGGGACGCATGTAAGATAAAGGCGGTACGGCTACACAATTAGTGTTAACAGCAACATGAGGCCCCTGTTGCTTTTTCTTTTTTTCTTTTTCTTTTTTTTGACAAATGTTGTCAATGTGTGTCGTGTTATTTTTTCTGTGCTGTATTGATATGTACCCAGTCAACTATTGCGTCCTTCTAAATGTAAACATGTAATCCCACCCTGCCCAGGCCCTGGCTCTCAGGCGGGCAGTATTCAATAAACAAATAAACCTGCACATCGGCAAGTGACCAACAGGCAGTACCAGTGCGAAAGGCTATCAAATGCAACGAAAAACTAGATGCAGCCAGCCGTAAGTACTCATAGCCCAGCTTGACCTGCTGGCGCCATCTGTTGAAGTGGTTGTAAAATGCCCGCTTCATGTTCATGCAGTCGATAGTTCGAATCTCCCTTGGGGCTCTGGATATTTTTTTAATACTGCCTTTAGCGCTTTTCAGAACTGAAAACTAATATTTCAGCAGAGGAAACGTCACAGTCTCACGAAGAATTGCCAAAAACGTACAACCAAAGTGACTCCCAGTAAAGGTAGCATGTCCGGTAGGTACCGTCTGCTATAACGCTTAAAACGAGCCTTCCCGGTACGGTCCGGTAGCGGGTGCTGCGTACCGTGCCGGAACCGTTTTTCCGATCTGCTATAACTCTCTAATGTGCATTGATATCATCGTTTTCCCTATGCCAAGCATTACATGCACGGTAACACTTGACGACTGGTGGGCCGCATCGCGCTCGCGAACGACGCTTGGGCGGCATTCCTGAAGTCGCGCCGAGTTTTAGTTGTGCAGGTGCTGCGCCAGCTCTGTCGTTTTTGGTGGCCGGGAAACCCGAGGCGCTCCTACCAGTTTTCGCCAGTTTTTAAATGCAGAGCATTCCAGTAACTCACGATGTCACCAGCGTTGGCGTCCGTAGTCCGAACCGTCGTTGTCCCTACTATATAAAAAAATACTATCCGACGCCCGGTCTCGATCCCTCAACCCTGCGGGCGGAACGCAATGTACATGGTACCCTAACCAGTGCGCCACAAAGCCGACACAGAATGGAATGCTTCGAACGCGCCTTATTTCGTTGACTCATTCAAATTACTGCTGACGAGCGCTCTCTGACCAAATTTCCTTGACTCATTCAAACTACGTCAAGAAGCTGCTGATACAACGCATTCACTACCACCAACTCCCCAAACACTAAACGTTAACGCAATACACCCACCCCCTATGCGACGCATTTACTCGAGTCCCCCTCGCGGGGAGATGGGCCCAATTTGTCGTTCGCGCCCGCTCCGATCGCTAACATCTGTGGCGTGATCGTGACGTCAACATCCCGCGATCGTGTGGTGGCGCGATTTCGGCGCTATAAAACTCTCTCGCGAGGGGCATTGGATTGGATTCGATTGGATTGGCTTGGATTGGCTTGGCTTGGATTCGTTTGGATTTGGATTGGATTGGATTAAAGTAGCAGCGATGGCGTAGAGGTAGAACACCCGCCTCACGTGCAGAAGTACCGTGGCTCGAATCCCGGTGCCGGACAATTCCCACCGGACTAAAAAAAAATGCCGCGTATTGCTGCAATTGCACAAAGAGGCTCGGGGTGCGGCCTGACCCCGGCCACCATTGTCGGTAATGCACTCCCCCACCGCAGCAGGATTGGCCACCCTGGTGTAGTAACGGCCACAACCTCTCATGAATACGCCAATTAACCCTCGGCCCTCAGTCCCCAGCGGCTGCGAAGCAACTGACCACGGCGGCGGTCAGACCTGTGACGCAGCAGAGGGTGCTAAGAATCCCTGCATCCGGACAGGCAGCCAATGGAATCTGAACCTGGCAACGTTTAACGCGCGAACCTTATCTAGCGAAGCAAGTCTCGAGGTGTTGTTCGAGGAAGTAGAGGGCAATAAATGGGATGTAATAGGGCTTAGCGAGATTAGGAGGGCCGGCGAAGCCTTTACGGTGCTGAAAAATGGGCACGTCCTATGTTACCGTGGTCTAGAGGAGAGAAGAGAACTGGGAGTGGGATTTCTGGTCAATAAAAGCATAGCTGGCAACATAGACGAATACTATAGCATTAACGAAATGGAAGCAGGTCTTGTAATTAGGCTCAATAAGAGGTACAAGCTCAAGGTGGTGCAGGGCTACGCGCCCACATCCAGCCACGACGACCAAGTAGTGGAACGCTTCTATGAAGATGTGGAATCGGCAATGGCTAAAGTAAAAACACAGTATGCCGTCGTTGTGGGGGACTTCAATGCTAAAGTAGGCACAAATCAGGCTGGAGCCAAGGCAGTTGGGAACTATGGTCTGGGTTGTAGAAATAGCAGGGGGAACCTACTAGTTGAGTTTGCAGAACGGAATAACCTACGCATAATGAATACCTTCTTGTGTAAACGGGAGAGTAGGAAGTGGACCTGGAGGAGCCCGAATGGGGAGCACAAAAATGAAATAGACTTCATATTATGCGAAAACCCTGGCATCGTGCAGGATGTGGAAGTGCTCGGAAGGGTAAGGTGTAGTGACCACCGCATGGTAAGATCTCGAATTAGGCTAGATTTGAGGAGGGACCGCAACAAGCTAGTACGAAAGAAGCCGATAAATGAGCTAACAGTGAGACGCAAAGCAGAAGAATTCCGGATCGCGCTGCAGAACCGATATTCCGCCCTTAACGAGGAAGCCGAGCGTACGACACAGGAAGCCAGCGACAACCTTACACGCATTATCACGGAGTGTGCAGTAGAAGTCGGGGGCACGATGGCTTGACAGGATACTGGTAAACTTTCACAGGAGACGAAAGATCTAATCAGGAAACGGCAAACCATGATAATCTCTACCGCAGCTGACAGAATAGAACTAGCGGAGCCTTCGAAGTTAATCAATAGGCGTAAGACAGCTGACATACGGAAGTGTAATATGGAGAAGATCGAATACGCTGTGAAGAGCGGAGGTAGCCTGAAAGCAGTGAAGAGACGTCTTGGCGTGGGGAAAAATCAGATGTATGCACTTAAGGATAAGCAAGGCAATGCCATCACAAATAGGGATAAAATAGTCACAGTGGCCGAGGAGTTCTATAGGGATCTGTACAGAAGCCGGGACATACAGGGTAATGCCGTACGAGACAGTAGTTCAGAGGAGATAGACATCCCACCAGTAACGACCGAAGAAGTAAGGAAGGCTTTGAAAGAAATGAAAGGGGGCAAAGCACCTGGTTAGGATTAGATAACAGCAGACCTCTTGAAGGATGGCGGCGAAATTGTACTTGAAAAACTGGCAAACCTGTATACGCAATGCCTAATGACCGCAAGGGTACCGAAATCATGGAAGAACGCGAACATCATCCTAATCCATAAGAAAGGCGACATGAAGGACTTGAAAAATTACAGGCCGATCAGCTTACTGTCAGTCGTCTACAAGGTATTTGCCAAGGTAATCGCTAACCGAATTTCTGCAACCTTAGATTTCAGTCAACCGAAAGAACAAGCAGGGTTCCGTAAAGGTTATTCAACAATGGTCCATAATCACACGATCAATCAGGTGATAGAGAAGTGCGCTCAGTATACTGAACCCCTATATATAGCCTTCATAGATTATGAGAAAGCATTTGACTCAGTCGAAACCCTAGCAGTCATTCAGGCATTACGGAACCAAGGGGTAGATGAGCATTATGTAAGAATACTAGAGGATATCTACAATGGGTCTACAGCTACCATCATCCTCCATAGGGAGAGCAGTAAAATGCCTATAAGGAAGGGTGTCAGACAAGGAGACACAATCTCTCCAATGTTATTTACAGCATGCTTACAAAAAGTATTCAGAACGTTGGATTGGGAACAGGTGGGAGTAAGGGTTAATGGAGAATACCTCAGTAACCTCAGATTTGCTGATGACGTTGCCTTGCTAAGTAACTCGGGGGACGAATTGCAAAGCATGCTTTCCGCACTCGGTGAACAGAGTAGAACCGTGGGCCTGAAAATTAATATGCAGAAAACTAAAGTATTGATCAATAACCTCGGGACAGCACAGCAGTTTGAGATAGGTGGCGGGGCAGAAACTTGGAGGCTCACTAAGAGGGTTCAACTTAAATTGAGAACGACTCAGCGGGCAATGGAGCGGAAAATGATAGGTGTAACATTAAGGGACAAGAAGAGAGCGGAGTGGGTCAGGGAGCAAATTGGTGTTAAAGACATATTAGTAGAAATTAAGAAAAAGAAATGGACGTGGGCAGGGCATGTAATGCGAAGACAAGATAACCGCTGGTCATTAAGGGTAACAGAATGCATCCCTAGAGAAGGCAAGCGTTGCAGGGGGCGGCAGAAAGTTAGATGGGCAGATGAGATCAAGAAGTTTGCGGGGATAAATTGGTCACAGTTGGCGCAGGTCCGAGGTAATTGGAGAATAATGGGAGAGGCCTTTGCCCTGCAGTGGGCGTAGATAGGCTGGTGGTGATGATGATGATGATGATGATGGAAAAAAGTGGATTGTGTTGGATTGTGTTGCGTCATAGTCGCGCCACGTTGCGTCATAGCCCCTCCACGTTGCGTCGTAGCCGCGACAGGGGGTTCACGGCACGTTTCACGTTTCTCCATCAACTTCATCGACAATGTCTACGCTGGAAGAGAAGGCGGCGCGGGGGCGTGCTCCGGATGCTGAGCGCAAGCGGCGCAAGCGAGCCGCCGACGCCGAACTTCGCCAGCGAGAAGCCGCAGCCATTCGTGAACGTCGGGCGGCGGATGCAACGCTGCGAGAACGTGACACTGCACCGAAACGCCGACATCGAGCCGACAACGACGACGTTCGCGAACGCGAAAACGCCCCTAAACGCAAGCGCCGAAAAGCGCATCCGGCCATGCGGCAACGAGAAGCGGCAGCAGCATGTGCTCGTCGACTCGCAAATCCGGAGGCTGCCGCTGCTCGAAGTGCGCTTCGTCGAGAGGATCCCAGCGTACGTCAACGAGAAGCCGAAGCCGAACGTCGTCGTCTGGAAGCGGACCCGGAGGCCGTAACGCGCGCCAGCGACAGGCCCAGGCGCGCTTCCGCGAGCAAGGCGGTGCCGACGCCCGCTTCAAGCGGGAATTCCTCGACCGCAGCTTCGACCACAGCTACGCCGTCTGCGACCGACTCTGGTTCAGCAACAACCTCACCACAGTCGGGAACATCCGGAACGATACGCACCAGAACAACTGGCTGCGGGTTTTTTTGAGTGCGTTCGTTCTGGACGCGGAGGGCGCGGCTGCAGCTGCGGTCGTCGTCGCGGGCGGCGCCGGGTCGGCTGCTGGCGCGGCTGACAACAATGTCGACGACAACGACAACGTCAACGACGGCGGCTTCGGTGGGTTCGTCGCCGCCAACAACGACAATAGCAACAACGACAACAGCACCGTTGTCGTCCAGCGGGTGATCGACGTCGTGGACAGCATCGACGACGTGACGGACGCCGGAGCGTTGGAGCGGTTCCGCACGTACGTCGTGTGCAACTCCTGCAAGGACTCGATGATCCGCGGCGTCGTCCCCAGCGTCTGCGTCGCTTACAGCTACAGGTACGCGTCGCGTCCTCTGGGTTTACCCGAGTTGAACGCGCTGGAGGAGCGCCTGATCGCGCCTAGGCTGCCCTTCATGAGCATTCGTCGTTTAACTCGGGCGACGGGGCAGTACGGCATCCGCGGGAAAGTTGTGAACGTTCCCATCGAAGTGCCCGTCTTGGTGCTGTCGCTGCCCCGTCGGGTCCCGGAGGACGCAGCGATCGACGTGAACATCAAGCGTGGACTGATGAGCCCGGCGACGTACAAGCGCGGCCTGGTCAAGCGTGGCAACATTCTGGCGTGGCTCAAGTACCTCGAGACGACCGAGCTGTAACGCGAGGTCGGGGTCACGTTGGACTGGGCTCGCTTGAACGAGTTGGAGGACGACGATGACCGCGGTGCCGGCGGCGGCGACGACAACAACGAGCACGTGGAGGAACTCCCCGAGCACGTGGACATCGACGACCCGGTGGAGCTGAGCAAGCTACTGCACGCGATGGAGCGCACGGTCGTGTACGACGACGAGGCCATGCACGCGCGCCGCCGCCGTCGTCGGACGAGGCGCTTCCAAAATCGGCGGCCGCGGGGCCATCGGCGACGGTCGAAGAGGGCGTGGTGGCGCGCAGATTGGTGGATGGCGAGTACGTGATGGACGTTGCTCGCGGCGAGAACGTGCGGCCTCTGTCGCTGTACATCGACGAACGCGCCGAGGAGCTCGCCTACCCCACGATCTACATGGGCGTCCGCCGTCGCCTCACGTCGCCGCGTGTAACCGCGTTCTCGACCGCCAACAGCGAGATCCGCCGGACGGACCGGCGTGGCGTGCGGCCCGAACACGTCCTGTACATGGCCGTGAAAGTGATGTAGTAGAGATGCGGTGGTGGGAACAGGTTGAAACCGGTGAACGAAGACCCCGTTGCGTGCGCCATATACACCGGCCGCATCTTCGACGTGATCCTCAACATCCTGCGCGATCGCCGCTGCTCGCCGTTCCGGCCGTACGTGGTTCGCGACTTCTTCAAGCTGGTCGAGTTCCAGCAGCGCGGTAGCGCCCACGTCCACACCGTGCTAAGGCTGGAGAACGACCTCGTCGACGAGGAGCTGAGCGGCGTGGACGGCGCCATGCCCCAGACCCTGGAGATGGTTCGGACGCTGCTTACGCTCGACACGGACCTCCTCTGCCGGCCGCGCACCCAGTGCCACGCGCACACTCACACGTGCTACAAGCGTGGGCGGACCCAGTGCCGTTTCGGCGCTCCCTTCATGCCGAGCGACGAGACGCGCATCGTGGTTCCGTTCCCGCCGCTGATGGCCGTGGACCAGTCAGGTGCGCTGGCGCCGCACGAAGAGGCGGAGCGGCTTCGTCGGCAGCAACTGAAAGCCAAGTACAACGAGATGCACCAGGGTCTGGAGCACGGGGACTTCGAGAGCCTGGAACAGTTCCTGCGCGGCTTCGACGTGGCTTCCCGCGAGCAGTACCTGGAGATCCTGCGTGCCGGCGCGAATCGACTGTACGTGCTGCACGAGAGGCCCGCCCAGAAACGGGTGAACGCGGGAGATTCTGCATCGGCAGACGTTGCCTCCGGGCACCGGCGAGCTGCTGCGAGTCTTCCTGCGGGACAGGCCGGCAGCGGCAAGACGTTCATCCTGAAGTTGGCCATGGACGCTTGCAACCGCTGCAACGCCGGAAGCTTGGACGAAGGTGGCACGAGCGAACTGGCGACGACGGCGTCCGTGTCGATGCGCAGGGCGGGCCCCTCGTGCAACCCGTACAACGCGTACGTGGTGTGCGCGAGCAGCGGGAAGGCCGCCGTTGCCGTCGGCGGGATGAGCGTGCACGCGGCATTCAAGCTGTGCCGAACCAACTCGAGCAACACCAAGTACAGCAAGCTGCGATCTGCCGAGATGGACGGCGGCCTCAGCCACAGTGACCTCAACGCGTTCCGAGTCGCCTTCCGGCGCGTGAGGTGCGTCGTTGTGGACGAGGCCAGCATGATGTCGGCCGACCAACTCAGGGACGTCGACAGCCGTCTCCGGCAGATCATGCAGTGCCGCAACGTACCCTTCGGCGGACTCGACGTGATTCTCTGCAGTGACCTCCGGCAGCTGCCTCCCGTTCGCGCCAACGAAATCTACAAGCGTTCGCGCAACGACGAGGGGCTCTTCGTCAGCGACGTGTCCTGGCACCACGTGAACTACTTCCCCCTCGTTCGCGTGGTGCGCCAGGCCGACAACCCCTTGTCGTCGCTCCTCACCAAGATCGGGGACGGGCGCGCGCTGGACGACGACGAGGTCACGCTGCTTGAGGGAAGGTTTGTTACCGCCGAGTGCGCTCGAGAGCTCGCTGCGTCGGTGGTGCGGATCTTCTTCTTTAACAAGGAGGTCACCGCGTACAACGAGTCTGTTGCGAAGGAGGTGGAAGATCAGCAACGACAACAAGAACAAGAAGAATCGACTACAATAACGACTACAACGACAACTACGACGATGGCGCCCACCGTGCTGTGGTCGCGCGACCAGTTTGCGGGCTGTAAGACTTCCCACCTCCTGGAGAATGCAAAGTCGATGGTCGACAAGATGAGTACCACCGAAATGGGAAACCTCGCTCGACGCATCTACCCGGTGGTGGGGAAGCCTTACATGCTCACGTTTAACGTGGACGTGATCGACGGGCTCGTCAACGGCGCCGTCGGTACACTGCAGCTGGTCGAGTACGGCCGCTCCCAGCAACAACAGCAGCAACAACAGCAGCAACAACGACAACAACAGCAAGACCAAGATAACCAAGACCAAGAACAAGATCAAGAAGAAGAACAAGCAGAAGGCGACGGTGAAATCCGTCGCAAGCGCCTGTGGTTCAAGTTTGACGTGCCCGGCGAGCTGACGCGAGTCAAGGCCAGGCTCGCCGTCCTCGAGGCGACGCAGAGCGGATACGGTGACGTGCTCGCCAAACACAAGGACTGGGTTCCGATCGAGCCGCATTCTGTGACGTTCACCATCAACTGCAAGTCTGCAATCGCTTGCAACCGCACCCAGTTCCCCGTTGTTCAGGCGAGCGCGATCACCAGCACAAGTCGCAGGGCGGCACCTACCCGTCCGTGGTCTACGAATACTCGAAGACCCACAGCCAGAAACTCGTCTACGTGGCGCTGTCGCAGTGCACGCGTCTCAACGGGCTCTACCTGACGAACGTGAGCGGCGACCACACGTTCCACCATCGGGTCGCCAATCCCGACAAGCCCATGCTAGACGAGTTCCAGCGAATGAAGAATCACCGACTCGAGACCGTCACCGGGCGCTACCTTAACGCCATCCATGAACAACGACAGCAACGGCAGTTGACGCTCGCGCTCCTGAACGTCCGCTCCCTGCGTGCGCACGCCGTCGACGTTGGCCGGGACGCCGTACTCGGCCGCGTCGACGCGCTGTGCCTGTGCGAGACGTCGATGGCCAACCAGCCGGGAAAAGCAGACGCCGGTGGTGCTGCCGTTGGCATCGACGGGTTCGCGCTGGTGACGGAAACGATCACGGCGGTGGGCGTAGCCGAGCGGGCGGCGTTTCCGTCAACACCAACGTAAACGACAACGAAAGCAAGAACGCCCTCAAGCTGACAAAGGCATTCGACTACGCGGACAAGCGAGGAGAGTACACCGCATTCAACGTAGACGCTCTCCTCGCTACCGTCGTGGTCGTCTACCTCTCGCCACGCCTCAATCGGGACGAGGTGCTAGACATGATTGGACGTGCGGTACAGCAGCACCAACAGCAACAGCACCAACGACAGCACCTCGTCATGGTCGGAGATTTCAACGTCGACATTCGCAAGGACGACTGGATCGTTAGGCGGGTAAGGGAAGCGTACGGTCTCAACTGCGTGTCCGACCACAACGATGTGAACAGCAGAGCGCCGACGACGATTCACGGGTCCTGCATCGACCTCGTCTTCGCGTCAGCCTCCTCGTCATCACCATCGACGTTGCGCATCAGACCGTTGCTTCCCGATCCCCTAACAGTCCACTTTAGCGACCACAAGGCAGCCGTCCTTGGCGTCTCGTGTGGCGGTGGCGACAACAACGACAGCATCAACAACGGCAGCAACAACAACAGCAGCAGCAACAACAACAACTAACGATCGCCTCATCGACTCGCCCTCGATTGGGGACCAAGTCAACGAGAGCCATTTACGCGTTCACGAAGAAAGAAGACAGAAGAAAGAAGACAAGATTAAACAAAGCGATCATAACCTGCTAATAAATGATGTCACGTGACCTCGCAAATTGGAGTCGTCGTTAATTACAACAATTACAACAATAGCAACAACAATTACAACAACAACCAATACGTAATCCATACGACTTGCAGGCGCGCCCCCCGCGGAAATGCTCTGCATTTGATCGTGCCCCTCGCGAGGGGGATGTTTAAGATAGCGACAGGTGTGGATTTCAGCACAAGTTTTAAATGCAGAGCATTTCAGTAACTCACGATGTCACCCGCGTTGACGTCCGTAGTCCGCACCGTCGTTGTCCCTACTTTTCTTTAAGCTTCAAGGAAAGGCTCACGAAATAGTTCATCCACTCAAACTGCTGCCCCTCTCCGCATTGTTGAAAAGAAAAAAGAGAAACGAAATCTCACAAGGTTTCCCAAACACCTTCCTGTTTTTGGCCATACACCTGATGGACAAAAACAGGCTTCAGGAGATGGCAACACCGCTTCTGGTAGTGTTTCAGTTGTACCACCGCACCAAACATGCCCTGTCATATTTCCTGCTAAAAAATTGGTTAGACACTAATTGCAGGAACACAATTCATGCAGATTATTTAACGGTCTTTCCAATAACACCAGTTTTTTAAAGGTTTTTATATATCATAGTTATAAAAAATATCAAAATCAAAATTTTTGTTTGCTGTAGGTATTGCGTGAACCGCGGACGCTAGGCAATCGCCGCGAAGCACGCACTGATAAGCGCTCGCCATTTCGTCGCTTCTCGGGGGTTGTGCCAGTTTTAACAAGGTAGCATTATGATGCTCGTTTTTAGAATTCCCTGTGGCTTCTGGCCGTGATCTATCAGCCGTGCTCATCAAGAGTCCACGGAAATACGTCATGTCTACCAGCCCGAAGGTATTACTGCAGCAGCAAGATTCGAGAGCTCGACTAAATCGGGGCAACTGAAGTTTATTTATTTATTCATACAGTAAGCCTAATCAAAGGATCATACAGGAGAGGTGCAGTGCAAAAAATACTACTTTTTAACAGATCTCTTAAAGGTGTTTAGCATACTGTCGCGGAAGCTAGCGTGAGTCCAAGCCCCAGAGCCCTGGACGGAGCGATACTTGCTTCTTTATTCGCTGTCCTCGAACAACTCCCGATGATGATCGTGGCGCGTGCTCACGCCCGCTTCGTCCTTCTTTTCTGCATCCTCCCGCGGGCCCAACATGATTAGGTGGCTGATTCTAACAGGTAAAGTTTTTCCACTGGAGGGTTTATCACGTGACCCGTTGCTATCCGCACTGAGCACGCTCTAGCGACGCCGTCGACGCCGTGGTGCAGCATTGTCACTCGACCCGGTTTTCACTGCATTGGCGGAGCGTTCTCGTCATGCACTATTACGACGTCGCCCACCTTCAGCTGCGGTGAAGTAGCCTGGGGACAGCTGTGAGCCGAGCGCAGTAACAGCAAGTAGGCGTTCCTCCATCTGCGCCACAACTCAGCCGTCAGCCTTTGATGGTAGCGTTCTCGTCGCCGTAGGTCAGCTGGGGTTGACGACGTCTCTGTCACCACTAACTCTTGGTGCATGCACAGCGCACGTCTACCTGTCAGGAAGTGGGAAGGCGTAAGTGGCATTCCTTCATCGGGGTGGTCTTCGACGTAGGTTAGAGGACGGCTATTATTAACAGCTTCCACTTTGCAAAGGGTGGTGGACAGAGCTTCGGCAGTACGGCTACTGCGCCCAAGGTAGCGCTTGAGAACGTCCTTGGTGGAGCGAATGAGACGCTCCCACCAGCCACCCCACCAAGGGGCTCGCTCAACGATGACTTTCCAGTGCACATTGAGCCCAGTCGCATATTCTTGAAGGGCTGACGCAGCAGCCTTAAATGCTCGAGCGCAACTATGAAATGACTGAGCGTTGTCAGAGTAAACAGTGTTCGGTATGCCGCGTCTTGACACGAACCGACGGAAAGCCAGTAGCGCAGTAGCCGCTGTCATATCCGACGTCAGCTCCAAATGTATGGCACGAGTGACAGCACATGAAAATAATATTGTAAGCTTTTGCCGGAGGAACTTTTCCACGCACGTAGAGTGGTCCACAGAAGTCCGGGCCGACCACAGAGAACGGGTGTGCTGCCGTGATTCTGTCGCTTGGCAATGGAGCAAACGGTGCAGCTCGGGCAGTGAGCCTCCGGCGTCTGCATGTCAGCATTGTACCAGCACCCTTTTGACGGTTTGGCGTCCCTTCACAATCCAGAACCGTTCTCGTGTCTCCGTGAGCGTGGCTTCGATTCCACCATGAAGAGTGTGGTTATGGGATGGCAGTCGAAGTAACGCTATCGCGTCTGACAATTAGGACCCACACGTAGATGTCACCTGCTACTTCTTTTCTTTCTAAAGACAATGCCCTAGCCGGGGTATCTGGGTCTTCGCCTCAGGGCGCGTGCTCACGAGCGCTCGGCATTTTCCCACAACGCGGGGTTTTCGTCACTTTTTTTCTAAAGCCACTGCGCGAGCCGGGGACGCTGGTCGGTAACTGGAATGCACTGCGAGGTACAGCCCCACTGCTCTTTGGAGCATATGTTGAGTGTAGGCTCTCCTGCCTTTCTGTTTTGCAGTTGTAGTTTTCTTTTTTTGCGAAATCAACTGCGCGATGCGTGGACGCTGGGCGGTAGCCTCGAGGCAGGTGCTCCCGAGTGCTCGCTATTTTCTCGCTCCGCGGGGTTCTCGCCAGTTTTCTTGGCAGATAACGCCGCCACAGACCACGGCTTCCTTGTCCGCCGTGCGATGGGACGACAATACCGGACATTTCCGCACGGCGCATTCGTCTTAGCATGGATGACAATAAAGCCTGTTCTCTCCCCGCCCCTCTCTCCCCTCCTCTCTCTCCTTCTCTTTCTCTTTCTCTCTATCTCTCTCTGTCTCTCGCTATGGCCAGCGTTTGTTCAAAGCCACTCCTCGAGCAGGGGACGCTGGGGGATCGCTATGAGCCACGCGTAATCGACCGCTCAGCATTTTATCGCTCCTCGGGGTTTTAGCCAATTTTACGATTTCTTGCGAAAGCCACTGCGCTACCATCGGACGCTGGGCTGCTGCCGCAAGGCACGCGCTCACGAACGCACGGCATTTCTTGCTCCTCGAGGTTTTGGGAAGTTTTGTTTCACTAAAGACACTGCAGTAGCCGAAGAAGCTGGGCGGTCGCCACGACGCACACACTCACGAGCCCTAGGGCGTTTTCTCAATCCTCGGAGTTTTCATCAGTTCTCTTTTCGCTAAAGACGTTAAACGCGGCGGGGACGCTGAACGGTCGCTGGGAGGCACGCGCTCACGAGCGCTAGGCATTTTCTTCGTCTTTTAACGCGTTTCATGTTACGCCTCACGCATTAAAGTAAGCTACTACAGCTTCTCTGTTAATAGCTTTCTTTCGTAAGCAGCTCAGCTTTATTATCCCAGGAGGACGCTTCATTCGTAAAGATTTGAGAACCCTTCATTTCTCACGCTATCCAGTCAGCACTGGCGGTCGAGAAAACCACAAAGATAGCACGTGTTAACGTCGTGTTTGGTAGTTAGTGGTACGGCCAAACACGATTGTTTGGTTACTATTTCACACAACTACTTATAAAACCCTCCGCTAAATTGACATTGTTGAAGACAGAGACGATATACAGCGGAACACAAGATACACAGTAATTATTCTTAGTAATTCACACATAATTATTCTTAGCAGTGCCTTTTATTCGTGGCCGCCATTTGCGCAGAGAAGTCCCCATGATGTCATAAGAGGTGGGCGAGGAAGCAACTAATGAACTGTGGCTACTCCAATCTACTCCAAGTTCTGCAACATTAGATTGCAGTCAACCTAAAAAGCAAGCAATGTTTCGTAAAGCGTATTCAACAATGGACAATATTCACACGACGATTCAGGTGATAGAGAAGTTCGCGGAGTATACTGAACCCCTATATATAGCCCTCATAGACTATGAGAAAGCATTTGACTCGGTCGAAACCTCAGCAGTCATTCAGGCATTGCGGAACCAGGGTGTAGACGAGCATTATGTAAGAATTTATACTGGAGGATATTTACAATGGGTCCACAGCTACCATCATCCTCCATAAGGAGAGCAGTAAAATACCTATGAGGAAGGGCGTCAGGCAAGGAGACACGATCTCTTCGATGTTATTCACAGCATGTTTACAAAAAGTATTCAGAACGTTGGATTCGCAACAGGTGGGAGTAAGGGTTAATGGAGAATACCTTAGTAACCTCAGATTTGCTGATGACATTGCCTTGCTAAGTAACTCGGGAGACGAATGGCAAAGCATGCTTACCGCACTGGACAAACGGAGTAGAAACGTGGGGCTGAAAATTATAATGCAGAAAACTATAGTCATGATCAATAACCTCGGGAAAGCACAACTGTTTGAGATAGGTGGCGACACCGTAGAAGTGGTAGGCCAATATACCTACTTAGGCCAAGTTGTGACACCGGATCCCCACCATGAGGCGGAGGTAATTCGAAGGTTGAGAATGGGATGGAGTTCATTCGGCAGGCATGCTCTAGATAGTGAATGGCAGCCTACCATTGTCCCTGAAGAAGAAAGTGTATGACAGCTGCATCTTAGGGGTACTCACCTACGGGCATAAACTTGGAGGCTCACTAAGAGGGTTCAACTTAAATTGAGGACGACTCAGCGGGCGATGGAGCTGAAAATGATAGGTGTAACATTAAGGGACAACAAGAGAGCGGAGTGGGTCAGGGAACAAACGCGTGTTAAGGACATATTAGTACAAAGTAAGAAGAAGAAATGGACGTGGCCGGGCATGTAATGCGAAGGCAAGATAACCGTTGGTAATTAAGGGTAACAGAGTGGATCCCTAGAGAAGGCAAGCATGGGAGGGGGAGGCAGAGAGTTAAATGGGCAGATGAGATCAAGAAGTTTGCGGGGATAAATTGGTCGCAGTTAGAGCAGGACCAGGGCAATTGGAGAATATTTTGAGAGGAGAGGCCTTTTCCTTGCAGTGGGCGTATACAGGTTGGTGGTGATGATGATGACGATGATGATGACTCCAATCAACTTTCGCTTATGAACAGCATAAAGGATTAATTCGGACATTACATTGGTCTCATTGTTGATGAAAAATACTATACTGTGCAATATTTAAAAAGTAGCTTATGCTCAGTAACTAAGCCTCATTCTAGGCACGCATGAGCTGTTCTAGCGAAAACATCACGCTAGATGTATTCAGAAGCCTTCACATTTCGGGATAGAGCATTGCAATACAGGCAGTAGGGACAGATTATAGGCTAGGATTGAAACATAGCTATTGTTGTGTTAACTGCCTGTTAGCATTGAAGCGACACGATCAAACTGAACGACTTTGCTAAAACCGCTCAGTCGTTTCTGGGGAATGGCTTTGTTCGTAGACTGCTCATTGTAAAAACTAGATTCTGTGATGTTGTAGAGTCTCGGAAAAACTGGCGAGGAATCATCCCTTGTTCATCTGTTTTTCATATTATCTGCTTCACCTCTTTTAAATCTGCGATAAAACTAACGTATTTGTTATCTGGACGGTGCCCTCTATTTTTACTGCACCAAATTGGTATTTTGTTGCCAAAGTGCCTTACGGTACGAGATTGCCGCATTGTGCAGTTTCTTCCACAACAACAAAAAAAAATGGGCATCATCTCCACTCCATAGATAATGGAGAGGGTGCGCAGTACGAGGACTTGAAATGACATCGAAGATGCGCCCCGAGTGACATCCAATTTGCGCCATGAGTTGCACCTTGATTATTCTCTAAATGAAACTGCAACTCACGGCTCAAATCGAATTTCGCTTGATTTTCGCATGATGGTGGTGTGTGCACGGGTGGACGCGGACGCACATTAGGAGGATCTAAGGAACTCTGCACCTGTTACAGGCGAGGGAGTAAGGCGTTGGACTTTTTTGTACTAACTCACGGCCATTGCCGAATGGGCAAGACGAATTACACTAACTCTGTCTGGTCTACCAGACACAGGCTCGGATACTGCCGGTGCCTATGGTATTTTGTTTTGCGATTGTAAATGCTACGCGCATGGACGCCGATGGGCATTATGCGGTCCTAAGGTACCCCACACTTAAAACGGGCACAAATTACCAAACACGTCAAACAACCGCTTTTGTGACATGTAAGACTTTTTTACTTCCCCAAGGTGGAGGGGAGGGGGGGCGGCCACTGCTTGCTTACGAACGAACCTAACTGTGCGTCGAAGCTGCCAATATCGAAAAAACGTGCATGAAGGAATTCTTCCGGACGTCTTGAAAATCTCTACTCGGCGCAATGGTTGTATAGCTATCAGCTGCGCCAGGCTGATCGTACCTGCAGCTGCGTTGCTTCGGCCGGAGGAAAGCGAAATTTGGAAAGTTTCAATGTGATCACGATTCATTATTAGCAACTGTACAAACGAAGTGTCGGCAACCGCGATCTTTAGATAACAGCTAAGTAACCACCGGCGGGTTTTCCCGCGCGTGTTTTCTCGTTCGCGTTGAATCGGGCGGCGTAATCCTCCCCTCAGGTTTCAGGCTCCTTCCTTATTTCTTTTTCTATCCTCACTGCCATTCTGCCATCGGAGAAAGGCCTGTAAAGTGAGTGACCTCGGTCGCAGCATCCGAAACCTGCGGCAGGTGCTCACTGATCTCGGATATCTTCATCGCAATTGAAGGGAAGTGTTGAACGCGCCAGCACGCTGCCTGATTCTTTAAGGGCGGTTTAAATTTTTGTTTACTTTGTATGTATGACACTTTTAACGGGACCGTATCAGAAGTGTCCGTTGTAAAAGCAGGACACTTTTTAAGACGTTGTTTTATATCAGGCCACAGTTTTGTTGGGTAGCATAGGAAAGTTGTAAGTGCAACCAAACATGGTCGTTGTAACCGATAGATCGTTATGTCTGGGATGGTTATACTGGGTTCGACTGTATGTGATTACTGCGGGTGACTTGGCATTGCCTGCCATCATTCCGCATCCATTGGTATATCTTGGCATCACTTGGCCTATCCTGTCTACATCCACATTTTCACCAACTATGCCATTAAAAAAAATTCAGCTTGCCCAAAGGTGTAAGCTTGGGGTCATAGAAGAGCTGCCTATAGTACAAGCTGCGCCAATTTTTCTTCGTTTGGCAGAAACGGTTCTGCATAAAAAATGGCATCTGTAGTCTACATTGTACAGTTATAGTCTGCCTCAAATCACGAGTGCGACTTTCTTCCGCTCCCCTACGGTGGCGGTAGACGTGCACACTATAACACTACCGTCAGGCTCCACTCTCCTTGCTGCAAGATAAATCTGCCTGTTTTTATTTGTTTGTGTGCTTGCTCCCTGATAGGGCACCATTCAGTGGCCGGGGGGTGTTTTCTGCCTAATTGGTTTAGCCGTTATTTGCAGCGCATCTTATGCGGCGCCGACGGCCGATCTCGCAGCGCTTGGTCAAAGCAGGAGCACTGCTGCATAATGTCGTTCACAAAAAGTTGCAATAAACGGGTCTTGTGTGCCTCGTTTTCTATTGCAGCTTCACAACTGTCGACAGTCGATGGAGGTGGTAAGCATATAATTTGTCTTAGCTATTTTTCGAATTTCTTCTAGGCCTTTGAACTACACCTCAGCACATAAACACGCAAGCCGCCGAAACGTACTGTTATTCGCAGTGGACAAGAGCGCACCAATTTTCGTAGATTCATGCCCTACCTTCGTGAAACACAACACTAGGGAGAAAGCGACAAAACGGACCATAGTGGGAACACTACATAACTAGGATCGATGCTAACGATTGCGGGTAAATACACCGTATAGGATTCACCTTACGTAAATTGTGCCAGGGAGGCGATTGTTCCACTACTATCGAAAGCGGCAAAGAATTCCCGGCGGAATAAAAAAACTGAAAATGGGTTAATTGTAAGAAGTGTCGAATGTAAAAAAACTGATCCGTACGTTATATAAATAATTCCGGAATTTTTGAACACCGGGTGCCCCTGTTTACTACTGCGGTAGAGCCCAAAAACTTAAAAAAAAGCCATTTTAATGAGCTTTTCCTACTATGTCAGCACCCAAAGGAACGCCAATAAAAGAAGGGTTGGTAGTTTTATGCAAGTCGTTACAGTTTGGACGTTGCTTTTTGGGTGCAATATTTTTAACCCCATGCATATTGAAGTTTGATGCATATGTATGTAGGGGCTAAAGAACAATTTTGTTGGTCTCATTTACATTCATCAGCGCAAAAAGAAACACTTTGCCTGCAGAACGTTTTGGAAGCACTGTTTTAACAGCAGTTTATGAGGAAGCACTAATTATGCAAAACTTTTTACTCCATTTATTTTTGAGCTCCATTGAACGAAATTGACCATAAGTGCATCATTATCTGCTTTCAGCTATTTCTATTGTTTAATGCTTTATGCATTTTTCTTGGTTTTAGACATTTTTTGCAATCTTTGCGAATTTGTATGATGGTGTTTGGGGGCCTTTTCTATGTTTTCCAAAATATGCCGTGCATATGAAAGAAATAACTTGCGGCTGACAATTTAGTCTCACTGCTCCCTTTTCCTAACTGCCTCTTCTCGCCCGGTTGGAAGGAGGAGGGTAAGTACCGCGCCTTCATCACGTTTCGTAAGTTGCCCGTTCTTTTTTGTGTGTTGCGCGTTCTGTTGGAGTGCGTGGCCTCTTGACCAGGGGGAATGAATCTTTCAAAGTTTCTCCACACTCTTCAAACAAACTTCGTTCAGGGTGAAATGCGCCGCAACGCACGAGGCTATTGCGGCACTGTGTCTGAGGGAAGGGCTGTAAGCCAAAAGCTGGCAGACGTCCGCAGGGTTCTGTGCCTTAGTGCACAGAAGCGACCACGGGAGGAAATCCTGCTACATACGGCTCATGGCCGAGGCTCCTGTCACACTCATCTAATTTTTGGCCGGCTTTGCAGGCCGGCTTCTTTGGAACATGGCAACCCGAAGTAAATACGCTAACAAGTTAGGGCTTGGACATTCGCTCCCCTCCTTCCTTAACAGTAAGGAGGGAAAAAGCTTTCCTCAGAAGTCGCTGTGGGCCTGGCCGCCGCTCAGATGTCAGTGACAGAAGTTATCACAAACATTCGCGTTCAAAAACTAGAACAAAGCGGCACCTCTCCCTGGTCTTTTGACCGTGAAGGCGGCGAGGACGCAATGCGATCCAACAACAGAAATGGAAAAAGTAATACAAAGAGTTGGGGATCTCCCCTTCCGATACGGGCGGGGCTACCGTCACTGTACCAGGGATGAAGCTATCAAAGCGTGAGTTAGGTCAATTTCCACCTCGGCATTAAATCCATTAAGTTATCTCCTATTCGCTGAATATCCGTGTACTGTGTCTTGTTGAAAGATGTCTAGTCAATCACAACATAGGAAGCCGGGCACAGAAGACAAGCCGTTCAGATGAAGCGGCTACTTCTTATTTTAGGAATTGCAACACACAGCAATATCTGAGGGCGGCCTCTGCCAGCAAGCAGCGTGGAGCGGTAATGAAAGTGCAGTTGATACAATATGTAGGCTACCGGCTTTTAAATGCACTTTCAGGATGTTCGTAAAGCTTCTTAAAAAGGCTTCTAAAATGACTAAGAGCAAGTTGTTTAGGTAATTACAAGGAATTTAGACGTCACCCAGCGTCGTTTTAACGCAGGAGCACGATCTGTTCCCAGCTATTGCCAGAGAGAATAGTCCAGGTATATACCCGGCGGGGAATATTCCCCGCACCTAATCAATTGCGAAACTCTTTACTTGCTTTTGGGGGTGGGCTCGGAAAAAGAGGGAACCACGTATTGTGAGAGCGCATTTGAATCTCTAAGGTCACAGCGAGCCGTCAGAATTCATCTATCACTCTGTAATCGTCCGGGTCAGCCCCACCTAATTCGTGACAAGCCTCCCTTGCTGCATACCCGACGGGTGTGTCGCAGAATTCAAAAAGACTACACACCCACACGGAGGGGAGCGGGTACTGACTTGTAACATACTGGTTTGGGGCGTGGAGTGGTTTCCTGTGCTAATATTTAACAATAAAATGCTAACTAGATAGCAATTACCACTCCGAGCGGTTGAAATAGTCTTCTGCCGTCACAATTTACATCAGCAGCATCCCGTTATTGTGCATCAAGTTTACTTTACTATACTCTTAAAAATGGATGCGTATCTGCTATCTTCGCTTGAAATGTGGTCGACAGACCATAGCTTTCTTTTACCCATGCAAAGTAAATGCATCTTTTGAACTTCCCGCAAATATAACATTCTTCCACCACCCCCGACACACTTTTCCCACGTTAAAGACAGGGGAGGTTTGCTCATGTCAATTAAATTGTGCAGCATTCATCTGCTCAGACTTCTTGTCCTTGTACATTTTTTTACTGTTGCTATTCTAGAAATGCCGGCACGGGAAGGGGGCGGGCGGCGAATGCTTATTGATTTTGTGGAGAAAACGTTTTGTCAGTACGTATTTATTCATTTCCTGTCAAAAACATCAAGCAGCCCTGTATTTTTAAATAACAGAACCTCGCAAATATCACTTCCGTAATCACTCGTTGCTTCATATATATGTTTTCATTTTGGTCAAGAATCTAGACAAGTATGAATATTGGCACCACATTATTAGTTTGGGAACGGTTCCCAATAGAAACGTCTCGTTCAAAACGTTTCGCAACATTTGGCCGGGCGGCTGAATTGAGGGAAGACTCTGATTATGATATTTCCCAATGAAGATAGTTTGTGACACAGTTGAAACATTTTTCATATATGCTATAACTATAGAATATTGAGTTCAGTTGAATGTGTCGTGGTGAGAGTAGTGTTTATAACCTCCTCTAGTACCTTTACATACAGCTCTTTCACAATACAACTTAAGTTTAAAATTAACAAACTTAGAATAGAATACAAAAACTCTGAGCTACAAAATGAGATATGACAAGAGATCTTGCAGGAATTCGTTGGAATGACTACGATGCGGGGAGGTTTGATATGCCATAATTGCAGAGACGTTATGTAATGCTTTGATGTAGCTTTGATGTGCATGTAACATTGCCAACCCAGTTTTAAAAGTGTTAACGTTTAATCGTTGGTCTTTTTAAAGACGAAACTTTTTTTAGCTACTTAAAGGCAGGAATTTTGGTTTGTCTGTCTTTCTGTCTGAAACTCGATTCAGCAACCGCGTGAAAGTGAAACAGAATCTTCGGAATAGATTTACATAATAACAGCAGAATCTAAACGTCTACGTCTGGTGGAAATGTGCACACTTGTCAATGTTGTTGAAGAACAAAACATTAACAAATATGAGGCATAAAATCGATACATAAATAATATTTGCAGCGTTCCTGTGTTAAAAAAATTTAGAAGCTGGATTTTTCCGACAGCAACTGAAATAAATTCACTGCTGACAATAAATTCCATCTATCGCCTGCTGTCGAACGCCAAACTATAGCTCTGGCGGCATTTTAAAAAAGCCAAACATGAACAGTAACAAAAGGTTCCCCTAGATTGCTTCCAGGTCCCACTTGGAACGCGCGAGTAGTGCAACGTGGTTCTATAAACGTTGTAGTAGGGTGCACGATTCACGCGTGTCTCTGCCGTACGGCAGCGCTGGCATCGCAGTGATGGCCTGGAGCAGTGGAACACGGTAAATGTAATTGACTTGAGCAAACCTCAAGCGTATTTACCTTGGGAGGAGCGCGACGGAAGAGGAACAGCATGAGAGGTCAGTGGGAAAGCGAAGGGGGGAATTTACTTTCCCAGTGTCGACCCGTCCTAGGTCAACCGCAAAATCGCAGAGGGCTAGCATTCCCGTCGTTCTCAGCTTTCTGTTGTGTGCATCAGCCTTCTGTTATGTGCTTTCGGTACGGTGTTCGCTAAGCTTACTTGCATGAGAGGCTTGCCCGCACGGATTCTTTCAAAGTATTTTTTTGGTGCACAGGTGCGTGTATTCACGCCTGGAATAGCTCTGAACCATGGGTTGCAGGCTGATTGCATACCGGCGCTCTGTATGGTATATATACGTACCTTTTGTACGGACTTGTTAACAGTATCATAGAGTTCCTCGCTAGCTTACTTGGAGTGGAGTCTGGTCCTAGTGTCTGCATGATTCTGCGAAAGCGCTCCGTGTCTCCAGGGGTGTCCCCATAACCGGTAGTTCGGCCGGACGTTCAGCTTGGCATGGGCGGCAGCGACTTTGGGGCTACGAAAATGGAGGTTCTTTTGAAAAATGGTGGCAAAAGTGCCGTGGCTGGTAAAATTTACTTTGTCTAAAAGAGTTGGGTTAGAGTGCTTATTTAGAGAAATAATTCTGGTGGGTAGAAAGGACAAAAAATAAGGAGTCCTGCATTGTGCTCATGCCGCCAGATACAGCGGGCCGTTTCATAAATTTACGTTCTTACATCCTCTAAGCTAGATCCTGCATTCTTCGTTTTGTTCGTGATATTTAACTGAAAATTAATTATTATGATTGCATTAAAGTGTGTTCATGCTTCCTCTCAATACTTTATTACTATCGTCTGCTTCGTTCTTGGCAGGCGAAGAAGATGCAACAGCTACAGATGCAAAAGTGATTTAGTGGCGCTCTAATTATTTTGTTTTGGCCAAGCAGACACTAGAAATGCTGTAGGCGAAGCGTATTACCACAAATAATTTGGCAAGCACGCGCACAAAGCCTTACAAAATTCCAATGATGATTGAAATGGAAAATAAATATCGGCTTGTCTAGTCGCCATGTATGCTGGCTCATTGCCCCTGGCAGTGCATGCGTCAAGGTGTCACCGCGCTCAGCGACGGCAACGAGCGACACTATAATCGTAACTCAATGGGTGCAGCGAACGGATAGTGTGGGCGACCGCGGCATGCCGTATACCCAAGCTACCGGAACCCTCGCTTGCGTTGCGGGTCACAAATAGCCCAGGAGGGTGCGGCAGCGACGATACAGTGAACTGTAGTGAAGAGTCACGACGAAGGAGGACATTGGGGACAGTATATAATTTTTTTAAGGGCGAAGCCCTTTAGCACCTCGCAATGTCCGTACCGATGTCTGGCGTAGTCCATGCGCAAGGGCCTTTACATGCGCACAGCATTGTCGCATCTACCGAGAGCGGCGCACACTGTAACCCCATCCGCGCGCCATCAGGAGAGAGCGCCGGTAAGTGCAGTAGCAGAGTGCACGAATTTCAAAGAGTACAAAACGCAAAAATGAAGCGGAAACCCCAAACGATCTCACGAAAATTCACGAAAAAAGGACGCCGTGAACGATGCCGAGGGTGCGAAGTACTGGGATGCGAATTGTCTTTCCTATGGCGCTTGTCATTTACAGTGCATTTACTGCCCCTAAAAATCATTTAAAACTCAGAGTGCATCACCACGCACTGATGATGACGCTCACAACAAAGGCAACACACAACTTGCCTCCCAGTGCTTCGCCCCCTCGGCATCGTTGACGGCGTGGAGATGTGTGGTTTTTCGCTTGTCGCTGTCGCCTAAACTCTCTACCTGTATGTTGTGCCTATTGAGTTACATTATTCGCGTCCCTTGTCGCCATCGCTGCAAGGTCACCCTTTTATATTGAAAAACAAGAGGTAACTGGAGCCCATTCGCTAAGTGCTAATCACGTTGTTATTTAGACAAACTGTGATAGATATTGAATGCCATAAAGCGTTTGCCAAAAATAAAAGGCATGCCCAAAACGGTACTAAAACTAACACTTGAGATCCGAGTAGTCTAATCCGTAGCCCCTTGCACTTGCCATGTGCTGCCAATCTTATTCTCCAGGTACCCTGAATTCCCAAGTCGGCGTACGATATCAGTTAGTTTCCACTATGAGATATATTGAGAAACTCTATGATCAGTATGCCCCAGAGGAATTATTTTGGAAGACCGCGCGGTTGACGCCATGTCCGCTCTGATGCTGCCTGTAACACCATCTAGTCGCCGTAATGGTACCGTAATGGTACCAACGAAACGAGTAAGGCATGTTAGGGCTCGTTGACGTCTTCCATCTTACCGGGTCACTTGGGAGAATTCACATGGCATGAGAAATGATATGTTGATTCAATCCATGCGGTTGACTGCAGATGTGTGCTGTAACGCGTAACTCAGTGTACCCAAAGTGCTGACAACTACTGAACAACAAACATGTGGTTAGAAAATGCGTCGTGGCACTTTCATTCTGGCGTGTTGTGTACTGAAGATTTCGAGTCCTAGGAGTGGGCCGATATAAAAATTTGAGGTGGCTTTCCAAAAGACAAATTGCGTGTCTAGTCGCTGTGGCGTGTTTATTTACGTTGGGGCGAAACCGCTGCGCACCCGTGTCGAATGGCCACCGCCGTCCGTCAGTGTGGCCTTTTGAAGGGCGGATGTGACGGGAGTTCTGTGTTTTACTATCGGAGGACATTTTCTTCATTGTAGAGGAGGAGTTGCTCAGGCAGAACTCATGTGCTTTTGTTCATATACATGAAGTTTAAAACCAGCGTGCATACCTGAATATTTTTGGTAAAGTATGTTCAGATTCCTCTTTAATAGCTACATACGTGGTTGTACAGTTATACACTAGAATTCCCCCTACTGCACATAATAGACATGAATGTGACACGATTGTCATTTACTTTATATCTGTGTGTGCGGTGAATTGTACATGACTATCCTGTGTCCGGGGTATGTAGTGTAAGGTTTCGTGTCCATTATCAAATAAACCTTTTTCTAAAAGACAGAAAGACCTGCATACAGACCAAGATATTTGTTATGTAGCCCAAAACAGACTGCCACTTTTTAAAAAACGTCGATCGGTTGAGAAAAGTAGCCCGTAAAACAGAAGTGATGTGAAAAATATTCCTGTTTGCAGGGAAGGCGATGGCAAGCGCTTCATCGTCCTAATTGGTTTGTGCATTCTTATGTGCCTTGGGATCTCTGGTGTCATTGTCTACGCTGGAATACTAGGTAGGCAGCATACGTGCGGTGTCCGTTGTTCTCTAGCGACAAAATTAAATCATAAGCCCTATTGTTTTCGAATAACAAACCCCGTAAATTTACTGATCATCCGTTTTGGCCACCAAATTGGGGCCACACGTACAAGGAATGCTGTTCATTCCTTACTAAGCGGGGAGCATGAGTTTTTGCAAGAGGCTTTTCGCTAGGGTCGTGGTGACTGCTCGTGGAATGATCAAGGTTAGTGTGCTGAAGATGGAAACAGCGTTTTGTCACAAAAGCCACCATTTCTAACAGGAATTGTTTGGTGCCCCCATCCCCCTAGAAAACGCCATATTTCCTCTAGAAGGGCCATTTGTGCGGGCAGTGTCTACAAGAAGCTAGACATTTTTTATTTATATATCGCATTGCCGTGACAACCGAGATCGATGCTACATGCATAGGTGTCGATGCATTGGACGACATTGATACCTTGGTGGCATAAACATCAATGTGTGTTTTTCAAGTGGCACATACATGCACCCAAAACAATGTGCACGCATGGGCGGCATTGTGAAATTGTTGCAATACAACTACAAGTCCTGAAGCTTAACAAGCCCTGAAAACTTCCCAGTAGCATGCCTTGATGCCTATAAGTATGGTGAGTGTTTCCAACATTTACTTCGAAATCAGCAAGGGACACTTCTCTGGGTCTGCCAGAGAATTCTTTCTAGCGTGAAAGGGGAAATGACTGCGCAAAAATTCAGCGTGGCAAAAACAGACTTGGTGAGCGGACTTTATGACTGTGATGCCCATCGAAAGAGAAAACAAATATAGTGCCGTCAGAAAATGCTAAATATTGAAGTCCAAGTTACAGCCCAGCATCGAAACGCAATGTATCACCAGCCGCTGTGGGACACGGGATAAGCTTTGTGCTGCTCAGTACAAGAACGGTAGTTCGATGACAGCTGCGGTGGGTCCTTTTCAGATGGAAGCGGAGAACGAAAACACCCGTGTATAAATATTTAACAACCCGTTAGAGGTACCCAACTGATAGAAATTGTTCCTGAATCCTCCACTAAGGCGCGCCTGACAGCCGTAGTGTATGTTTGGTGTTTTTAAGCCTACAATCTAGCGGGGAATGTATCATTTACAGGTCCCTCGGAGGACTCTCGCGCAAATATAGCAAAGAGACAAAGAAAGGAAGCTTGAGGTAATTCAGTGTTTTTTATCACCGAGGTGATACATGGTAGCGTTTGGGTACGGCCGTTATTCGGCCTTCTGATGAAGAGTATGTTGAAAACTCCGCCATCGTACGGTACCATCTCCTCGTGAAAAATTTAGGAAGCGATAATATAATGCAAGATAAGGTTTGCACGATGACCAAAAAAACTGCGAGAGCCCAAGCATTACCTCAGCAATGGCTACGACTTGGTAAGTTATTGGGTAGTTTTCTCGGTTCTTCATGCACCACACTGCGGTGTTTTTGTGTACTGCGAGATTTAACACGATAGAAAAGCTACTGAACCATTCAGCGAACAGGAACACACCCGCTCAAGGCAGATGTTCTCAATACTTGCTAACGTTTGCCCAGCTGTAAGTATAGTATTTAGAAACGATCTCCAAGATAGCTCCCAAAACACACGCACGCACGCATACGCAGGTACGCACAGCTGCGTGCACACATACGCAGACACACGCACACGCTCAGAGCTTTGCTTTAAAAATAAAAACTGTCAGCTACCCACCAAACACGTACGCACGCACACATGCAGACACACATGAACGCACACAGAAAAAACTTGGTTTTAAACATAAAGGCTGTGTGAGACTCCCAACACTCATATACGCACGCATGCTGACGCACACACACGCACGCTCACACAATTCGAACGCCACACAGCTCACACAATGAAGTTACCCTGGCTCGATTACGGATAGTCAACGCATCCAACAGACTCCTACCTGCTCACGGGATCTCCAACACCACCGTGTAGTAGGTGTGGCGAATGGCTATCCGTGATCCATGTGCTTTTTCAATCCAAAGCACTCCACACAACACGACGCAAACTTTTTGCCGACGTCTACAGACAACACATTCCACTGCACCCAGCATAGTTTTTAGCGCATGATCCCATAATTCCTGTACAATGCACCTTTGTTTCTTAGCCACACACACACGCACGCACGAAAACACACACGCACGCACATACACAAGTGCACAAACACGCACAGACGCACATACGCACATGCCTACACATGCACACACACGCACACACAAGCTTACACTCCCAGAAACAAGCACACACGCACGCTCAAACACACGCACGCTCTCTCGCACATTCGAACGCGCACACACACACACGCACACACAGTCTCAAACACGTACACACACACACGCACACGCCCATTCATGCCCACACACGCACATGCTAACACACATACATGCACACGCGCACACACACGCACAGCATCACACACACACGCACACAAAAACACACGCACAAATATACGCACTCGCGCAGAGGCCCATGCACACACACGCATGCGCAGACACACATAGGTGGGCTTTAAAAGTAAAATCTGTCTTCGCTAACAAACGGGTTCTCGAAGAAAGCAGTGAAAAAACTGCTACATTCCCTTAACACGTTGCGTACATTTAGGCTACCACTGACTGAATATTTGTGTGCTCTTGTGTCTTATGTCATTTGATGCATTGCGTAAGTCACTGAAGCGAATATTGCCTGCAGTTGCGCTTTGGCCTAACATTTCAGAAACGAAAAAAGCTGGCTTCTGTCCTACTACTACAGCATCACTAATTTTTCACTCGTTTCATATTTCTTTGAAGGTTATGAAATAGAAGGTAAGTAAAAGGGGTAGCAAATGTTGGTCTACCTTCCGCTACGGCTATTATTGTTTTGGTGCTTCACAAAGTTGATCTCTCTAAATCAGTCCACTTTATCGTGGGAGGCCGTCAATTTGAAACAACAGTTTAGGAGCAAGGAGGGACCGCAGTATTTGAGGAGAGGAGGTAATCAGAGGAAAGGGGACTTTGAACTTTAAAAGCCGAGTCTAGTAGAATTGAGGACATTGAAGGGAAGTTGGAGTCATGTTACTTAATGCTGTGTTAGCACTAATGTGTCACCACCTGAAGATATTCTAACTGCTGAAAAGGAAAGATCAGGTAGATATGTTCTGTCTGAAATTTTCTCAGCGCGCCTTTCGCAATTTCCTGAATATGTGGGGCAGAACGATGTGGCAGGCATTGTTCCATCTCATATTTCAAATATGGGTGCTCCGTACGTATAACGAAACGAGCCAGCTCTTCGATTCACATAAAGCAGCATCATTGCTCTCCGCATGTTGCGCGACCGAATGAAACGTTGCAACGAGCGTTTCAGGGCTGAATGAAGCATGGTTTGCTAGTGATCTTCTGTTGGCGAGGAGCTTTTTGTTGAATTGAACAAATTTTGTTTTGTTGAACAAATAGGAATGCGAACCAGTCGTCTAATATATTGCCTCCTTGTCGTATGTCCATGCTGTTTAACGCAGGGTTAAAAAGGTATACAAGAAAAGGGGGGGGCGGTTCTGGTGCTCAACAAGTTGCAAGAGTGTCGTAAGCATGATAATGTTGAATACGCAAGAAATGAGAGCGCATTGAAAAATATAGCACGTGCTAAACTGGCGGCCATGGTTGCATGTTTTCACAAGATTGCTTTTAATCGGACAATCCTGCATCGGCCAATTGGGCATATGAATCAAACATTGGCCGGTGAAACATGTCTGTAGCCGCGAAATTTACTGAAACACCTGCCACCCGCTGCCATGCCTGGAATTTGTACCTGGGACAAGCTTTCTTTCTAGCAGTTGTTTTTAGCCGGTACAATTGTGAGCGCAAGAGGAAAATGTTGGAAGCATACGGGATTTCAAGCAGAGGGAGGCGTTTGTCAGCTCCACTTCGGTGTGGCTCATCTCATTTCGATTCAATAGTTTTGGGCGCGAGTTTTAGTAGCGTGTGTTTCCGCACGTCTTAGCTCGGTTCATCTGATCTCATGAACGATTGTACATGCCTAGTGCCCGTATCGCGCTCCATCCATCCACATAGCCTTCCCCTCGGTTTTTAAAGTGGGGCTCTTAAACGGCCACTCGTGTCGTTTCGCGGTGACCCTCACCGTCGTCCCTGGATGTATCTGACAGAACTTCATTGATTGATAGCTGGTTTTAACGCGCTAACAGAACGTAGGCGATGGGGCGCGCGTACTCGTAAGCACAGGATTACTTCTGATAACCTGGGGATCTTTCACCTGTGCCGAAATCTCGTAAAGACGGGCGTTGTTGCTTTCCGCCACCATCAGAGAAGAGGGCGCCAGGCCCGGTAATTCACCTCGCGTCCTCGTGCTCATCAGCGCAGCGCCTTAGCCACTGAGCCACAGCGCCGGGAAAAACCACGAGAACAAGGACACCGAAATGAGAGCGAGGCGAAAAGCGAAAGGGGAGAGAATGGCGAAAGTGTGACGACTGAATCAATGTTCCTTGAGTGCTATTCGGGTGGCGGTGAAACGCTGCGAGATAAGAACAAAGTACCGCGCGCCGTCGTGCGTTCCCCAGTGACGCGACCCCTTTTTTAAACCGCGGAAATGCTTCCCCTGCCACTGCAGCGAAACGAGCTACCTGGGCAGAGAGTCAGCGCCATTCATATCAAAATGCCTCTCTGAAGTTATTTCCCTCAACGTATTTAAAGAGCTAACTAGCTGCGCTCAATTTCTGCATCAGGGGGCATTTTATTCATTAGCAAAAGTTTTGCACTTACGTAGAATGCATGTTTCGCTCATTTGTACTTCCTTACTTGACCTCACCTCACCATACCCACCTTTTTTTGGTAATCGTCAATTACCCAGTTCATCATTGACGTACGAAGACGCAGAAAAACGCGCTACAGGTGATTTTTTCTGCCGAACAAGCGGCTGAGAACTTCGATTCAGCCACTCTCGACGAGGACAAGGCTGCAGAATCAATGCCCTCGCTGTGGTATTGCATTGAGACTGATGACGCCTGCCCCCGCAACCAGCGGTCACAGACGTTAGTGTAATGACAGCTTGCGTACTGTTCACGTAGAACATAATACTGGCAGCAAATTTCGCTGGCCTTACCAAGTGGGCTACGGCCTTCGAGCATGGACGTACTCAATTACGATAGAAACGCAACAAAAGGTAGGCATTATGATACTTCTTTATGTATCTCGTAGGGCGACGTACGGCGATGCAATAAAAATATTTAGAATAACTTCGGAAACGTAAAAAAATATTGAGTTGGGCCTACTAATGTATATAACAGTTCTAAGGTCGGTTCGATTTTTTAGTGATACGTGGCCGGACTGCAGACCATCCCGCACAACTGCAGATGAATGTGAGAGGTATAAAGGGCTTGGAAGTGCCGGACGTTCTTACGCTACATCATCCCAATAATTTAGACAAATGTTCATCCTAACGGACATTACAGTAGCTTGTTACACACGAAATAGCGTGACTCCCTTGGTGACGCAGGTACATCTAACAGGAACTCTTAGCTGTACTAATTCAAGTGTAGTTGTGAGGGCAAGCCCAAACTGGGGCGCCTTCCAGCCGCTTGCTTGTGAGCTACACCCAGCTACACGGACATCACGCCACGAAATATCACCTTGGTTTCTGTATCTCTCCTTTTAATGGGTCATGCACAGGCAGTAAGCAGAAATAGCAGACATGCCTGCAGTGGCGTAAGGGATGAAACCAAGAACAGTTACTTAACAGCGGAAAAACCGAATGGCCTAACACAACACGCCAGCTCTAGGCCCAGATGGTATTAACACTACATTCCGACAACGACAACCAATCTCAATGAGAGAGAAAGAGAGAGAGAGAGAGAGAGAGAGAGAGAGAGAGAGAGAGAGAGAGAGAGGGAGGGAGGGAGGGAGGGAGGGAGGGAGGGAGGGAGGGAGAGAGAGAGAGAGAAAACTTTATTTAGAACCAAAGGCGGTTCAGTCAACCCAATTACAGGTCGTCTTCAGTGAATGGGGAACTCAGCTCTAGTGCGTTTTTGATGTATTGCACTAGAGCTAGCTGCTCCTCGAAGGTAGAGGCGAGAGTCAGCCAGGTTGGGTCAATGGGATATGGCAGCTGCGTTGGTGTGTGTAAGTGAGGAATGCTGGGAATGGTGTGAGGACATTCCCATAGGATATGTTGCTGATTAGGATACCCACCACAGTGTTGGCAGACTGGTGGTTCTTGTGCTCTTCCTTTAGAGAAAAGATATCGTCTTAGCTGGGGTGCATGTCGTGTTAGTCTGTGCTTGTCTCAGTAATACTGATTGCTACCTGTCTAGGTTAGGGTGAGGTGGAGGTAATTCCCTTCTGTTTAGTTTAAGGTCTCCTAGTGTATTGTTCATGATGCCACGACAATTGGACCTCTCCAGGGAGATGTTCGGTGCCCGGATTCTTAACTCACGGGTGAGCGATGCCATTTGCATACGAAAGCGGAAACTCTAACTAGTGATCACACGATCATACACACAGAAATTGCCATATCCAAATTTAAGAAGAGAAATAAAAAGATTTGCATCACGAATTATGATAAATTTCGTAAAAGACCGGGAACGATACAAAACCCCACCCTAGCAGAATGGAATGCAAGGATATTACAAGACGTGGAGTTGTGCTCCAAAAGTGTATCAACTTCTGATAATTACCCGGAGATAGACTCCCATCTTTTGCACCTATTGGAAGCTAGGCGAGGATTAACCAAGAGATGGAAAAGAAACAAACTGAACAGGAAGCTGAAAAAACAAATAGCAAACATAAATGTCGAAATCCAAACATACGCCTCTCAACTCACAAGAAACAATTGGTACAATATATGCAACCAACTAAATGGCAATCTTCACCTGAAAAAAGCCTGGTCTTTGATTCGGTGTTTGATACAGCCGGGGAACTCCAGAACAGAACTAAACAAGCGTCTAGTCATTTTGGCAGCTAACTATAACAAGGTAGAGGACCTTCTAGACGAACTAGCGAATGTCTATTTTCCCAAAAGAGACTATCCGGCCTACAAAGACTACCACGGCAAGACAAACCACATGTGCTACCTTAACCAGCCAATCACTAGGGCAGAGCTTACTGAAGCTAATGCTGAAGCTAACAGGCACTCAGCCCCGGGGCCAGATAAAACTGGGAACTATATTCTTCGCAAACTAAATGAATCAGATTATGAGTATCTTCTGCCGGTGATGAATAAGGCTTGGGAAAGTGGAACATTGCCGCAGGAGTGGAAGGATGCTATAGTTACCTTCATTCCTAAACCTGGAAAACCTATCGAGATTGGAAATCTGAGACCCATCTCTCTAACATCATGTCAAGGAAAGTTATTAGAACGCATAATCTTGAAACGGTTAGTACGATATTTAAATGAGAAGTGCTTACCGTTCCAGATGATTGGCTTCAGGGAACATATTTCAACCCAAGACGCCCTCCTTCAGATTAAAGAAGACGTGATCAACAATCCAAGCCCAGCTCAAAATAAAGCCATTTTAGCAGTCGATTTAGTCAAAGCATTCGATAATGTCACACATGACGGCATCCTTGAAGAGCTAGAAAAAACTGACTGCAGTGACCGTATCTACAACTACGTGAGAAATTTTTTGAAAGACCGCAATCTACGCATTGTCCTTGGATCGCACACATCAGAAAATAAAAAGCACCCAAGCAGAGGTACCCCACAGGGATCGGTACTGTCCCCCATGCTTTTTAACCTAGCTATGTGTGGGGTCGCCAGAAAATTGAATGAAATTCCAGACATAAAGTACACCTTATACGCGGATGATATTACAGTATGGATAACTAAGGGTTCTTTGGGGCACATTGAAAGCACGCTGCAAGTAGCACTAAATACAATCGAAGAGGAGGCTAAAAGAAAAGGCCTCCAGTGCTCCCCTGCAATCTCAATGAAGATGAGGCAGGTTCGCCGGTCATCAAACTCACCCTTTTAGGGCTCAGGTGGGAAGTCTGGATGGCCTGCTGGTTCGTGACGACGAAGAAAAAGATCCGGGATTCCTGGCCCTGGCTGTGTCACATCGGACCGGGCGATGGAGTTCCCATGAAAAAGATTCACCCCCGGTCTTCATGCGGGGTGCACATGGCGGGAATTCAAATAGACTGCTCGGGGCTCTCCATCTCGCTTGCAAAGGATACCTGCACCATTTTTCTTTCGGAAACTTTTCAGGCATCGCGTCTGGTCTTCGTGTCATGCGGATATGGACGAAGAAAAAATTATTGTCCAAGCAGAAATGAAAGCTATTCCATTTAAAATTCAAAAATACGACCAAATTTGAGGTTGCTTTTTCTATTCAAATCCGGTCGGCTGCTGCGCGCTTCCCACTCTCACCGATGACGGCGCATTGCAGGACCAATGAGGGCAGCGAAAAAATCCGCGTTTCGGAAGTTTTAGGGCCAGAGTGATCTCTCCTGGGAAGCTCCTTTCTGTGCTGGGTCATTCCACGCGAAACGCCCCAGCCCAAAAATCGACCACCGCCAATTTCATTGAAAACATTTGTGCTTATTTGTGCATTTGTGCCGATTAAGTGTAGGAGGTCTCCACGGAGTATTCTTGTTGAATATTTTCCATCGTCTGAGGGCTCGTTGAAATTTCTGGAAATGTACAAAATGTGGTCAGAGATAATAAAATTTAAATAAAGAGTGAACTTACGTCGAATGACAAATATAATTTTAGAACACTCCGTTTGCATTATTCTTTGCTGTGCGACCATGAGTGAAGCCGCATGAGAAATATTGGTGTTGTATTAGCGCAGTAAAATCGGAAGAAATGGTGCGTTTTCAGGAATTTTCTCTAATGCACCACAAAAGCTTGAGCCGTAATCTATCCAAAGTGTATTGATATGGTCCTTCGGTTTCTACTCAAAACATTTACGTCGATTACAGAGCGTACGTTTACGTAAATCGTTTACAAAGATGAAAAAATTGCGTTTTGCCATACTTCAGGCCTAAAAAACACCAAGGCCCTCGAGGTAAAATTACATGAGGTGGCTCATTACACGCATCAGCACTATAGGTTTTAAGTAGAAAATTTTTTTCGAGTAATTTTTGTTTGAGGCGAGAAAAAAATTCAAAATTCACAATGAGACGCACTTGTGTCCACCTTGGAACTCTGTCCCGAACTCGGAACGCGTGCACGTGCCGCAGGCCTTTTCTGTGGCACGCCAGTGCACACCTGGCTCTCTGCTAAAAAAGATAATTTATGTCGCTTGACATTGAAAAATATTCCGTAAACGGCTATACTTTTGTCCACTAGTTTTTATTTCTACGTTTTCGCACACTTAGTCCGTGCAGTTGCTCCTCAATATTGCAGAGCGCAGTGCTTGAATAGAGAAACACGATCTTCCTCAACTAAATTAGGTTCAGTATTACTTTGACGGAGCTCCCCAATAAAGAAAACAAAAACAACTCGGTGAATCACTGCTACCACGGCGAAGACTATATACTGTCGACAGAATGAAATTCCTTAGCCACTTCATGCGGCAAAAGCGCGTGTGACGGCGTCGCCGGCACGCTCAAAAGTCTTGCATCAAGCGCAAGTATCCACCGACCTTTTCAAGATCACATTGAAACCCGAAAGTGCATGTATACCAAGGCTGAAAACATCAAGGTTGTAACAGTAATCAGGGTTCCAAACTCAAAAGTACAAGAAGCAAGGGGACTACTTGTTTCCCGATTCGTAATTTGGCAATCCCAGTCAAAGGAGCATGACAAATAAATCACTTCGGACTGGCTACAGTTTCAACACTTCGTGCTGGCATTGCGTCCTACTCATGCTACTCAGAAAGTAAGGTAAAAAAAAAAACGAAAATTTCCCGCATTTCCCCGAGGGGAAGAATGTGAAAGTGCGAATGCACGAGTTGAATTTGCGCGGTTCGGTAATCTTCGCGAAAGAGAGATCACACACACACACACAACTACAAACAAAGAAAGATGCATTTATTCACAGACACCTATTTGTGTTGTCGTTGTACTTGATTGCTAGAGCGGATCTCAGCTTTGAAATTTCGTGTCAGTACTCCTATAAGCGGGTGCATTAGCCCTTCTCACGCCCGATTCCTGGCCAATCCCCCACGCGGGTATGTGCCATGTCAGCGGCCAGGCAGCGCGCGGCCATCTCCCCCCGTTGCCAAGGAAGACGAGGAGATTCCTGGCCAATCCACCACGTGGGTATGCTATGCGGACATCGCCGGTGGACGCAGGTTCAGGTTCGCTTAAGAAGTGCATTCGCACTTAAAAATGAACAACCAGGCAGCTTCCTTTGATGCTGGCTATTCAACTGGGGAAGCGCTGAACATCTGTGTGCAAAATGTGGAAGTCAAAAAAAAAAAACAAGTGGCAAGAAATGTCATGTTTGGAGCGAAAGATCACCGGCGGTGATCTTCTCTGGGCCAGATGAAGTGCGCTAGGCAGGGAAAAATGACTCCCGCATAACACAGAAGCAGTTTAAACTACCCGATAACAGCTACTAAAAATTCTCGCTTCTTTTATGCGAGTGTGCAAAAACCCAAATATAAAAAGTGGTGGACTGAAGTTCAGCCGCTTACGGTGTATTTTTCGGAATATCAAGCGACACAAACCACGTTCGCTTAGCATAGAGCCAGGTGTGCACATGCGTGCCACAAAAAAGGCCGGCGGCGCGTACGCGTTCCAAGTTGGGTACAGATTGATGATTGATTGATTGTGGGGTTTAACGCCCCGACGCAACGCAGGCGATGAGGCGCGCCATAGTGGAGGACTCCGGATTAATTTTGACCACCAGGGGATCGTTAACGTGCGCCGAAATCTCGTACACACGGGCGTTTTTGCTTTTCACCTGCATCAGAAAAGCAGTCGCCGCGGCCGGGAATCGAACCCGCGACCTCGTGCTCAGCAGCGCAACACCTTAGCCACTGAGCCACCGCGGCGGGTCCAAGTTGGGTACACAGTTCCATAGTGGACACACATGTGACTTATTGTGAACGTTTTTAAAATTTTTTTTCTCACCTCAAACAAAACTTACTCGAACGAAATTTTAGAAATTCGAAGCTGAAGTGCCCATGCGTGTAATGAGCCATCTCATGCAATTCTACCTCGTAGGCCTTGGTGCTTGTTTTTAAGTCTCAAGTTTGGCAAAAACACGTGTTTTGCATTTTTATAAGCGCTTTCCATAAAATACGCTCTTTAATCGAAATAAATAATTTTTATTAGACACTCAGAGACCATATCAATGCACGATGGGAAGCTTTTCTGGTGCCTTTGCGAAAGTCTGAAAGCGCCATTTTTTCGTTTTACTTCGCTAATACAACGCCAGAAATCCTTACACGGCTTCAGTCATGGTCCCACATCAAAGAACTATGCAAGCGGAGTGTTTTAGAGTAATCTTTGTTATTTTACAAAGTTTCCCTCTTCATTAAAATTTTAATACCTGAAACCACATTTGTTTCAAAAACTTTCAAGGAGCCCTCAAAAGACGGCAAAATTTGTTTCAACAAGAATACTCCCTGCATACCACCTACACTTAATCGGCAACTAGCATACATTTTTTCAATGAAATTGGCAGTGGTCGATTTTCTGGCTGGGACTTTTTGCGTGTAATAACCGGGCTTCTTGATGACGTCATTCGGCGGCAGCTCGGCAACGACACCGATACAGTGCCGACAATTAGAAGCAAATACCGCCGAAGCCATCTGTCTATCGCTGCGCTGGTGTGTTGTTGGGCATACTTTTCTGAACTCTACCATACACTTCTAGCTATTTTTAACCGGGAGGCTATTTATAGCAGGACCTATTTTGATGAACGCCCCGAGTGATTCAAAGTGTAAAGTGTGTGCGCTGCCTTCAACATGAGGCTTGATGTCAACTCCACTTGTGGACTCACGGAAGGGCGAGAAACCGCCGAAAATACTAGTTTTGAAGATGCCGACACCGCAAAAGCTAGGCCTCCGCAAAATTTAGCTACCGACCTTCAAAAGTTGTCTGATGTGTGAACCACTCCGCCATTCTAGGAACTGGGCAAGGTGCCAAAGCTTGGTGCACAGAGTAGTTATTGTGTGTGTAGTGTTTGACGTTTACCAGATAGACCGGCACTTATAACGTTTGTTCGTGGCGAAACCACCTTGCACATGAGCCCCATCATGGTCATACCACAAGGAATTAAGCCAGACAATCTTTGTTTAACGCATAAAAGCTATCGCACCATCGTTCTATTCCCGACCAGGCCCTCGAAGGCCCTGCTGATTACTTGCAATTGCAGTTAGTAACACCTTTTGAACAAAAATAGCTTGCCCCATGTCTCGTTGTAGCGGCTTTCTACTAGAGGAAAAAAGGTGGGAATGTAGAAAAAAAAGATGTGATTGTCTTTTTGTGATGGGAAATGCGCCTCCCAGTGCAGAAGCACGTCTCCGAACGTCTATTCAATTTAGCCGGTCTGAAAGCGCCCAATCGGTTGTCTGCTTGATTTCTGCTACCACGCCACTTCTGTCGTTGAGCTGATATCCAGCTAGCACATGCATCGTCGTATGTAACGCAGGGCGATGTTGTGGCTCGCATTTTAGTAAAGCCCGCCGACGGCGGGCATTGGGCAATGCTGACAACATAGCAAGCGGCTTACTGTAACGAGGCTTGAAAGGCCACACAAGCACCCAGTACTGTCTGCAGTTGTTACTACCCGCGGTTAACTTTCATGGTTCCTTTACGGAAAAATACGACCTAAATCACTATTTAGGCTCGTTTGGTCGATACAATGACCAATACAAAATATTGCAAGCTCAGCCTGTCGTATGGTGCGTAGGAACCCGCGTTGCTTCGTCATATCCGTAGGCTCATCATGGTAAGTACGCAGTGCCGCATTTGCTTGTATTTGTCGACATACATATTATTTATTTATTTATTTACGCGCCGATAATTTTGTTATTCATTATTTATTATTTGCTTGCGGATCATGATTTTTTTTCGCGAATGTATCTGAATGACACTAAGAACCAATGTAAAGCCCAAAAAATACCTGCAAAGAAGCGTTACCGGGGTTCTTTAAACGCCCGAGCACCGACGGCCCCAGAAGCCAGTGGCTACGCGATCCCCATTGGCCCTTACTTCCCTGCGTTTGCTTAAGTTATATACCTTCCCTGAAACAACCCGGCTAGGTGTGCACCACTGCGGGAAGGCAACCTGTTCGTCGCGTCCCCAAAGGCAATAAAAGGAAATATACACAAAAAAGACAGGGGAGTCTCTGGTGTGAAAACGGGAAAGGAGAGACAGAAAATTGCTGTCCCCGCCGATAAAGCCGCAATGGGAGTCGCAGAAAGAAAGAAAGTGGGCGCTCTGGCCGCATATTTTGGCAGCAACTGCGTAAGCGTATTTTATGTGCTACAGTCTACCTGCAGGATGGCGAAGCAGCAGCGCTTGCAGACAAACTGATTCTACCACCTAGAAAAAAACATTAAATACCACTGGTGCGTATAAAATTGTTCTAAATGAACCAAATATTTCAATAAATACCTTTTAAAACCGACGGACTAGCATACCTGATTCACGCGGAACTCTAACATAATATCTGGCCAGACCAGCTCGCTGAAACGGTCTTTAATCCGAGCGACTGTCGTACACACTTATGTTGTCAGACCTCCGGGTTTAATAGTATCTGGCACCTATGCTTCTTTTTCATCTTATTTTAAGAGGAGAGTACCGCAAAAATGCCTGATGAATGGTATGGCACGGATTCACCTGGTGACAGTCTCGATCTCTCGAGACGGAGTACATCCACCGATACGACCTCTAATCAGGGGTTTACGCACATGCCTTCAATCAACACGATGTCTAAGACGGCGATGCCTACGACGGCGATGCCTACGACGGCGAAGCCTACGACGGCGATGCCTACGACGGCGATGCCTACAACGGCGAAGCCTACGACGCCGATGCCTACGACGGCGAAGCCTACGACGGCGAAGTCTACGACGCCGACGACTCCTCAAAGTGAGGACACAGGGTCTTGTTTTCTGATTTCTTTTCTTCTATACGCACTACACAACCTGTGAATTGATCTTCTCATGCTGCCTGTCCCTGAACACCGGCTCGCTTTTGCTCCTGTCAGCTTAGATGGTCGGCCAAAATGCTATCTAGGACGTGTAAATATACATCTAAACTTAACCATAACTCCTTATTACATCATGCTAACAGTATTATCCTGGGAACTGCTTTTCGCTTTTTATTTTCAAATCACTCATACGGACTTATCTATCTCATGAAATCCACAGAAAAGCATCAAGGGGATGTGAGCAGCACTCCTTGGGTTCAGTGGAGCACATTAGGGCAAACTATACATGGTTCGCGCACATTTCTTTTGCAAAATATTCGTGAAACCCCTTCGCGACAACAATGAGAGGTGAAAATAAAGCTGCCATTTAACCAGTCTTTTTAATGACGCTCAGAAAGTTCCGTAAGGTATAGGACTGCGCAAGCTGGGGACAGGAAGCGTCAATATCCTGCGTAAACGTAAGAGAACGGCGTGAGGTTTGCGAGTTCGGTGTAGTAAGGTATATGGACATCCGCTTTGCCAGACGCGGAGCTGTTCTGCTGCGGAGCTTCTCATAACTTCACACACCTGGTCTCTAGACGTCCTTTCTGCAGATAAATTAGGCGACAAAGTAACAACTTAGTGCGCGTGGAGCATTGCCGGCCGAAGCATAGCCAGCCACAGTGGTGTCCGATACGTTTGTGGCCGTTCATGGGTCGATCCGTGAAGGGAACAGTTCAAGGTTCTCTATCGTGTTGCGTACGAGTGACATGTGGAAGCCACGACAAGACACTAATATGTTGGGAACCACCGCGAGCCATTAAAATGGGCCCCTGTGGCAAGCAGTGCATTCCTTTATACAACCGTTTCCGTTATCCAGTCTCCTTGCACTCACAGATGAACACAATCGGAACGCTGACTACGGTTGGTTGCAACGAATGCTTTGGTGCACACACCCTCCTAGGAGATGTTTAGACGTGGAAAGCTGTCACCGGCCGAGGGAATGCGGGTCGCAGTATTACGCGTTTACGCATCGTGCAAGTGTTGTGCATATCTATGTATAAATATTAAGAAAAAAGTCCTCCCCCTTCCCACGAGGGGAACCCTGGGGGGATGCAAGGCACCTCACGGGGTTCAATTCCCGTTTCCGTTATTTTGATTACCCAAATGTGGTTGAAGTGTAGTGACCCTTAAGTGATGCTCAATCACACGTAGAGTTCTAAGTACGTAAAGACCGTCTTCATCGGAAGATTGAACGGAGTCGTCGTAGACAAGCGAAAGCACGCGCTTAACTGAATGGGCGCCGAGCGCTCACCGCTTTATATGCGCGCTTGAAGGAGAGGAGACAGCGGAGAAAGTTGCGCATGCGCACACGTGCGCGCACAAGCGCGCCGGAGCACATGCGAACGTAGGCGAAGCGCGCCAGCTGTTATGATAATGAGCCGGAGAGAGCGCATAACGCACAGCTGTTGGAGAGAAGAACGGAGGAGAGTTTGCGCATGCGTAATGAGGAGTGCGGACTACGCCGGTCAACGCGGGACAGGCCGAGTGTAAGAGATGCCTTGCATCTAAAACTGGTGTCGAAACAGGTGACCGTGATTACGCAGTGACAATACTCCTGGTAAAACTCATCAACTGTAAGTGCAAAGTTCCTTGTGCACCTCTTTCTGCAAGAACTACGCATGCATTCTACCCGAAGAGCTCGTCAAAAGCTTTCCTAAACATACGTTGCTGAAACATTTTTCTGATAAAAAATAAAGCAGTTCCAATAAATGAGAAAGCTGTCAAAAGGCGAGAGCAGCCGCTCGCCATAGGAGCTCTGTCATCGTTCACTGCTCTATGATACCTTTCCTCTCGATCTTCCCCCTGTATCATTTCTGCCGTGATAAATAGAACAGAGGTTTTAAAGTGCAGTTTAATATACCCGCCTTTGAAGTGCTCGCGCTCCTTCTTCCGGGACAATTCGCATACTTTTCTTTATATTTTGCTTCTTGTTCTATTTAAAACAGTGCGAGGCGAAAATGGGAGCCAGCATAACGTTCTGCCTTGTGAGCTGATACTGGCGCAGGGGAAGGTGATTTGAACGTCCTTTGCCGACATTGGTTTTCCTAACCACTGATGCCACCCCGCAGCATTATTGTCCTGAACATTCTGTACACACCGCTGGCGTCGATGTTGCTTCGCAACACCACACGATATCCCGAAACTATGGAATTTTGGAACGAGTCAGTTATGGCTGTGGCTTTCCTACACGAATGCATGATTTGCGACCGCGCCTCTGGCAAGACCCGTTAGATGCTTTTAGCATCACTGGCGAGCTTCTTGCGGTACAGTAGACTTGGATAGGACGTGAAGAGGCTAAGTAAAACTTGAGGTGAAAACAATAACGAGGGAGCAGCCATTGAGCCTGCTACAAAAATTGTAACAGTCGGACCCACTCCGTGTATGCTGCAGCAACTCCGGATTTCTGCTGCTGAAGGAGACGGGAAAACATTGTGCTGGTTCACAGTTTCATAGCTAGAATTTTCATTTTCAATAGAGAATAACGTCGAGTCCGTCCGCAGACGAGAGAAATGAGGAGGACCGCAACGTGCTTCAAAAAGGCAGCAAGAAGTCCCTCAGCCTGGAGGCAGTGGCGGTGCCAGGCGACGATGAGGCGAGGGGTTGGTTTTAAGTCCAGGGCCCAGGATTGAGCACGCTTTATGAAGCTTAAGTTTGACCCTTGCCCAGAACAGGACCGGCCTGGGCCATGGAAGTCCACATTTCAGCCCAGCCCGAGCCCGGCGCGGGCCTTGTCCAGGCACGCCCTGTCGATCCGAGGTCCGCTTGCCCATTTCATTTATTTTTAAGCCTCGGGAGTACCTGCGTGTGCGTGATAGGCCTGGGCTTAGACGCAGAGGAAAATTTGTTGTATGGTTGCGTGTCTTTGTAGCAGGCCATCAGATTAGGCATCTAAAGTGTAGCATATCAAGAACTGAAATACAAACCATTAGGTTCACCAAATGAATGTACAGGCGCTTTCACAGTCTTCAATGCACGCCATATACACTTATAATAGCTCGGATTCTTACTTAATACACACCATTCCTTTTGGTGAGAAGATTATTGGCAACGTCACGTGGTTGTCGCGGCCACAAGTTGGCATTACTGAATTTTTTGTTCCTCGTTTAGATGCACGCGTAATCAGGTGCATTGAAATAACTTACTTGCAGTGATTGCTCAGCCGATGCGTTTGTTTCTCTAGCACGCAAGTTCTATGCCGGGCCACGGCAGCCGTATTTCGATTTGCGCGACCATTATATATAGACATAGCGGCAGAGCTGTAAGTGGTCAGAATTCACTCCTTCCCCGGTGGAGCATTTCTTGTAATCGTATCTTTGGTATGTTGTACACTCAAATGCATTATCTTGGTTCAGAATGCGAAATGACATTAAAACTAGTGTAGTGACTATCAAACCTAACAAAACACGTTTTTAAAACAACGTCTAAAACTAATAGTAACACCGCAAAAATAAACTATGAACAGAACTTTTAATGATCTTTTCTACCCATCACGCCGGAGCTATCGACGGTCAGGCCCATCAATTTGGTCCAGAGCACGACACAGGACCGCCAATAGTCGACTTCAGATAATGAATATTCGACTGTAATTTTTATTGTACAAGAGCTGGCCCTTAGGTAAAGCGTTTTTTCAAATATAGAAAACAAGTACTGGAAAGTAGATTTCAACTTTGTAAAATGCCTATGGGTGGTTGATGTACGGGCTGCGCAAAAGCTGAAATCACCGGTTTCAAAGGTGCTGCGAGGTGGCAGCAAAGCGCAGGACACGACGGTCAACAAGACTCGCGCCTTCCGTACCGGTCTCCCTCTTTTGCGTGCTAAGAAGGGCTGGCAGTCGCATTACAACTTATAGATTTTGAACTTTGCTTAAAACCCGCGAAGTGAAATTTATATTTTTTACATTTTTCTTTTGTCTTAGTGTGCCGAACTTTTGGGTGTTAATACAAAAAGCGGCGCTAATGCCGGTAATGGTGATGGAATGTGGTGCAGGGGGCCTTACAGTACACAAGCTCTTTTGCTGCTTCGATCTGTGCTTCGATCTGTGTCAAAACCCTGATCTTTGCTTCTTTCAGAAAAGAGGGACGGCATGCTTGTGTGCATCCTTGGAAGGAATCTTATAAACAAGGAGAGGTGGAGGAGCCGTTCTTGTGACTACACGATTTTCTCTGACTTGAGTATCGAGGGCGGCAAGGTGGTCGGCACGTACGGGTACACATCGTGGGATCTGTTCAAAAGGGTTAGTCGGAATCGCCAGGAAATAGCGCGATAAAACCTTCTCTCATTCAATACTGTGGAGGTTCTACTCAGGATTCAAAACGCAAATTTACCCACGAGTACATGTCATAAAAAAACTTGTATAGTCTCAAAACATCTTTTGTGATAATAATTGCGCTAGAAAACCATGAGTAAATGTAAAGTTACGGGACCATAGACGGCAGCCTTGCGCCTGTAAGACGGGAAAAGGTATGCAGGGCCTCTTTTTTGCAATTGAAAGAACGTTAACGTGTAAACGCGTTATGCCTAGTATCGAAGGGCTAACGTACCAATAAAGTCGAGAAATATAGCATTTGCACTGCACAATTTGCGTATTATGCAAAAAGTTGAAAAAGTGCGACCGTAGGGTATCTCCTCCACTGTCCGCAGTATGATTTATCTACATATTCGATGGCTTACCTGAAATTCTACAGTTTGCAGATAAGTGTTTCAGGTAGGTGATGCTGATATTCACGTCCGAAATTTCCTTTTTTAGGTTGCACACAGCTTGCGTATCTGTTGACCGTAGAGTAATTCAATATGATGTGCAGCACTGCAACTTTGAAATGGAAAGGTAGTTCAGGTATGGGAGAGGGAATTGTTCATATTGACACGAAGCACCGATAGGCAACTAACAATGTGTGTAGTTATGGGGGATTTCCCATAGTTTAACGAGATTGTGAGACGAGTTCCCGTAGAAGAGGACGAAGTGTGATGGCTGCGCATTCTCCAGGGTGTGGTAGCCGCGCCCATCCACTCGCGTTTCATATACCGCAATTACATTTTTTGGCGGCATTCTGCCCTGGTAACATCTTGTGATGGCGGTGCTGGGCCTTATGAGGAGACGGAGCTTCGAAGAGGTCATTAGGTTTTTGTTCATTGAGATTCACTCCGACGACCGAGCCGCTACCACAGCAACACAACCCCGGTTCGAAACGACGCTCCAGTGGATACTGCCGCTTTCGCAAGCCTCCACATAATTCAGTCGCTCCCCACTACCCTTGCTTCTTCTATGGCACGAGTGACGAGGATGTGGAGGACTGGATCTTGATGTACGAGCGCACCAGACGATCATGCTCGCCAACCCGTGTTTCTGTCGCAGAGGTACGACCCTGACGTGGTTTCTGATGAACGAGGCATGTCTCACCAGCAGGGACGTTTGCAACAAAGACCTAAAAGGCATATTCGGGACGTCCGGTAGTCGGCGTATAATAGCGAAGAACAATCTCGGTTCTCGCGTGCAGAGTACCACTCAGTCCTACGTCGCGTACATCCTTGATGTACTGGCCCTTTGTCAAAAACCTTGACCGACAAATGTACAAAAAAGGTGACTCGTTCGGAAGTGCATTGCGGACGACGCGTTTAAACTCTTTGTTTTCAAGAACTTTGACAAAGAAGTCAACATTTTCGCCGAAAGTGGCCTCTTTGAGCAGTTGAAAAGCCGCCGCATTGTTCAATATTTCACACGACTTCCGAATACGGCTGCGACCTCGTCGTGTGCCGACAACGTCCAGCCAACACCAGCTGAGTTCTCTAAGACAAAGACATTACCGACTTCCAAAAATGCGACCTGAAAAGTGTGTCGAGAACTTCAGGCCATGATTCCAGCTACTTTTCAGCCTAACCCACAACCGTCCAGTGGGCCTGGTGTATCTTCATACAAGGCGTTGTACTCGACGAACTCATTAATTTCAGACTATAGCCCATTTGCGCCGTCACTCATCTATATGGGTGCCCGGTTACTTCGTTGAACACACCTCGTCGTGACAATATACCGGCCCGCTTCTGATACCGCAACCCACATAAATGGAGGACGCGCGATTACCACCCAATTTGCTTCAACTGCTGCCGTCCGGGCACGTCGCCCGCTACTGCCATAACCACTCGCTCCCATCGCGCCCGAGAAACTTCTCCCAGCACACCGACCAGGGCAATCGACGATTCTACGCCAGCTGTCAGACGCCATCGCCAACCTCTCTAATTCTAACGAAGATTGCTGGTCCATTCACTCGTCGTCACCGCAGACACGTCCATCCCATTCACCCCGCCGCTCTTCCTCGGCATACCCGCGCTCCAAACAGGAAAACTAGACAATGCAGCCCTCGGAGGTACCACTGGATATTCCCGACCACCAGAAAACCCTCTAACAATGCTGCCTGGCGAAACGAACTTGTTGAGCGTTTGGGTTGACAGTGTCCTTGTCAGTGCACTGATCGATACAGGGACGCAGGTGTCAGTGATGAGTTTGCTACTTCGCTGCCGCCTCCGCAATCTTTTGACGCCAGCCACTTCTCGTCTACGAGTGGCTGACGGAGGAACTGCTGCCATCGCGGAGGTGGGCACTGCACGCGTCACAATTGCTGGTCATGACACTTCTATTCTGTTCACCGTTTTAGAGCATTGGATCCATGACCTCATTCTGGGCCAAGAGTTTCTGCCGCCAATCACCGTCAAGGAACCCTTGCCCCGTCTGTGCTACCTCTAAGACACCTGTTTGCCACCTAAAGACCTTTCTGACGCGTCACTGTGTGTATCTCCCTCTGTTCCGGACAGCGATTACGTCATTTCTTTAATAACAGCCGTTTTACTGGAGCGCAACGTGACACTCCCGCACACAGTCATTGTGAACAAAGTAATGGTACTCACATTTCGGACGCGACTGCACCGACCGAACCTTTTGTGAAGATGTTGGACCCAGATTTGCTTCCTATCCAAGCCAAGGAACTCCGCTGCCTTCTGGCTATATTTCGGGAGATTTTCGACCTTAACAATCGCCTTTTAGGGGAAGCCTCTACAGTCCCCCACCGGAATAACACCGGCAGCACAAGCCCCGATCACAAATGCCCTTACGTAGTCTCTTGTACAGAGTAGCAAATTACACAAGAAGTAGATAAGATGCTAGCAACGGACATCATTGAAATTTGGTGTAGTCTATGGGCATCACCAGTATTGCTGGTCAAGAAACAAGATGGCACATGGCGGTTTTGCTTCAACTATCGACATCTCAACGCAGTCACAAACGAGGTGAATCCGCTCCCAAGGGTAGACGACGCCCTTGACTGCCTTTACGAGGCTAATTATGTTTTGTCTATTTACTTTAGACCTGGATATTTGGAAATCACGATAGATGAAATGGACTATGAACAATCCGCCTTCATCACATCCCACGGTCTGCACGAGTTTAAAGTGATGCCATTCGGCATTTGTTATGCTCCAGCTACAATGCTCAGTGCTCCAAGGCTTCACGTGGTTCCCCTGCCTCTGTTACCTGGATAACGTTATCGTATTGTACCATGCCAAAGATGACGCAGTTCTCTTCGAGGAAAACAAGTTTATTGGAGCGAACTTGTGCTCCCATAACAACACAGCGAATACACAGGCGGTGAGGCAGCAATCAGCAAAGTGACGTACGCAAGCCAGTTTTCGCGATCAGAATACCGCGGCGTCTCCGCTGCAGGCTTTTATCTTTCGACGCGAGTGTTTCTCGAACCGTCGATTTACATCCAGAACATTGTAGATCAAAGAAGATTATTCGAGGCTACTGACGTTAGGGCGGAACACTCTCCGTATCAAAATGAGATAACCCGTGCGGCATTAAAATAAAGAATAGAACATGCACTTCGCTGGGACGCAGATGACACAGCCGTGCACCACGGGGCAGTAAAAACAAAACATAAAAGAACCAGATGCCTAGTATAGCCTACGTGATACATCCTACATCCTACATCTAGAACGTCCACGTACATTGACAGCATTTCCGCAATCGTCTTGTTGAAACGTTCCGTTTGTCCGTTTGGTTGGGGGTGGTACGCCGCCGTTCTTCCGAGGTCCGTGTTGGTGTAGCGTAAGATTCCTTGCATCAGCTCCGCAGTGAAGGCTGTTCCGCGGTTCGTGATTAGGACATCAGGGGCGCCGTGTCATAGCAAAACTACGTTTAAGGAGAACTTCGCAACTTCTTGTGCAGTCCCCCTCGGAAGATCGGCGGTCCCTGGGTAGTGCGTCGTCTAGCCTGTCGCTTCGACAATCCACTTGTTTTCGGATCGTGGCGTAGAAAATGGCACCAGAAGGTTCATTGCAATCTGCTGGAAGGGCCTCGATGGAAAGGCGATCGGCTGCCGAAGTCCGGCGGGTCTCGTCGGCGGCGTGTTTCATCGCAGGCAGTCCCGGCAGCTGCGGACGCAGTGGGTGACGTCGGATGTTAGGCCCGGCCACTAGTACTTCACCATGATTTTTCCAATTGTGTGAGCTGTGCCGAGATGTCCGGAAGACGCGTCGTTGTGGCACGCTTCCAAATTTTCGTCGCAAAGATCTGCCTGGATGACAAGATAATTCGTTCTCGTTCCGGAACTGAAAGTCTTTACGAGGACGGACTTTTCCATACTGAATGGAGGTAAGTTGCGTTTGAAGGCACTGGGCACGGCGACATTGCGTCCTTGGAGGTAGTCGATCATGACGCGTAGATACGGGTCGGCACGCTTCTGGGTGGCCAGGTTGTTGTCAATCACGACTCCTAGAGAACACGCTGTCTTCATCAGAGTCTTGTGGCGGTGGGTGGAAGGGGGCGTGAGACAGGCAGCCGGCGTCGTAGTGTTTCCTGCCGGATTTAAAGACGATTGCTACGTGGAACTCTAGTAGGCGCAAGCTCCACCGCCGAAGACGCCCAGAGGGGTCCTCGAAATTTGCGAGCTAACACAGCGCATGGCGATCTTTCACAACCTTGAATGATCTACCATACACGTATTGGCGAAAGTTTGAAATCTCCCAAATATTAGCGATGCACACTTTCTCAGAGGCTGAGTACTTTATGTCCTCCTTCGACAGATCACGGCTGGTATATGTGATTACTTTCTCGTAACGTGTTTACTTTTGGACGATAAAGGCACCCAAGACTACAACACTGGCAACCGTATGCTTTTGCGTTTCGGCGTTTTCGTCGAAATGAGCGTGCACGGGCGGGTTCTGCAGGCGTTGTTGCAGCTTGCAGAATGCTTTTTCTTGGGCGTTTTCCCAGCTGAAAATGTTGCTATCCTTCGTCAAGCGCGTGAGTGGCTCTGCAATGCATGAGAAGTTTGCGACGAAGCGACGGTGGTATGCGCACATTACGAGAATTCTTCGCACGCCCGTCCTTGCTTTGGGTCGAAAAATAAAAGCCTGCGTTGCAGGCTTTTATTTTACGGCGCGAGTGTTTGTCGGACCGTCGATTTTAATCTAGAACATTGTATATCAAAGAGTATTATTTGAGGCTAGTGACGTTAGGGCAGAATGCTCTCCGCATCAGAATGAGGTAGCCTGTGCGGCATAAAAATAATGAATAGAACATGCTCTTCGATTATGACACAGATAACACAGCTGGGTGCGGCCGGCCAGTAGAAAGAAAACATAAACAAACAAACCGAATGCCTAGTTCGAGGCAGCATTTTCCCCCTCATTTACTGCGCATGTCTGACACGTTCGGAAATCCTAACATTTTTCAGACGCGCTGGTCTCCAGGCGAATTTCCCCAAACGCCATTTCGGACATCAGCAAATCACGATCCTCAGATACCTCGTCGACGCGAAGGGGTTTCATCTGGACCCTGAGAAAGTTCGCGTAGTTCAGAACTTTCCAGCACCGTTGTCCACGAAAGATATTCGAAGATTTCTATTACTTTGTTCGTACGTTCCAGTCCGAACGCAATCCTCGGACTGCCCGCGGACGGTCTAAGACTGGTAAATCGAGGATTGCCATATTATTAACCGGTAATTCATCTGCCGCCTATACATTCTTGCCGGGGAATTACTTGCCGATTGCTGACACCAAAGCGTCCATCCAAGGCGGCAAGTTAAAACCGAGATACAAGGGTTGTTGCCGTATAGGGTTTCAAAAATCGTAAACGCCCTTTTTTAAGCCTACATATGCTGTTGAAGACCAGGAAGCAGACGTATGTTAGAGGACAGCGGTTTAATGCGACCTTGGAGGGGGTATTTCGGTAGAGGAAGAAGGTGATGTCACGAGCCTCGCTGCCTGAGAGGTGGCTTTGATGTCTTCGTCTTCTCAACCAGATGATATTTTCCAACAAGCTCCGGCCGGTCAAATATTATGAATCTGGTTGCATTCACAAGGCTAAGTTCTAAAAATGGCAGTACAGTTACGTCTGTAGCTTTAAGGCGCTGAAGACGCTGAATGAAGTGTACGTCTCGAAGTCTGCGGTAAATGCAAGCACCACGCATTAGCGAACTTGTCTTTTCCAATCAATCTTTTCCAAGAGCCTCCCCACCAGGGAACCTGCGCAGCTATGATGTGTAAGCTACCGGAGTTGTTTAGAAAACGACCATGCATTTTGTGCGACCATGCGATCCAATTCCCTTCAAATATTCGTGATGCTTTTGTCTTGAGATAACCATCGCGTTTAGGCTTTGGTTTCTTGTAGCAATCAGTTAACGTCTTCTGCCAAGCGGTAAATCGTGCGAGACGGATGTGTGATCTGCAAAAGTCGATTTCAGCACTACCACAACAAAGGTTTGCGTTTTCTGATGTAGAGGCGCTTTCCCCGCCTTTCCCCGCCTTCATGCTGGAAAGCTTTGAAGTTTTCTGTACTTTCTTCGGAAGGTTCTCGCTCGGCCGTAACTCCTAGGGGTTCAAGTTCCGAAATTGTTTTCTTCTGCTCATTTGCAGGCATGCAGGTTGCCACGTGCATGCTTCTAATTTCTTTGAAGTGGACGATCGGAGAGATCGATGTCACACCTCCGTGCACCGTCCACCCGAAGACTGTTTTCACGGCGGTGAGATTTTCACTAAGGCGCCGGATGTCCCCAGTCACAAGTTTCCAGTAAAAGTCCGCTCCGATAAGTAGGCTAATGCCTGGTTCGGGCTGAGTTTCAAAAGAGAAGTCGGCGAATGGCATCGCTTTGGCATCAAGTTCCTGAAGAATCGCCTGTTCCGTTAACCGAGGCAGGTCCTTGCTTATCTCAGGAACTTCAAGTGCCTCGAGTTCAAATTCGCGACAGTCGTACTGGCTGTAGAGGGTGAGTTGTACTCTTTTGTATCGCCTGCGTTGAAAGGACGAATATCTAAAACCGGACATCGTCATCTCTTCCTCTGCAAGTACATTCGATCGTAGCTTCCTCGACAGCCTTTCGGTTATAAAACTACGTTGGCTACCTCCGTCGAATAAGAGTCTCACCAGATGTTTGCGTGAAGTGCCCGTAATCCAGACATATGCGGTCTTAAGCAGAACCATTCTGTCGGAGGTCTTTGATTCCGTTGACAAGCTGGACGCCCGCAATCTTTCCGGCGATCGGCGTTTCCAAGCTGGGTCACACAAGGAAGTGATATGGCGTCCATTGCAATTTTTACATGAAAGCCTTCTCGCACTCCTGCACTCCTTGGCGCGGTGAGAACGCCTAGCGCAGCGAGAGCAACATACGTGTTGTTTCAACTTGGCTTTCGTTCCGTCTAGTGTACGTTGAGCCTCGCAGTTCTCTGTGATGTGGTCGTGGGATTCACAGAAAAGGCAACAGTTCTGGGACAACCTAACGGTTAACGTCGAAGCAGAACCTTCAGTGTTGTCCTTCACTTGCACCCGTGGTGTGTCGATTGCAGATCCAGTCATAACGGAAGTAATCTCCCGACTCCATACTTCTAGGTTCAAGAGGTCAAGTAACGTCGATAATTCATCGGGCCTCTCACATCTCGGTTCTCGTGCTGATGTTTCCGTCAACGTTAACTTGTTAAAGTTGAGCACGAGCTCATACGGCAAACTCTGCAGCAGCGCAGCCTTTAACATCACTCCGTAGGAATCAATGTGAACATGGAGATGCTTGAGCGATCTTACGTGGCTTTGCACACGTTCATGGAGCGTCTGAAGGCCACTGAAGTCGTCGCAGGAAGCTGCTTTTGGCAAGTTTAGAAGTTTTCTCATGTGGTCGTTGATTATCAGGGTCTTGTCTCCAAATCGTTGCTGCAGCAGTTCGATGGCTATGGGGTAGCTGTCGTTAGTTGTTGGTAATCCCCTGATGACGCCTTGCGCATTCCCCTTCAGATAACTGTGCAGATACTTGAGTTTGTCAACGTTGGATAGCGATGGGTTTTTATGAATAGTAGATTCAAACTGGTCCCAAAATGCAGGCCACTGAGCAAATTCTCCGTGAAAAGGTTGTATCTCAATTTCGGGCAATTGAACTTGAACTCGTTCTGGAGGTGAGCTGGCAGCCTGTATAACATTACCCGCCGATAAAGGGCACGCGTCTACAAGAAGCCTTTCAGAGCGGAAAATCATGCATGCGATGGAATCATGGTAGTGTTCTACGGCTGTCAACTCGTCGTCTAATTCCTCCCCGGGGACGCAGCCCTCGATTTCTTTGTCTATATTGTTTAAAGAAGTCTTTTTCAATTTGAGCATATTTAGCTGTTCCGCCAGCTGACCCATCGGTAGCGGGGTACTCTCCGTTGTGGCCTTCATGTCGTTGATGGTCCGTGTAGTTGAGGCGCGTAGAGCAGCACGTTTACGTTTGAGCAGGTCCATGATGACACGCGGTACGCCGAGGTGCCGCTCTAGCATGAGCTGGGGCGATGCGTCGTTCTTGGGCCTCCTTCAATGGGCCTGCTTCATCAGTAGGGGTCTTCAACGGTGTAATCCTTCCATCCTGGTCACTGCACCAAATTGTTGAAGACCAGGAAGCAGACGTATGTTAGAGGACAGCGGTTTAATGCGACCTTCGAGGGGGTAATTCGGTAGAGGAAGAAGGTGATGTCACGAGCCTCGCTGGCTGAGAGGTGGCTTCGATGTCTTCGTCTTCTCAACCAGATCACATTTTCCAAAATATGCAAACCCTTGCGGGAAGTATAACAAGGCAAGCGGGGGCCAGGGTAGCACAACCGCATGAAGCGCACACGCAGCTCTCAATAGAACAAAACGAACCACACATCGGTATCATGGCAGAATACTTCTTTGCTATATGAGGTATTTAAAGTGCCTTGCATCCTAAATGGTACTTGCTTCTTCGAGAATAATGGTGATGTCAAATTCTCATTTCGCGTGTGTATTTCGGTACAGATACCAGAGACCAAAATTATAGCTCAAAGCCGTATTGATAAGATATGGGTATTCTTCAAACTGTTTTTCGTGTTTTCCTCGCACCTACACGCAGTGAATCATACGCCCTGTTATGAAACACGCCTTCCGCTTCGTTGAAGGCAATCGGTTGCCCAAAGCACGCTGTAAGCAGTCACTCATCTTTTTTCAGGACATATTGGATCCTAGCAGGCTATTCTTTCGAAACTGTATTTCTGTTGTCTCTGTCGGTAGTTTAACATCATTGCTCCGATAAAAAATACAGAGGCAGTAATTACTAGCAGTAGGAAATAAGATTCGTTTGCGGTGACATTGGCGCCTCTCGCTTTACTACAAAACAAGGGCGCCGAGAATATAGCGCCACTGGGCCACTAGTTACAGTGCGAAGTAGTTAGAACCACAAACTACGGCGACTGGGCTATAAATGTTAATATTTTTGCCCTACCACCTCTATTCAACACTATTTATAGATTCCAAAAGAGTTCTCGTTGGCAAAAAACTATATTTTTGAAAGGAGTGAGGTTGGAATACAGTATAAAAGTGGGCAATGGAACTGTTGATCTTCTTAACCATACCCTCCTTGGAGATCTGAATGACTAGTTGGAGACGTCAGGGGAGATATCAGTTTTTTTATTGCGCTAAAACGGTGGTTCTCGAACAGAGGTCCCCGGAATCCAGGGTTTCTCGAAATATTTTCTGGAGTCCCCGCACATCTCGCCCGCAATTAAAATGTTTTTTTGAGATTGCTCACCCTTTGGAGCACACGATGGCTTTGACACATTCGCAGTTCCCCGGCAAACCGCACAAAATCGGTTCAGTTCACGGCGATCCCTCTTGCTGCACAACCGGCGGCAAGCTGCTTTTAAGCTGCTCATTGATAATGCAATTCCCGCACTAGTTATAGAGCAACAACGACGGTTGATTGATCTGTGCACACCAAGTTTCAAAATCGAAGACATAGTCCTAGAATATATCCAACACATTTCTAACCTGCGTAAATTCCTCTTGCCATGAACGTGTCGAGGCTCAAGTGAGTTGATGGAGCTCAATGAAAACATGGCGGTTCAGATGAAAGTTTCCACTAAAACTTTCGTGCCTTTTGGTTGAACTGCAGAAATGTTTCCCTTTCTCTGTTGAATAACTAAAGCTACTGTGCAAGTGTGTTGCAACGTATGTTGTGCATGTGAGCATACATGGTTAAAAGGTTCAATGTGGCCGCAGATATGCAACTCTGTTTAAGTGAGGCTGTGTCGCGTATTCATAAAAAAGTCAAGAGGCACTTTTTTAAATTTAGGCAACGTGTGCCACGCTCGAGTAGTGTTATGTACTTACATATCCCCTCTCCACCCGCTGGAACGGGACCTTAGTGCTTTCACTCGTTCTCAAGCGGTCAATGGGACGTCCGTGGATAAGAAACACTGCATTAAATAAAGAAAAAGCGATAACCAACTGAGCAAAGCTTTACGGAACGTGCACATCTGATTTCTCAAGTACTCACCGTGCCTTATTAATCAAACTTCGCTCGCATCTGCGTACCTTGCACGGAAGGCCTAAGAGCTTCTCTAACAGTGGTTACCCCCACGCTTGATGGACGGCTATAGAGCTCAACTGATTTATTATAAGCCAGGGTTGCTTATGGGAAGTGGAATCCGCTTTTATGAAGGGTGAACATTTTATCATTATTTTGGCTTGCGCAGACAGTCTTGATAACTACCCTAAGAAGGCTCATGAACCTGACAAGAGGACAAACACATATATCAGCATGATCCATTTTGTCTGAACTCGTGCACAAAAAAATTACGCGCAAAGGAAAACATCGGTCGTAAATTCAAAGAGCAACGAAGGCCCTGTTTTGTGCTGTAAATATACCTTTCCCGAAATTTTGCATGTATTCCTACTTGTCGATAACCACTGGTTGCAGCACACTTTGTGACAGGATGGCAAAACTTGGCGCTTTCTGAGTGCAGGGTCACCTCTGCTGTGTGAGGAGTAGAAATTAACACAAATGCCTTTCCTGTAGGGGATGGGGTTGGGCCGATATATAGTGTGCTGGTACCTGACATCAAGATATACTAACTGGGAATAAATTACCCTCGCGGCGAACGCTTTTGTTCCTTCGATCGCAGTAGGGGGTAAAGGCTGTGGAAAGCTCAAATAGTAGTGCTTTTAAAGTGAGCGCCTAAGAGCCCCTGCTGTCGTTTCACAGCGCTATCATTCCTCCTTGTAGCCGAACGAATGGAGGAAACACAGTAGGAGGAGCAGGAAACCGGACGGGAAATTTATGAAGAAATTATGAGGGAACGGCGGTATGCGAAGACGACGCGAGATAGTCTTTCCGATAGGGACGCGCAACGAGATAACAAGGCGATCGAGGCCACCGATGATGAGCGAGCAGGAAATCCGAGGGTGAATGTAGAGCATCCCCCCATGGCGATGCGCTACGACGCAACCCACCACTATATCACGCACCTTGATGCGTTCGCTATTGCAGCGATGGCTTGGTGATACGGACCAGGCTTGCACTTTGAACAAAACGAGTGCAGTTCACCCTGCACCCAAATTTCGCCTTTAAAAAATCCTAATGTTAATCCCAGGTTTAATTATGTACTTCTAATCCAGTAATGTAGAGCCAACGAAGAGTATAGGACGCAAATTGTGGTTTCTGTTGATTTTGTTTGTGTAATAATTAAAAGAGCCATGTCTGTAGCCGCGTTTACAGAGACTTTACCACCACAACAGACCGTTATTTGCTTGTGATCGCTCTCCGAACGGCGGCATTCTGTGCAGTACATATCAGGGCTGGTATTTCCTCCGGCACCCGGCGCAAGCTTTATCACTGCATACCTGGACAACCCAGCGAGCCCGATTTCATCATCATCTTTGACTCCCGCAGTTCTAAAAACCATCACGGATCCACCCCTTAATATTCGTGCGTTGGGATTTCTCGGCATCGAATACCCGAACATGAAGGTGGCGCCGCTCAAGCATTACTTCCAGGTGAGATTTTTTCACAAGTATGTTATATTTCGCCAACACAAAACACGGAATAGTAATGGACTAGGGAAGTCATTTCACCGGGCGAGGTCCATAGGTCAGCCTATGCTCGACAAATGGAAATATTTGTCTGCCTCTCACTCTCCATGGCCCATCTGGGGCTCACGCTGCGCCCTACAGCCACAGCTGCGTTTCTGCAGTCAGTAACCTATTCATTCAATTCTATTAATGAACGACTTATCCTACCGAGGAAAACTGGCATGCTACCCCTCTAAAAGTTGCATGACGATGGTATGCGCTTGTTTTACGTGGCTGGAGTGTTTTCTTTAGAATTGACGGTGTGCTCATAATCTTTTTTAAGATCATATGAAAGGTGTACATTTGTTCGAATAACATTACCAGCCTCGGTTTTTTACTCTTGATTTTCCCTCAAATGTCCTCAAGGAATTCTTCACGCCGGCTAATGATTTATCTCAAGCCTTCATCTATTGCCACTGGCTCAAAAACGTGTATGCTTGGCTCCTATAGGAGGACAAAAGGCCATCTAACAACACTATGAAACGAAGGTTAGTAGGCAAATACGGGTTTAGAATTAACTGATGTAGGATAAAAAAGTGTGCTCCAAAAAGCTTCAATATAACTGTGTGAGGACATTGCCGTGAGTTAGTGGTCATGCCAATAGGGTGGAAAGGAATGAGGTAAATGTCCCGAGATGAAAGCTGATTAAGAAAAACTGCACACCGACAGCCCCGTCAAACAATCCCGCGGTATTTGTTATTTTCCATTCATCCCCTTCACACTTGGGCTTTGATATCGTTATTGTTAGCCATTAGACCCCGATCGGCGTTACCCGGAACGTTGTGGCTATCTGAGTCCCAGTAAAGCCCATGTAACGTTGTTACAAGTGCGCGCACCCTACTGGGCTTGGCAGCGAAGGTGGATATGGCTGACGTTCCACAAGTTTTTGAGGCAATTCCAAGCGTACGCTGCGAGCAACTAAAGTAAGAGTGAGTGAGGCTTGTGCTGAAAAGTAGCTCTGCAGCAAGAAAGTCTAAAAGCTCCTCAATGCAGTGCCACCCAAGACCACCCTCTATCAGAAGGCATGGCAAACCCGTGAGCAAGAGCCGATATATGACAAAGCAACAAAAAGATAGCAAACGGTATGCAAGTAGCAGTAAGGGCGTGACAGAGAAGTTGCCGGCAAGTGGCGTGCTCCACAGGAAGGCGCGTGCCACGAAGCGAGAATGCAGGGAAGGAGAACAAGACCACTCGTTGTAGCCAACTCATCCTATGAAAACTGGTCATAGGGGAATTGTTACAAAAGGGCGTCCCCATCTAGCTGGTTGGAAAGAGGTCGAACCGACCTTCTCGTTGTTCAAAAATTCATCAGGTACTTCCTTCTGTTGCAATGGGGTGAAGGGAACTCAGGTGGCTTCACCATAACGTGTGGTATCATTGACATCCTGATATTTTCCAGAGTGCCAACTCGTTTTTTTTGTTTCTGTTGGTAGTATTCCTTCCCGTAAGAGAAACAAATTCCTCCCATATACATTTTTGTTTTAACAAGGGGCATCAACGTTTTTGTCTTCTTTTTATTTTCGCCGTCTTTTTATTACTCCATCGTTTCTCCGTACTTTTTTTTTATTTCATATTATTTCAAAGCTGCTTAGAGCTTTCATTACAAATGGTGCAGTCCTAGAGCCTGATATACCGGTGCCACCCAATCATCGTACCTTGGAGATGTTGTTTTACCACGAACGAAGTCGGCAACTTCACTTGAAAGCATTGCGAGAAAAGGTCATCTACGACTTACTGCTCGCCTCAATTGTTGTCTGCGTACATATTTTGGACCCAAGGAATTACCACAATACAACGTTAATTCATTCTTTTCTATAACTTCTAGGTCTTGGTGGTTTCCTACACGAAGGGACACATGGTAAAAACAGCTTTACGCTTCAAGCGCTATTGTGGGTCTTGATAGAGGGATATTTTTATCTGTTTGAGTAGTTCGCCTATTTCTATGTAGACTAGAAATGTGAGAAGGTGCTAGCAGCGGCGCACTCATACAACCGAAGCACGGTAAAATCTGGTGGATGAGTAATGAAATCAGAGCTCTAGCAATTTCAAACAGGTCGGCGAAAAAAGCAAGTTATGTTTTTTAAAAAAGTGGGGATTTGATCTAGTATCATGTAATAAATAACCAGTTTTCGCTGGGTCACCCAACACCACAACGGAACGCCTTGCAGCTGCAAAAAACTCGTGATGGACGAATACGAACCATTAGGCGCTATCATAGTGTATACATACCCAGTTGAAAAATACAAAAGCAACAGCATAGAAATATCTCATTTTCTCATTGATAGCAAAATCTGCACTCAAAATTGGTCGAGGAATATTATAAAACAAAACAAACTAGAACCATATTGTCGCGTAGCAAACGCGCGTTGGGGGTGTTGGTGAGCTTTACTAAGAAGCTAATAGACAAAGTAGCGGAGAACAACGCTCTTGACCGAGAAGCACTCCAGCCACCAGAACAAAACACTGATGATGATGCGTTCCGCGTAGCACTCGTTCGTCGTCGTCGTCGCCTCTGCTGGGATGTCAAAAATTAAAAGTTCATTCAGATGCTTGTGGGTACGTGACAGCTTACCTCGCCTCCAAAGGAAGCATGGTCCAGATGCTAAGGCAGAAAGGAGCGGAACTTCATTTGCGACCCGTCACGTCCTCGCGAAGAATTGTTTCATGCGGACTATGTGGACGACCTTGGGCCGACGACGACGGCGCATTGTGGAAACACTGTCCACCGGAGTAACTGCATACGTGACGTCGCTAAGTTGCTGTAGCACTCTGTAGGGCCCGAAGTAGTGCTTCATGAGCTTCTCGCATACCCCCTTCGTCTCATAGGGCTCCATACCCACACGTTGTCACCAGGCTGGAAAGCGGCTTGCCTGTGTCGAGCATTGTACGTAGCATCATGCAGCTGTTTTGGTTGGCAAGAGCACGTTAAAACAGGAATGTTAAATGCAAAGCATTTCTTTAACTCAAGATGTCACCCGGTGTTGGCGTGCCTCGGCGTCCGCAACAGCCGTTCCAGGTGCGCCCTCTCCCCCACTCCTCCTCGCCTGCTCTCCGCTACTCCTCGCGTGTTCTCTGCGTGCTCGGATCGCGTTCAGCAAAAGGTCGGGCGCGCATGCGTCGTAGTTTGGCGTGAGAGCAACAACAGTTGTGGCGTGATCGTGACGTAGTCGTGACGTGGTCGTGGCGCGGTCGTGCCGTGATGGGGCGGTTCTCGGCGTTCGCTCTCGCTGTCAATTTCATTCGAACCAGATAAAATCGGGCATGTGTGCCCGCCGAAAATGCTCTGCATTTGACCGTGCCCCTCGTGAGGGGGATGTTCTTTTCTTCATTTATGTACAAAATTCAAGTTTCCGCATGCGCAGATTTGAATTTTTGTGTATAACCGCTTCTTCTTTTTCAATAAATCTCAGTTGATAGTTCGCGCTCGTCCTTTCCGGTTTTTTTCTTCGTGGTCCTGTTTTAACGCGCTGCTTCCAACCAACCATGTCGCTTTGCTAACTCGCCCAACTCGCACTCCTGCTGGAGTGGAATGGCTCTGAATGCTACGGAGGGAACCAGCATGCTCCGGCGGTGTCTGGTGCTCTGGATGGCTAAGCATCAACACATCATCCTTGGGTGACTGGACTAAATGGGCCTACGAGTGATAAGCGAGTGCACTGTGGACTACTTCATGGAGATCCTGATGTTTCCGCTGCCTCGGGCTTCCACAATTTGGAGCTCATGAACAGAATTCAACTACCTCATGCTGACTTCGGGCGCGGGAACGCGTCATTTTAGAGGTGTGATATGCGTGGCCGTTCGAAATATCCTGCATTCTGATGGTTATGTCCTGATTCGTGTACTTGATCATCATTAACTGCGTGGGCCAACTCATGGTGCCGAGCGATATGTTCACGCTAGTGTCAACAGTACAAATACGTTTCTGTCTCTTTGGTTCCTGCATTTCCGTCGTTGCGCTACACCTGAACTAGTAGTGCTGCGCCGGATCCTCGGTCTCGTCCAAACTACATGAACGCATGTACTGTGGTTGTGAACCACCTGATAGCTGCTTCCTCCTGTTCGACCATCGCGTCTTGGCGGTGGCGGGACTATGTGTATGATAATAAAGAGGCGACTCGCACGGGTACGGGGACACGGGCCTAGCTCGTTGTGGCGCTCGTGCGAGCCGCCTTTTTATTATCATCAACACGGTATGCACCGTTAACACACCACACAGCGGAACGCGAAGAATGTAAAAACAAACAATAACCTTCTTCTTCGCATTCCCGACTTACGGCCGCTGAAATTTAAATTAAGCCGAACAAAACATGCCTGCAATCCCTAATTAGCTGTACTGACATACCTCTTATGTTCGCACGAAACCTGCGGCAGTAGTGACCTGCAGAAACCCGCCCTTCCCAAAACGGTAAACTGTTCCAATAAACACGAGGGCTACCAAATGCGGAGCAGTGATTCGCAAGAAGGGCTGTGGCACCGTCATCTGCTATCTGCTTCAACCCTTCACGCTCCTCCCCTCCCGGTCTTACTGCTTTCTCGATAAATTGAACAGTTTTGTTCAATGCAAACGTATTTTCTAGCCATCGCAGTTCTCGCGCGCCTTCTCCGGGGACAGTGCCACGTGTTTCACGTAGAGAAGCAATGATGCTCGTGAGGCTACCATTTGATGCCCACATAATATATTTACAAAACAAAACCTCAAACAAACGGGATCATAGCAAATGAACGACCATACACACTAAACGAAAAAAACCAACAAGCACACCCACACACTATCAAAAATCTACTGAAAGAGCCCTTAGAACACATTAACTGTCTATGCCAAGGTCAAACAAATCCTACCCCCTAAAGCACGACGAACCTGCTGTGATGCCAATGACGTTGCTCGGTGGATCGGCTAGCTTACGCGTTCACGAACGTCGAAGCGCGTCGCGATGGCCCGTGCTGGTTTCTAGTGGTCTGCAAGATAGTGGTGCTATGCCATAGGTTGCTTGACCTTACAGGTTCCTTGAATTGATCTTAGCGAATCCTTTTGCGGGCACCTCCCAACAGGTCTAAAGCCAGCCTTGCCTCCAATAGAAGTCTTGTTTTCTCTCCCCTTGTTAGGCCCACATCAGCGGCATTGGAGGGTTTCCTCAGTCAACTGTGTCCCCAGTAGAGGCCCTTCCCTTCATAAAATCGCTCAGGGTGCTGTATATACAAAAAACGTTCCATCTGGTTGGTTCTTCTGCAGGATTTTTTTGGAGCGGCCATTTACCGGGATACAGCAATCTTTCTCCTGTGCGGAACCTGACTGTCCTATAATTTGCTATTAATCTTCAGTAGCATAGTGTGGACTGGTATGTGCTTGCGGAAGATCAGCGATTTTGTATGTCCGTGGCACATCATTTGAAGTCGAGTTCTTGATGGACGCCTGTGTGGTTGCGAGGATAGGTTAAACCATAAGAGAAACCGATAACTAAATCAGAAGTAAAATATGTTTCGCCACCCGTGCGACGATTGAAATGTATTTTACTTTTTGTTTGTTGCTGGTTGCCTTAGGCATATGCTTCCTAAAGCTGTTGCCAGGGGGCAATCAAGTGTTTAGTTCAAAAAGCAAATTCTACTTTTCACCGACGACTGCGTTCTTTTTATATTACTAGTTCTATTAGTCATCAGGTGGCTCTAAACTCCTCACTATTCCTGGAGCTCTGAATGGGGCATGGTACTAAACCCCGAAAAAAAAAAGTGTTCTTCGCATCGCCAATAAGCAGAAGCCTCACCAATTTTGTAATCTCTCACAGGAACTCCCTTTATCAAAGTTGAGGAAGTATTTTGGCGCAACTTTAACAAATAATCCAAGCTGGTATTAAACATTTAACTAATGTTTCTTCCTCTTAGTTTAGTAACTTATGTTTACTTCAGTATAAGCTTCGAGACGCTCCCAACTAACGTTAAAGTACTGCAAATACAACGCTAATTAGACCTAAACTGGAGTATGCTTGGGCTGTTTCGAACCCTAACACATCAAAGAATAATAGAAATTATACAAAGGAGAGCTATTCGGTTCGTTAGATTCGGTTCCTGAGCTGATACGTAACATGAAAATTCCAACCTTGCCGTGCGGAAGACGTTTTCTCGGACTTGAATTATTGTATTTCATTTATCACCGCCAACTTCCTTTGGACTGAAGTTCCATCTGGAAACCCCGCGCTACACGCCGTACTCGTCATTGCCCTTCTTTGTTCTCAACCCCAATGTTCGCTTCTACCAATCTACTTAAATTTTCTTTTTTCTACCGCAGAATTAGTGATTAGAACAATACACCCAAAAATTCTCTAATTTCTCTCGGTTCACTAGATGCAAATGTTTAGTGGTGCCTGTTATGCCTACCTAGCGTACACTGTTTTATACTGTTTTTCTTGTATCTACTTTTTGCTGTTTACGATTTGTATTACTGCACAGTTTATATTGTTACCACCTTACGCCCCTCCTGCTTGGGCCTGCATTGCCTGAAATATGTTCCCAAATAAAGAAAATAAATGACTATAAAAGGAAAGCGAAACTGAAGATTTTATGCCTTGTTTACATGATGGGTGTCCACCCACTTGTACCTTCGTTGAGTCGCTTACCCTTCTCTTACCACGTGCGTGGAAACTCTCTCTATAGCCCACAAAAATACATTGAATTTATTTGAACTTACCGAGCTGCTTTATTATGCTGTATATAATGTTTATAGGTTTAGATTGCGGGCACATACAGAAAAGTCGGTTGTTATGTCGGGTACGATTTCGTGTGTTTCCCAAACAAACATGGGGCTGTCTGCAGGAGGGTCGCCTAGCAAAACCATGTATTCTTGTTTGTAATGTGTGATTGAACCCTCCTCGAAGCAACGTCGACAATCAAGGCAAACCTGAAAAAAATTAGTTTAAATTACTGGAGGTGATTCTTTGATGCATGCTTCCAATTTCAATGTGATTTTATTGTACCCGAAACTTGCATGCGAACGCAATGCAGCAGGGAAAGCTCTTAGCATGCAGTGCAGGTTATTTGTTATAAGGGATGCCCCCTGTTTTTCGTTGACTGTTTGAGCTCCAGCTCATATAAAATCCAGGGATGTATATAGTGAAGACACCATGGGCGCTGGCGGGCGGTGCAAACTAGTCTTCGCCCTACACCAGCCTTTATCGCACCCCCTCCTTTCCATACTCGACCTAGTCCAGATGCTCCGTTTGTGTGTACGTACTTTCTCGCTGACATTGGTAATAAGAAACTTTTCAGAACGTTCGATGTCATTCCAACGGCAAAAAGAAGGAAAGAGGGGCGGACGTTTGTGTTTGTATTCCTTTAGCGAGAATGCAAGTAGAGGCCACTAAAACGATGTAAGCCTACCACCCCTGGAAGCCTTCACCATGCAAATAGTCACCCTGGCGTTGTTCCTAAAAACCGAAGTTATATTGCTTGGACGAATTCGGGATGCACCTTGTCCATCTCCTGATTGGCTATGCCTGGGTTCTTTATTACCGACCCCTTCGCTTACGGAAGGCACTGAGCTACGCAAGTGCCGTTTCGAGCGTGTCCAAAGGCTGTCTTCTGTGCACTTTGCTCCTTGCGAACTTTCCGATCGGAAGCTGCTGTTTAGTGTTGGATTGTACATTTACTTTGCCCGCACATTTACTTTGCCCGCACACTTTGCCCGCACATTTTCCAACTCACCACAGCGGGAAGAGCGACCCTCCGCCGGCTAGGGTATTCGACCCCACAACAGCAAGACGAGAGAAGACACGCAATTACAGTGAAATATATTGCTCAAATTATTGATTGCATGCTTCAAATCTTCATATTAGTAATCAAATGGAGGGGTGCTGCTCAGCAGGCCCACCTCAAATATTTGAAATTTACCGACGTCAATAAAGTCCCTCCCTCATGGCGGGAAGAATCACTGCAACCAGCGGTTTTATAGAGAGGCGAGGGTTTATTGTACGCGGTTAAATCTATCATGGGTGGAGGCGCTGTGCCAGTGACGGCACTGCTGGAGGGTTAAATTTACATTGCTGAAAAATAGCGCCAACAAGTTTATACAAAAACGAAAGAAACACATAAAATAAAAAAAAAATCTAAAACGAAGCACCCACAACTAAATGATTTGAGTTAGATTCCCGTGGGATTCTCAAAGCCGTAAAATGTGTTGCTCAGGCTAATCTCGAAAGTTTTTTGCACCAGCTTCAAAATACCTGACATTTTTCGTGGGGAAGCGCGGAAAAAGCCGATCACCCGAACATTCGTCTATATGTCACAGCAAACTTCTTAGTAGCGAACTTCTGGTTTTAGAGGTAATGATAGATAAGCAACCTAAATTTAGGTTGGTTCAGACCGAAAAACTATTTAAACTTAATCCCCCCCTTCACTGCCTGAGCGCTTCCCGGTCAACACAACATTAAAAGATGTGTTCGGTGATGAAACGCCTCAAGTGACTTTTAGATTCTTTCGTATGCCAACCTTGACTGTCCAATAAGCAAACGCTGTATCTGTTTAGTTCTATGGGACATACCGCATCTAAAAATAAACGTTTGTATTGACCAGGCTCAAATCCCATTGAGTTAGTAAATTTTGCCTGTTTAACGCACCGAAGCTGTATGTAGGTTATACCCGCCGCGGCGGCTCAGTGGCTAAGGCCTTGTGCTGCTGAGTACGAGGACTCCGTTCAATTCCCCGCCGCGGCGGCCGCTGTTCTGATAGAAGCGAAACACAAGAACTCCCGTGTGTGGGGGATTTCGGCGCATCTAAAAGATCCCCAGGCGGTGAAAATTCTTCTGGAGACCTCCACTACGGCGCGCCTCATCGCCCGCGGTGCGTCGGCGTGTTAAACCTTACGATCAATCAATCTGTGTCTACACTAATAGGTGCACCGTAGTAGAGGGCTACGGAGTACTTTTAAACCGCCTGGTAACCTTGAGGGGCTTGCGTTTCAGCAATATCTAGAGAAAAATATGTTTTTTAAGACGAACGGAATAGATCTCTATGTTGGAGGACACGCGTTGTGAGGTACGGAAAATATGTGGACGAAAAAGGTACAGCTGCGTTAGCCCGGGACTGTGCGCCACGAAAGGGAAACAGCAGTGCGGGAAGAGGGTGGTCCGAGGGCTCTGAAAAAGGGCGACGGAGCGCGGGCCGTGAAAGGGAAGCAGCTACGCCATAGGCCGGTAGGCCGCTGCCGCTGTGCAATACCAGGCGCCAGGAGAGGTTAGCGTACCAACGGGAGTGAGCAGGATGCTCCCGGCAATGGCTAGTGGGAGGAACGAGAGAGAGAGAGAGAGCAAAGATTTATTTTGCAACCCATGTCAGGGTCAGCGCTCTATGAGGTTGAGATCAAAGGATGCCCCCGCGGATGCTGAGAAGGTGGTCAAGGAGGGTTGTCAACGGCGAGCTCGCCTTGCCCAGGCGGGCAACGAGGCTCGGAAGGTGTTGTCCGCGGGGCTGGTGAAGTTGCGACAGACGCGGCCGCTAAGTTCGGCGGGAGGTTCAACATTGTGTCAACGGAAGGTCCAACTAGGCTTTCGGCTTCACGCTCTTCAAAACTTCCAAGCATCCCCCGAAATTTTTCTTGCGGGTAACCGGTTCTATGATTACAATTTAGTTGAAAAACAGGTTATTATTGCCACCGTTCCAGCACGGGTTACATGCGATTGAATGATCAGGCAGTGAGCAGTGATTACCAGACTGACCTGGTTTCCCTTACGCGTGCTGAATATATTCATGCAGATAGGTGTTTGAGTGTTTCATCTTCATTAGAAAAAAACCACTACGGCTGGAAACCTAGAACTCAACCGCCAGCTCAGTAGCGCTGCGCTTTCCACTGAGCATCCGCAGCGGGTAGCGTTTTGATGAAACGTGACCATACAGTTTTGTGAGTAAGCAAATCAAGATCCATACACTGCACTGCATGCAGTTCACCTTGCCTTGTAAGAATACCTGTAATGGTTAATCTAAATATAAGGGTGCAAAATTAGGACCTCCCCCCTCAACCGCTGATGGAATACAATAGAGAACAGATGAAAAGAAATGCATGCTGAATGCCCGCACGCACACGGTAGGGATATCATCTGGGATTGCCTCCTGGACTCCTTGATCCGGGCGTACCTAGGTACTCACGCATATAAATGAGCCACTTCACGACAAGGACAGCAGTTTAACTACTTGAACAGCGAGATTGTAGCAAAGAAATAACGCTGAAGAAGACAAAGACGAAGAGAGGGGGACACACCTGGGGAGCTATGCGGAGGAGGCTCAGGGCGCTAGCGCCCGATGTGTGTCCCCGCAATAGCGTCCCGTGTTTATTCCCTTCTCTTGGGCACTGTCAACTTCATCCTTATTCTTTTGTTACGAAGTCGTACCGACAGTCCAAACTAGCACTCTTTTCAATAGTGACTTTTGCTGCCGCGGCACCCTACGGCAATTTTTTCCCTTCTTACATATGTAGGGCGGACTCGGCATGGCGACCGCTCCCACTTGGCACCCGGGGCCCTTGTACCCCCTTCCCCACCGTAGTTACGCCACTGCCCGTAGTTTTGTTTGCGCTAAGTATTGGGGACAGGTATGACCATTGATATTGCTAATGGAGTATAAAACACTACTGTATGTATTGAGAGACGACGGTTGGCGTTGCCGTTTATTCCAGCGCGCGGGAAAAGGAAGAAGATCAAGCGGTGATGATGATTATTTACAGGTGATGATTATGCCGAGCCCATCGTGGCTAGCACTGATGATAGTGGGTGATTACGAGGAAGCGCCGGTAACATAACTCAAAGTACTGGGAGCGTAGTGACTTGATCTCACATAATTTCCCCTCCGCGAGTGGAAGCGGTCTCCTGGCCGCGAGTCAGTCGGTGGTACGGCGGTTGAATGGCTTCAGCCGGGATACATGAACGATTTCAGTACCACGGCGACGGCGGTCTGTAGGCGGAGTTACCGGCGTGATGCGATAATTGACAGGAGAAGTCTCTTCTCAGATTTGGTATGGGCCAAGAAAACGGTGGAGGAACTTCTCGCACAGTCCGGGGACGCGAACGGGTGTCCATAGCAATACTTCATCCCCGGGACGGAACCGCACAGCGCGATGGTTCACGTCGTAGCGGGTTTTCCGTTCGTGCTGCTGAATTTCTGTTCGACGTCGCGCGAGGTCTCAGCAGTGGGCGAGCCGCGAAACGTACTGCTAATGCGATGGTGCATCAGAGGCGACAGGAGCGTAGAAAAAACTGGATTCGAAAGTAATCGATGGGGAGCGGCCAAAGACGAGAAAGAATGGTGAATAGCCGGTAGTCTTTTGCTTTGCGGAGTTGTAAGCGAAGGTTACCAAGGGTAGGATAACATTCCAGTTGCGATGATCAGGACGAATATACATGGAGAGCATGTCCGACAGTGTTCGATGAAATCGCTCGGTCAGACCGTTCGTCTGGGGATGGTAGCTGGACGTTGGTTTGTGGGCCGTGTTCGAAGCACGCAGAAGCTCTTCAACAACGGTAGAGAGAAAAACCTTGCCGCGGTCGCTGAGAAGGACGCGTGGAGCTCCATGGCGCAAAATAATGTTGTGCAGGATGAAGTCTGCCACTTCTACGGCGGTGCCACAGCGAATAGGCGCAGTTTCGGCGTACCTAGTCAAATAATCTACGGCCGTAACTATCCATCGGTACCGACATTGGGTCGCAGGTAGTGTTCCATACAATTCGATGCCCACGCTCTCAAAGGGAGCCGAAGGACATGGAAGAGGCTGCAGTAGTCCGGTCGGAGGAGTAGTCGAACGTTTGCGGTGCTGGCAAGAGGCGCACGAGCGGACGTACTTGGCCACAGCTGCAGAGAGGCCAGGCCAAAAGTAGCGACTACGTATTCGCTCGTATGTTTTTGCGACGCCAAGGTGCCCAGCGGTTCCCGCATCGTGATATTCTTCGAGGATTTGAAGTCGAAGTGGACCAGGTACTACAGGGACCCATTTGTTGCTATGAGCATGGTAATTTTGGCGGTAAAGGACACCATGGAGCAGTTGAAACTTGGCGAGTTGACGACGTGCACGGCTGGTCGGAGGTGGCACACGACCGTCGAGGTAGTCCATGATGGGGCGGCAGTATGCGTCTTCTCGCTGTAGCGAGGGCAAGTCACCGTGTCCAGCAGCGCTAGGGAAAGTAATGGGTTTCCTTGAGAGCAGTCGACAGAGAAGACAATGGGCAACGAGACAGAGCCTCTGCGTCCGTATGCTTCTTTCCGGACTTGTACGTCACGGAAAAATCATATTGTTGGAGGCGGAGAACCCGGCGACCAAGGCGCCCAGACAAGTTTTTCATGGAGGATAACCAGCATAGTGCATGGTGATCTGTGACCACTGTAAAGTGACGGCCATGGAGGTAAGGCCGGAATTTTTGAACAGCCCAAACGATGGCAAGGCATTCCTGTTCAGTAATGGAGTAATTCTAATCGGCCGGTGTGAACGAATGACTAGCATAGGAAACGACCCTCTCCCGGAGCTGAGCATCACTTTGAAGGAGAACAGCGCCGATTCCGTGGCCACTTGCGGCTGTGTGGAGGATAGCGGACTTGCTTTCATCGAAGTGGCAGAGTACCGGACTAGACGTTAAGGCAGCTTTCAATGCCTCAAAGGCTTGTTGGCACTCATTTGACCAAACGTAAGCTGCGCCGGACTGTAGGAGCTTGTTGAGGGGGCCGCAATGTTGGCAAATTTCCGGACAAACCGACGGAAATACGAGGCCAACCCAAGAAAACTACGCAAATCTTTTTGTTGGCATGGACGCGGAAATCCCACAAGGGCAGCGATTTTGTCGAGGTCGGGTCGTATCCCGTCCTTGCTAACGACATGGCCGAGTACCTTGATAGTTTTGGTCACAAAACGACATTTTTTTAGTTGAGCTGAAGTCCAGCATTAAAGATGCACGTAAGCACTTCGTCGAAGCGTTGGAGATGCTCAGCAAATGTCGAGGAAAAGACAACCGCGTCGTCAAGATAGCAGAAACAGGTCTTCCATTTTAGTCCTCTGAGCACTGAGTCCATCATCCGCTCAAAAGTTGCCGGGGCATTGCACAAGCCGAACGGCATGACAGTACATTCATATAGGCCGTCGGGAGTACCAAACGCCGTCTTTTCCTTGTCTGACTCGTGCATCGGTATCTGCCAGTAACCAGAACGCAAGTCAAGGCTCGAAAAGTATTCGGCTCCTTGAAGGCAGTCCAGGGCGTCGTCGATCCGGGGCATAGGATACACATCCTTTTGGGTAATTTTGTTGAGGGCCCGACAAGCTACACAAAAACGCACGGAACCATCCTTTTTCTCCACCAGGACGACTGGGGAAGACCAAGGACTGGACGAGGGCCGAATAAAGTTACGCTGCAGCATGTCATTCACGTTTTCCTCAATTACTTGCCGTTCTGATGGTAAGACTCGTAACGGGCGGCAGTGAACAATAGCTGATCCATCAGTTTTGATGCGAGGCGTAGCTGCAGGGGCGCGAGGAAGGAACTTTGAATGGGTGTCGAACGAGGCACGGTGCTTGTGTAAAAGTTCCAGTACTAAGAGAGAGAGAGAGAGAGAGAGAGAGAATAAACATTTATTGAGCATAAGTGCTCATGGCAGGGCACTCGCCCGGTGGAGGGCATCCTTATTCCGGGATACCCAGGCTGCGACTTGCCGTCCAGGCCCTCTTGACCAGTTCTTGCTGGTGTCCAAGGTCCGGTTCGACCAGACGAGCCATCCACTGCTCAAAAGTTGGGTAGGGGATTGGGGGTAGGTTTGGAGTTTTTTGGCGCTCCCATACCTGGTGGTACAGGGTGGATTTCGGTGATGGGGTAAGGTCCGGACCGATGGTGACCGCAAGAGACGACGTAGAGGAAACGGTCGTGGAAGGTCCGCTGCCAGGGGAAGGAGTATCAGACAGAAGGATGGACACGTCGTCGGAGGAAACAGAAGCAATCGCACAGCCTTGCGGGAGCAGAACCGCTTCGGAGGTCGTAATACACACAGCGATAAATGCGCGCCCTCAGGAAAATCGTACCAGACAAGCATCTATAGCAAGACCTCGTGAAAGGAGGCGGCCGCACGGAATGGCCAGCACATCGCCGTCAACAATTTTGTCAGCGGAAACTGAAAGAATGTGTTCTTGGCGGGCGGGCACAACGTGATCGGTACGTAGCACCAGACGAGGCGTACTTTTTTTCGGGACAGCTGAGTGATGAACGTATGCGATGCTAATAGCAGGAGTGCGGCCACAAATAACACCGGAAGTCGACGAAAGAATGTCCCAACCAAGAATAAGCTTATAGGGGCACTCCGAGATCACCGCACACTGAATGTGACGAAACAGCCCGTCAATAGAAACGCGTACCGTGCAGAAGGCAGAAGGTTGGATGGACGTGTCGCTCGCACCACGTAGTAAATGGCCACTGTATGGGGTTTTTGCCTTTCGTAGTCTCTTACAAAGGCCAGCTGGAATAATAGAAATACTTGCTCCAGTGTCCACCAAAGCTCCGATATTGTTACCTTCAACTGATACTAACAACAAGTTTGATGGGTGTTCTGGAGGCGTTGCTGATGTACCGATAGATGCAGTTTCCCCTCCAAAAACTGCATGACTTAGTTTTTCGAGAGGTGGTTGGGGTCATGCACGACAGGGCGAAGCGGAGACACAGATCGTCGAAATGGTGATGGGGAACGACGTAGCGACGCGAGAGAATTGGTTGGGGACTCGGAAGTGGCAGGAGGAGAGGACCGCCGTGGCGGAGATGGGTAACACCTCTGGCGGTAGCCGTAACGAAGGTTTGGTGGGTCACGTTCGTACGTGTCGTAGCCACGTCGCTCATCAATTAAACGCCTCCTACAGAACCGCGAAATGTGCCCGCGAATTCCGCAGTAGAAACACACCGGCCGGTTGAAAGAGGGCTGAGGGCGCTGCGGTCGCCATGCTGGATAGTAAGGCTGCGGCCCAGGGACCGGGTTGACTGCTGCCACATAGCCAGGAACTGGTTGGGCGGTGACGCCTGCCAGCCACTTCGGAATAGGATGGCGTGACTGGAGGAGGGGTAAGATCGGCGGGAAGTCTTCCGTGAGTACACGCTGCAAGCTCCTGTCTAATGATCTCTCGCAGGTTAGGTGCAGCCGAGTAAGGACTGGTAGAAGAAACGTGCATAGAGGTTTGGCCGTCAAGTACTTCCCGAATAAATTCGCGTATTAGAGCTCGGAGGTCGTCATCGCCGCTGCTCCGGGCCACGGTACCCTGCTGGAGACGGAGCGACTGAAGGTCGTTCAGGCGTTGGCACGTTGTCCTCACATCCGAAACGGTAGTCGGATTCTGAAGGGCCAGGGCATTAAAGGCGAACTGGCCGATGCCTTTCAAGATGTGGCGCACGCGATCAGCCTCCGTCATGTCTTTGTTGACCTTTCGGCACAGGGCCACAACATCTTCAATGTACGACGTGTACGTCTCACAACTATGTTGGAATCGTCCCTCCAGCTTCTTTTTCGCGATGTCTGAGCAGGCCGAGGAAGACCCAAAAATCTGGCGCAGCTGCGTGGTGAAATCGTTCCAGTCATCAATACGGTGCGCATTGTTCCGGAACCACGTTTTGGCAACTTCGTCCAGGGACCACGAGACGTTTTCAAGCTTCGCGCGGTCGTCCCACCTGTTAAAGACGCTGACGCGTTCGAAGGTGCCAAGCCACTCGTCAACGTCCTCATTAAGAAGGCCAGCGAACATTGGTGGATCCCGCTGGCGGCTGGTGACGAAGTACGGTGGGACGGCGGCTGAGCCCGTCCCACCGGTCCCGCTGCCGGTTCCGCTGCCGGTACCGCTGCCGGTTCCTGTGGCACGTTCCGCTGTCATAGGCATGGCGTCTCGCGGCAAGCGACGACCCGAACGGAGCTCCAGGGGTGCACTCAGAGATCGAGGACGAGGGGTCAAGACGCACGCTCCACCACTTGAGAGACGACGGTTGGCGTGGCCGTTTATTCCAGCGCTCGGGACAACGAAGAAGATCAAGCGGTGATGATGATGCCGAGCCCATCGGGGCTAGCACTGATGATAGTGGGTGATTACGAAGAAGCGCCGGTAACATAACTCAAAGTGCTGGGAGCGTAGTGACTTGTCTCACAGTATACACATTTTGTTTAAGTATTCTCTTCCTCTTTGGTCTCGAGGCTCCATCACGGGAGAAGCAGGTATCATTTCGAAACCCCTGTTTGGGTGCGTGACATCGCCGGACACTTTTTGGTGGATGACGCCGCGTGACACCTTGATCTCATACCAGCGATGAGAGCGATCAAAAAAAAGCACGTTCGGAGAAAAATGGTTATGGTTCTATAATGGTATAAAATTAAATAAAATAAACAATCAATCAAGCTTCTCCAAAGATATATTCGTTGTGATGTGATCAATCTGAAGTGGCTGAAGCGCTTTCTGAAATCAATGAATTGAGGTGAAACCGATGGCATTTTTGGATACCAGAAGCTCTTCTTGTGCTTTTGCGATGCAGCTTGTAACAGTTGTATTCGTTTTAGTGGTAACGGAAACATTCATCTGATACTCATGTCTCGTAAGTGATTTGAAGAAGAAAGCCAGTGATTATCGGAAGCTTCTTCACGCCTGCTTCGTGTTAGCGGTGCCGTCACGACCACATTTTATGTGGCGCGCACATCCGCATTATTGGTGTTCCATCCAGGCGCAGTATAGGGGCAGGGCTGTAGTTACCGCACTTGGCTGCGGCTGTGGCGACCCGCGATCTAATCCCGTTCCCTGCAAATTGAGGTTCCGCATAAATTGTATTTACTGATTTTCTTTCCACAGCGGCCATAATTCGGTTTCACTCGCGTAGTCGCCAGCCACAACCGGTAAATTTTCGCGTTTGATGAGACATCAACAGCTTTCTCCTTAGGAATTATGCAGACACTTTTATATATCTGCCTGCAATCTTCTTTTCTCAATTTTCTGTATTGTGAAAAAAAAAGAACTTGTTTGTTTCACCCTTTCAACATTTCATTAAACCTTACATATGTGCAGCACAAGAGCTACGACGTGCAGCTGTGCCCCTAAAGTGACCGCACTGAAGAAAGAGACTGCGTTACCAAAAGACAGAGCGAAGGTCGCGTGCAGAGACGAATTCACTGGGTTCAGAACAGCACTCCTGCACAAATTCGACGCTAATTACGGGCCTTGGAAAAAGGCACACTGCAGTGCACGTAAATCGTGCCTGATAATAGTACAAAATCATTAGCAGCGCAGAAAATACAACCAGTAAATCTAATTATGATGCCGCACAATGGTTGACGGACGGGCTATAACGTGCATCTGCAACAGCGTTCCTGAGCGACTCTTCCTTTCTCGCGGTGTCTAGGGGCGTATAGAGGGGGTGGGGCTTGCGAGGCTTAAGACCCTGCCTCCATCCTCACCCATCCGCCTGACAGTTGCTCACGCTGTCATCCACAGCGACGAAGCCAACCACCTGCGCCCGAAACCTTCCTACAATTTTGTCCATAACCCCGGGAATCCTGTCCGAACGGCGCACTTACGCTTCCTAGGCGGCCCGTTTCCCTCAAGGGATGCCTAACTGCTATTCAAACCATTCACAAACGGAAGTGTTTTGCGTGCTTGCGTTCCGCGACGCAACGGGGAGTCGCTGCTCATTACAAACTACACGAGATTCGCGAACGAAACCAAAAACCTGGCTGTTTCAGTACCGCCATGCAGCAATGGTCGTCGCCGAAAACCAGTGCGGTAACGACTTCGGGTTTTGTTTACCTGCCCCCTCCCCCCCCTCCCACCCCACTACATGGTGGGAATTTCAATGCGAATTTGCTGCTCCGGCGCCCTTCGTGCGGCAAAACGATCTATTTCCACACCTACAACAGGTCGTTTCCCGCACGAGTTCCGCCGAAGCAGCAAATTTGCTGGCATTTGCACTATGTAGAATTGCTTTCCGTATAGAGGTACGCTTTGCTGGCAGTCACTGCAGTGTTGCCCTGATGAAAATAAAATTGTTTCGCTGTACGTGCTGTCTTATAGTGTGTGCGGCTAAGTTGGCTGCTCCTACGCAATATATCGGCATGAAATACACAGGTGTTAAGATTTTGTCCTCAACGTCGCATGTGCGATAAATAGGAGAAATTTCGTCCATGATAAAGTGGAACCTAAATAAACTGCCCAACCACCAGAGTTCGTTTCATACTTCTCCGCTCTGTTTCCTTAGTTTTAGGCGAATTAGTTCTTTACTTCCATGGTTTTTTATTTTGCTTCAGCAACTGTTTTTACGTATTTTTTAAGTACGATTCCTTGTTACGTAGACAAAACGGAAAATTGCAAGCAGTTACAGACATACTAGCACAGTTGCCAGAGCATGCGAATACATTTCTTGCGAATATTTTATTTTCCTTGTTGTTTTCAGTTAATGCATTTTCACTTGGTAGCTATATATTTTTCCTAATAGTTCCAGGTAATGCTTCAGTACATTATCAAGTAATAGTTGTGCTGTTGTTACGGATATTTTTATACCTTGAGAACTTAAATTGAGGAGGCCGAGTTGAAAAATAAGCGCCTCTTCCCCCCCGAGAAAAATTACTCACTACGCCCCATTTGGCGTCGTCAAGTTAACCCACTGTGCTGCAACCGCTGAGTCTTCAGCGTTGCACAGCTTTTTGAAAAGGGTCTACTCTTGAGGCTGGTGGATGTTTGAGTGCTAGTGTAGGTGAAATGTTTCCATCATGAGCTAAAATATGTTTGCACCGTCTCGAATTCAGTTCATCAATATCAAGTCACAAAAGCTCGCAAAATCATTTCTTTAATGGCGCTGCAGAAAAAGAGCGATAAGCACCTCTAGATTTCGTCACCATCGGCGCAGCGGCAGTTTTCAAACTTTCGCCAGTTTATGTCCCGTTTCTTCACGTTGCATATAATTTTGATCGTACCCATCCCATTTATTGGCCAACCCACATGCAGTTGTTTATCGAAGGCAGGCGCGTTGGAACTAAAGCTGTATCTGTTTCCACCGAACATACGGGAATGCTGTAATGCTGCAAGTCGAGAGCAGGCCTATAACGTTGCTTTATATTGCAACTGCATTTAGCTTTCGCCCAGAACTTTCTAGCGTAGCGATGGCTGGTTTGTGAATTTTTGAATTGCCCAAACTCGACGCACTTTTATCCTGTTTGCCTTGTAACCATAGGTGCAGCTGTTTCCGGCAATCACGCGTTAGGTTTGTATTGACACGGTCTGAACAGCATATACTAGAAACCATATTCATCTCGTATACTTCTGAGGTCAGAGACTAAACAATGCAAAAGTGACTTCTATAACATCAATCGTGTTTACGGCCTTCCTTATATTTATTTTTATTCTACGGTGATATATTTTGAAGTGAAAAGTGTAATTCATGAACTTCTCGGTAGACCGCATCCAAGTAGTGAACTAGGCTAGATCAATAATATTACCGCTACGCCTAAAGTGTAGCGGCCACACACTTAACCTAATGTGAGGGCGTGCTGAGGACGTGTTCCGTCCTGGTAATTCTCCTGACCAGTGGATGAAGGCATTGGTCCGCTCAGACCTCGGGCTCCAGCAGAAAGTCGTGGCTGGAGCGGATGAAGTCGTTGCGGCCCTGTGGGTATGACCACCGCATCCTAATTCTCTATTTGAATAAAAAATCTCTGTCTCATAGTGGCAGCCCCAAAAAGAAGCGTGGGAGGAGGAACAAACCGGCAAAGGCGGCAGCTTCAATGTTTCATTCCGATCGACGCCCATGCGTGAAGGAATTGCTGGGCTTTATAAATTCCAGAACAAATTCTTCTCGGGGCAGCGACTTATGATGCCCCGATTTTCCACCGGACGTTGATAAATCAGAGTCTGTAAGATAAATATTATTTTTCACAATAGTGCAACTATTAGTGGCACAAGTCATGTAAACGGTAGTTTGATGCACATCGACATGCGAATTGCAAAAATACAACTTTGACATTCTCACTTTTTCACCGCTCTCGGTACTGCGAGTCACTTGATTCACTTCTCTTCTGGATTTTACAGGTGTTTAAAACTGCACTGTCAAATCTGAGCAAGGCGATGACCTTCATCAGCGTTGTCATCAGGAGCGAAGCAGACGGCAAAAACTTCGTCGATGAGATAATCAGCTTTCCGTAAGATTATACACGTTATTACGCAGCTTCGAATAGCCATACGGAAATTCCCTTGTGGTGCCAGTCAAGTTTGTCTATGGTAAAGTGTTGTTATTCAAACGAGCAAAACTATCCGGTCGGCTTGTGTCATTTTGTATTAGCAGAAAACGCGTTCTCTAGCGGTATTTTCTGCAAGAAAAAAATGCTAACAGTAAGAAAATTGACTGTTATTCAACAATGTGTAACAGAAGATTCCAAAAGAAACGTTTCAATTATTCTTTATCGTGGCTGCTTCCATTTTTGCACACATAGCTTGCATGTGCCGCAATCAAGCCCAATAACTTCCCATGGGTTTACCGAAATCGAGACTATACTACAAAGCCCCTTCATTATGGAGCTGGCTTGCACTACGACACTAATAGGGTAATATGTATAGCACTTTGGTCCGCCATTGGTATCAGGAATCTTTACAACCAAGAACCCACGTATATCATCTCAGCAGTTCGCACGATGCCGTAAAGTAGCAATGAACAATAACGAAACAATACAGTCCACGTTTGTGACTAGATATTCTACATTGAGATGAAAGTAGGAGAGAGGTTTTGGGGAAACGATGGATTAGGCCGCAACAGTCGCAGCAGTCAGAACAGTCGAATCGATACACTGGTTAATCTGATTCGCAGAGAGAAATACCCTGAGGCTAATGAACATATTCTTCTGCAACACATTAATATTAAAGCGACACAAAAAAGCACATGCTGTGTAAAAAAATAAAATAAGATGATGTGTTTATTTTTTGTGACAGCCCACGTTTAGTGTAGGACATGGAGGTGCGAGGCCAAAATCGGAGCAGCTATCATAGAAATGTTAAGAGTAAACTATGGGCTGACTCTCATAAGGGAAGGATGGAAACTTGTGAGTAGAAACCGCAGTATGGAGTCAGGTAGAGCTAGGCGATAGGAGTTAGAAGTGACCCTTCGGGAGCAATTCACACTTTCAACTGGGAAGAACGAGGGCGGTGTGGGCATGACTATTGACAATAGAATGGTAATCACAGAGTCATATGCAGCTGGGGCTTAAAAAGCATTGATTAAGCAAATTGGCGAAAACGTAAAAATGTCAAGTACGGTGCATGATATCTTATTTACGGAGCTGTCGTAATTTATTACCTGAAGTGACAGAAATGGTGCTTGAGTGTGCGACCTGGCAGCGATCAAGAAAACTGGACAGACGAAGAAGATTTAAAGCAACTAACGAGAAGCTGGCTCTAGGTTAAAACGAACAGGGTAATGTCACCGACCACGTAGTTAAAATAACAATGAATCGAAGCGGTTTTTCACCAGGTTATACACCAGGGACGTGATTCGAGGATAATGTACTGAGACGGCTAGGCTAAACAGCAGTGTTCCACTAATAACTTGATGAAGAAGAAAAGGCCCTGCCAAGTACGATAAGAGGAATAGGTGCAGGTGGCGACGTTACAACCGTGCATCTCCCAAGGGTTGAGATTTTCTTCTGCCAAAGCTTGCGACACATTTTCCAGAGTGTTCGGAGTTTGAAGGGGCCAATAACTCAGAAAAACACAAGCATGGTTTTGATTCACAACAGGAGAGCTATAAAAGATCTTAAGAATTACAGACCCATCAGCGCAGTCAGATTGTAAACGAGCTGTTAAGCAAGCTAATACAGGTAAACCCGAAGCGAAAGCCAAGATACCTAACAGCCGAGAAACAGGGTGTGTTTACTAAAGAAAATTCTACAATGAATCATACGTAAGTCGTCAATCAAGTAATAAAAAATACGCACAGCATAAAAAACCATTTACCTCATTTTCCCACGGTCAGGATAACCGCTCACGAGCACAGCGAAAAGATTCCAACCAAACAGGACTACGGCAGGAAGATACCGTTTTGCCACAATTGTTTACAGATTGTCTGGTTAGGGGATTCACGAAGCTTCAGTAGAAAAGGAAGGAATCATAAACTGGGAATTATTGGGCCATGTTACGTCTGCAGACGACATATTCTGGTCAGTGGGTGTGCAAAACATTTTAATAATGGTAGAGGTTACAGTCAGCAAACTTGGCAGTGAGGGTAACAATCAATACGACTAAATCTAAGGTAACGATAAATAAACAACCTGGAAGTGCGCTCTTAAGCTTTTCAAGTTAAAATCTCGAACAAGTATACGAACGCAACTATATTGGACAACTTCTCACTGCTGATCCAAACTACGAGAAAGTATTCAGGCGGAGACGACGAATGCTCCAAAGAGCACTTGGCAAGCACTGATAAATTATAACTTGTCGGTCTGTCTGTATGTCTGTCGTTCTCTTTGAGTGTCTGCCTCTCTAGCTGACGGGCTGGCTGGCTGTCTCTGTCCGTCTGTGTTCAGTCCAGTGTAAACTTAAGTATGGGACTTCTCCGTGTACAAATTGTATGGACCCATGCATACCCCACGGGTGGTATACCCGCTCCACCTGTGACGGTTCATAGTAGGCGCCCAACGAGAATTTGTGTAGTGCGCTTCAACCCCTGACTGAGCATGGGCAAAAGTATAGAAAAGTAACAAATGTGGTGAACGCAGCACAGAATGGCGGCACCAGAGGGCCGTAATGAAAGCATGAAGTGGCCGTAGGCGCAAACCCCGCCTCTGTTCCTGGCAGTACAAACACCGGCGGCCACGCATTCGGCCATGATCGCGGGTTTTGGGGGACGCGCCGCTTTGCATTCGCAAAGCCGCTGAAGTGCGGTGTTCACACTCAATCTGTTGGGGTGGTCATGTGGCATTTCACACACTTCTACAAGCGTCATTTTTGGCTGTCCCGTTATCACGCTGTGATGTACACCCTTTGTCAAAATTTTCTTTTCCAATCCTAAGTATTCTAAACCGCAAAGAATTCACAGAATAGGCTTTGCCTTTACATATGAGAAAAATATTTTATGGCAGTATGGAATGAGGGTGTTTTCTTTAGTTTTCCTGCATGAAACAATACAGCCTCCCTTGGATTTAGTCTTGTACATTGAAGTTTTGCGGCAAGCTCACTGTGACTTGACGTAGAAAATTTTCACAAAGTCTGTACGTTGCAGCGTTTCGGATTAGTTTCGAAAGCAGGATGATGATGATGATGATGATGATGATGATGATGATGGTTGGGTTTTATTGGCGCACGGCCGACTATTTGCAAAGAGCGCCAAAGTTACTGAATTTTGATGAGACCGTAAATACTGAAACATGTGACTAAAAGTAAAGGTGATGCATAACGAAAGACAATTGAGATGGCTGGTGTATAGGGCCAGGATTATTACACGTGATATGACAAGAGCTGCAGAAAGTTTACCTCAGAAACACCTTGGCTAGAAAACATTGGTTCGTCGGCTAAAAAGTATGATGGGTGCAAAGGAATGTGTCGTCTGTATAATTCAGGGAAATATTTGTGTCGTGTTGTCAAGTGCCTTGCATGTGATTAGTATGTGGACTACGGATAGGCCCTTTCCACACCTTCTACACCTGGGTCCCGAAGTTCCAGTGAGCAGGTGGGAGTGCGTCGCATGTGTGTGGCCTATCCACAGCCTAGCCAGGGTGACTTCAGTGTATCTGTTGTGTGAGTCAGTTATGCAACATTCCAGTTGTGGTAATATTACGTGTAGTTTGTTGTCTGTTTGTTGACTCCAGTGTAATTGCCATGTGTTACGAAGCTGTCGTCTGGTGTGTGTCTTTAGGTCGGTGTAAGGTACTGCTGTTATGTCAACTGTGGTAATGAGAGCAGCAGCACCAGCCATTTTATCAGCACTCTCATTGCCAGGGATCCAGGTACCAAGCATATAGTTATTTGAAGATGTGAGGCATATGCAGTCATTAGTACTTTGAAAATAGCATTGATTACATAGTTTTTAGATGACTTTCCTGATGACAGTGCCTGTACAACGCTTAGAGAATCTGTGTAAACGATGGACTTTGGAATTTTCTATTCGAGGATGTTATTTGAAACGAGTAAAATGCCATACGCTTCTGCCGTGTTAATACTGCTAAGAAAATTCATTGTTTTAGTAACGGTAAAATTTGGTCATTGCGCTGCAGAAGAGACAGTAACACCAGTTCTCGACGTGTCGCTATAGAATTTTGCGCACCTGTACTTGTCCTGCAGGAACAGGAAGTGCTGCAGAATTGAACTCCTGGGTATCCTATTTTTTTCTACTAATGTGAAAGATAGGTCGCATGATATAGGATGTAGATGCCATGGTGGAATTAATTTATGGATGGGTGTCTTGTGCGTGTCTGAAAGAGGGACCGTGAGTGCAGAAGCCTCCTCCTTAACTCTGAGAGAGAAAGGTAAGGAAATAGATGGCCTTCTTAAAAAGAGTTGCAAGTTTGATGTATTGTTCATGATGGGATTAAAAGGATGGTTGGTAAGAGACACAATCTTAGATGCAGGAGTCAGTCTCGCGATATCTGCACCAATGAAGGAGGTTTGTTTTATATATGTACGTAGCTTTTTTTCGTTCAAGCTAAATCTCATCACTAAAAGCTGTTTAAGCAAGTGCTTGGGTGGGTATTTTATTACTGAGCTAGTATAGCTGCAATGAATGCAACAATGTGTTATTGTTTTCAGAGACCTTGATACGATAATCCTGGAGACCCACATAACGTCAATTCGAGCCGACGTCCATCCGAAGACATGCACCGCCCATTACATGTCATACAAAGTTGGAAACTCTATAACTGGTGTTCCGACTTTTGTAAGTTGATGCTTATTTTTTCTTATGCACTGCGCCAATATACGTTTAACGTTTGAAACCTTTTCCAGCATCTTTAGCGGAGCTTCAATTTTTTTGTCCGCTTTCAGACATCCTTTTGCAATGAGCCTTTAGGTGCCATGTAATCACATAAAGAATGCCGAATTTAGGGTCACCAAACAACAAGAATAACCACGCATAGAATATGCGCAGTAAAAATGGGTATTTAGGCCTACGCAGGCGCCAAATAGTATCTTTTAGGCATATGCATCCTCCATGAATATTTACTTGAGCAGTGGACTTCAAGACATATTCGGCTGATAATCAGCTCGACGTATTCATCCTGCGCTTTGGGAAATGTTTTTTTGTTTACATCGAGCAAATAAGGCGGACGGGTACAGCTACCTCGTAACATTTGCGAAAATACAAGCTAACTCATCACTGTAACAAATGTTATTAAAGCAATCACACCGCCGCCCGCCCCCCCCCCCCCCCCCCAATCTCGAGGTTTTCGCGCTTCGACTTGCCTATTTAATTCCCTAATAGTATATCAGTGGACAAAAACACTGAACGTCGATTTGTGTTAGCGGAACATACTGATACTTCGGAACACTAAGCTGTTTTGTTACACATGAAATTTTTTCCTCTTTACTACTCAGAACGGCTGGCAGTTACTTTGCAAACAAAAACAAAAATTTTAAAAATATGTACAGGAGGCATTTTGCAAAAATACATTGTGTGTTGTACTCGCCCAAGCTCCACGTTAGCTACGAGATGCGGCGGCGAAAAGTGAATTGAATTGTACTTTATTGACCAAGCGTGAACATGAAAGGGAATGGGCACAGAGGCACTAGGAAGTCCCAAGGTAAGAACCGCAGGCGGGACCTCCCAGGATCAATGTAAAATAAAAAAAAATGATAAGCATCAACACTAGAATGCAATGTCAGCAAATAAACACTCAGCATAAAACAGAGAAAGATGAAAACAAAAACAAGAAAATATAACACTAAGAAACAGGAACACGAACAAATTATAATTAAAACTCAAATCTATTCGAAAATTGGGATATGAATGCCAAATCAACAAAAATACGTGATACTACAGTTACAATTCAATCGAACAGAACCTAACAAGAAAGTTTTTGGTGCAGATTTAAAAACGCGAAGTGAATTAGAAGATTTAATATCAGGGGTTAGTGAATTCCAAAGTGAAATGGCGGAAAATTGAATCGTATGTTTGCCATAGTTAGTGTGTATACACGGAAGTAGCAGATTCTGGTGTGAATCAAAGCGCGTTGAATTGACATTATAGGTGATCCGTCTAGGGAAAATATCTAAATCAAGGTGATCGTAAAAAGTGTTTAAAAAGATAATTCCAATGCCGTAGCTATAATTTTGAAGTAGGGGCAAAAAAACGGAACTGATAGAACAACGGGCAAGATTCTTCTTGTAGATGGGAAAATGTAATGATGCGTAACGCTTGTTTCTGCAGTGTTATTTGTGGTGTGATGTGGGTATGATACGTACCTCCCCAAGAAGAAATGAAGTATATTAGTTGACTGTGGACAAAAGCGTAATACAAAGTTTGCAAGTTGAAGTATGGTCTAGCTCTAATCAAAACTGATACCGAACATAACTTCCTTTGAAATGAAGATTACGTGCTCATGAAATTTAAGGTGAGAATCGAATATTACCCAAAGAAAATTAGTGCTACGACGAAGTCCAATTTCATCACCTGGAGTATAGAGCGAAAGGATGAGGGAAATTTTTCTTTGAGAGGAACTAAAAAGCAGAAAGCAAGTTTTAAGAATGTTAATAGACAACTTGTTGAGGAGACACCATCGTTCGAGGGAAAACAGGTCAGCTTGGAGCAATTGGGTTAAGGTACACATGAGTTGATGGAAGTTGAAGATGGTTTCATCAGCATACAGTATGCAACGGGAAGAGGTTAAGCAGCGAGGAAGATCATTAATGTAAATTAAAAAGAGCAATCGGCCCAAGATCGAGCCTTGTGGAACGCCTCTAATAACTGTGACCGTGGGTGATGTTGCCGTAGAAACTGAAACTATTTGTGGCCTATTTAAAAGAAAGCTACCTAAGAAATTGAGAGCAGGACCTGTAATGCCATAATGCTCAAGTTTATTGAAAAGAATGTCATGGTCAATGGTGTCAAATGCTTTCGAGAAACCTATGAAAAGAGCAGCAGCAACGTCACCGCGATCAATGAAGGATTTAATTTTGTCTTTTAGGCATGCAGTTGCAATGTTAGTATAAATAGGGAAGCACGACAACCAAACTGAGAAGGGGTGAGAAGTTATATTTTTATAATGGCGGGAAAGACGGGTCTCAGTAAGTTTCTCCAGAACCTTATCTAAGAAGGAAAGAATTGAAATGCGCCTATAATTATCCATAAAGCACGCGTCACCCTTTTTGAGAACAGGAATACTTTTTGCTATTTTCAAGACCTATAAAAATGACTGGTTTTAAAAATTAAGTTGAATATAGCACAAAAAATTAGCGCCACAATTCGACGTACAAGATTTATATGGAACCCATGAATACCGTCTAAGCCATGCCCGGTAGTCTTTATTCCTGCATTGGTAGGTTCGATTTCATCAGAATAAGTAGGATAAAGAAAAAAAGATTGGGGGCAGCGGAAATGGTCAGAAGAATAAGGGAACAATGAAAGTTGTGAGCAAATAGCCAAAAAATGATTGCTACAAGCATTACAAATATCTTCAGTTTCAGTAAACGATGAGTCGCCTTGAGCAATGCCTTTAATGGGCTTATGCTGGGTAGCGTTATTCAGGAATTTTTTAACTAATTTCCATTTTTTCTTTATGTTGTTACCACTTCTATTGAATTCATTGTCGTAGTAGTGGCGCTTGGCAGCATTAAAAATGAACACAGAACTTGGGAGTAGCGTTTATAATGCGCTCGCAGATTAGAATTGAAAGCTTTAGGCTTCTTCTTTTTACATAAGTTATCTTTCTTACGCAAGCGAAGAAGTTAATTTGAATGCCAAGGGAACGGAGGGGCAGTGTAACGCCAATTGGAAGTTATTAATGTTTTACAGTCATCGGCAGAATTAATCATTGCATCAGAATATAGCTGCAAAGCGATATGAGGATGCGTTATTATGAATATGCTGGACCAGTCTTTTTTTGTTACAAGGTTCAAAAAAGTGTTCGTGATCAAAGATAGAATGCTTGTAGATTTTAGATTTGTTTTTTTCCTGCTTGTACAAGTAAAAAAAACACGGAAGTGGTCAGTAATATCACAATCGATAGTACCTGCTTGCATTGAAGAATCGTGATTAGAAAAAAATATGGTCAATGAAGGAATGGGAAGAATGATCTATGACCCGTGTAGGCGTATGTATGAGTGATTGATAACCGTAGCTACAAAAGCTACTGGTATATTTCGTAGTGATAGGATTCGCAGAATCGAAAAGATTGATGTTAAAGTCTCCCATAATGAACACATTTTTGTTTTCAAAAGAGAGCTTATCAAGCGCAAGAAAAAGGGAATCGCTGAAAGCAGCTGCATGAGTTGAAGGAGAGCGGTAAACGGCGCCAAAGACTGTCCTTTTAGCATTTGAAGAATCAATTGGATCGAGTTCAACCGAGGCAGATTCGCATTTGGGGAAATTTATGTGTAGATTATAGCATCGTAAATACGTGAGCTGTTTTGAAAAAAATGGCAACGCCTCCGTAAGGGCTACCACTACGATGAACGTATTTGCAACCATAGTCGGCAAAGCCATACATATCGAGATCTTCACAGGTAAGCCAGGTTTCAGAGAAGCAGATGATGGAGAAATAATGGTTCAAAGTGTGACGGAGTTTGAAAATCTTGTTACAGCTTTTTAAGCTACGAGCGTTGAAATGAATCGCGCTGAAAACATTATCGTTACCTAAGCATTGAGCTACCTGTGCTGGTGAATGGTGAAGCACAACTCCTAAAAAAAGGATTGAGAAAGCTACAAGGCTCAGAAAATTACCCTACTCCTCCAAAATTACAAGGTCTTGGTCAGTCAGTATCCGAAACACATGCCTTTTGGTTGTCTTTCGGGCCTTAATAACACAGTTCTCAGTCCACACAAACACCCAGTTTTTATCTTTAGCGCGCACGCCTTTCCGAGCAACCTCTTGTTTTCCGGGGGTAAGGTGTTGGTTGATGAAAATGGCTGTATCCTCGCGATCATTGAAATTGAAGAATGAGGTGGTAAGACGGGCTTTGCGGGTTTCAGAAAGGAAACTGGAACGTTTGTCTGGTGGCGGAAACATAGCAATGATGTTCAGTTGATTTTTTACATGTGTGGGGACCCAATGCACAATATCAAGATAATGAGCAGTTACTGGGCAACCGACTTTCTCTCCGATTAGTTCAAAGATCTCGGAGTAGTTTTCGCTTTGAGTTACAGGAAATCTCATTATCTCAACGTTATTTAAACGTGAGTATTGCTCGACTTGAGCCACTTTCTTGGAAAGCCGATGGTTGCACTCGGCCTGTGACTTGTTACTGGCAATAAGGGTGGCATTTTCCGTCTTGACAGCCTCAAACGTCTTATTCATAAAATTAATGGAAAGCTTCATCTCGTTTATTTCACGCTGGACACCTTGGATTTCGGCAGACTTGCTGTCTACCAAGGCGAGCTTCAGCGCGTCCAGTGCTTCAGAAATTTTCTCCAAATTTTCATCAACAGTAACCCTATACTGTTCGAACAATTCAGAAAGTGACGCGACAGTGTGTTTCATGGTTGGGGCGACCGATCCAAAAGTGCCAGTGTAAAGAAGCTGGTCTGTTTATTTTTAAACACATGGCTGGCCAGTACAATACTAATTATTGCAAAGCTTGCCTGCAGCACGGGCTGCGGTCTTCTCTCTCAATACGTATTGCTGAAGAGTCTCGGGAAGTGATCGCGTTATAACAGAACGCAGGGTGGGGCCTGCTGCTCTGCTGTTATCTCGCAGCGCATCGCCGCCGCCAAACATGCTGCGGCAAATCGTGTTCCAACCTCCCAGGCAAATGTTCCACTTTTCAGATGAGCCACCAACGGAGGAGGAGGTTCTGGCGAAAGTGTGAGAGCCAGTTGGGCGGTCGTGAGGCGCTGGCACTTGACGCCGCAGCAGCGCGTGCCACCCTCCCCTTCACACTTTAGTTAGCCGCGCTTCCTGCGTTTTCTTTCTGCGTTGGGTGTCTTGTTCACTCTCTCGGTCACGCGGACATCGCCTTCGCTGGCGTCACCGCCGCAAAACCATTGGACCAGGTGCCAAATGGCGGCGCTCTAAATTCACCCGGTTTAAAAGGGCGTATTGCTTGAATAAAATGGAATGTCTTACGTTACAAAACAGCGATATATAGAAAATCGAGACCGCGAACGTTAGGAGTAACTAGAATGATTGTTTGGAAAGGGAAAGAACAACGAATGAGGCGCACAGCTCGGATGAACAAGTTGGGGGCAGTCGAATGAAACGGGAAGGTGGCACTGGTGTCGGCTCTCGCTTTTGTACGCTACAGCATTATTAGGATCAATTTGCGAGTTTCCCGTGGCTGCGTACGGGCCGTCCGCTATTAGGTGTGTTCATCAGCCCGCCGTATAAATATGTCATCGCTGCCACTCGGAAGCTACAAGTGAGGAATCCCGATACCAGGGCTCGCTTGAACCTTGAATATGGTGCAGCGGCAAGTAAAATTTGGAAAGGAGGACAATGATTTCACGGTCTTTTATTGCCTTTAAAACATCAGAAACAACAATCGTACCACAAAGAAAGCGAATAGGGAAACAAAATCGGGACGGGCCACCGTAGGGCAGACAGGCAACGCCCCCCTCCTCCCCCCATAAATTAGCGACTGGACGGCATGATGGACATGCCGCCGATCAAGGAACGCCACAGAACTGCTATCCGCGACCAAACACAGGGGTGTAGACCTACAGAAGTCCTGCGGAATGGCTAGGTGATTATACACATTCGACGAAAGTTGAAAACTCATGAACACAGTATACAGCGACTCCGGGATGTACGAAAATACGAGTCACCAATTGTTATAGGCAGCTATTCTAGCCTTTCAGGCTGCTTTACCCTTACATCGGAACTAAGAAGTGGAAGTTGGAGCAATCTTCTTTTGCAACCCGACTAGCGCAAGTATAGAATAGAAGCGTAAACATGACTACATACTAACAGAAGGCATTAAACTGTTACTGCAGGCAGAATACCTAAATGCTTCGGTAAGATACTCTCAGCTACAATGAAGAAAGTTAGCAGTCACCTGGACCCTTGCGAAGAAGGGTCAGTGAGAGAACGAAGCGCTAATCAAGAGGCACACTATATCATATACCGTGCCTCTTGCCGCCACAAGAACAGCTATCCCCTCGCTGAAAAAATGCCTTGCCATCTATAGTAACGTGGTACCTGGGGATGGGGCGAAGCATGCAGTGTATGCCGGTGTTGCGCGCCGCAAAATTGCAGCCAATGGGCGAGCAGAGACAGAAGAGGATTTTCTTTTACTATCAGGTGGATCAGGTGGAGTTAAATAACGTTTTTTCGTTGTTCTGTAACTGGAGTGAGACCTGGCAAATGTCCATAAATTTCAAAAAGACTGTGGTCATGACCTTTTCAAACAAAAAACGCCCCCTTCCTTTCACTTATGCAAGTGACAACGTCACTCTAACCCATGTACCGGAGTTTAAGTACCTCGGTGTAACTTTAACAACCAATTTAAAATGGCATAAACATGTCGAAACAATCTGCAACAAAGCTCTTCGAAAACTTTGGTATCTTAGACGCACGTTAAGCAACTCGACAAAAGAATGCAAGCTGACAGCGTATAAAACCTTAGTCAGGCCTATTCTCGAATATGGATCGGTTGTTTGGTCCCCTCACCACAAGCACAACAAAGCGAAGTTGGAATCTGTACAAAAAAAGGCAGTCAGGTTTATTTTTCGTCGCTATGACAGGCAGTTCTCGCCCATTTCGCATGCGCATGATTTATCTTTGCAGTCTCTCGAACATCGGCGCAATTGTGACCGTGTCATCCTCCTGCATAAAATAGTTCATACGAGCACATGTGTTTTGGCGCCCATTTCTTTTGTTGCTCCTTCGGCACGCTGTACTTGACGATCTGATCCCCTGAACATTGTGCCATTCCGGTCGAATCTTGATTGTTTTAAATTTCTTTTTTTCCACGGACTGTGGAATTATGGAATGAGCTTGATGGGTGTCTGCGAAGACTCGGTGCTGCGCAATTTGAGAAAGAGTTACGTAATAATGTGTTTTGTTGAACTGTGCTGTTCTCTCTGCTGAAACTCTGTACTCACTCCTGCTATGTCTCAGAAACTGAGACAGCAGTATTTGTAAATAAATAAATACAAATGTACATTGATTATGAACAAGCAGCAGTCGCGAAGCAAATCTCAGTAATACAAATAATGCGTTTCTTGGATTCTTTTACTCATCTATTTATAATAATGTTCATGGAGTGGTTCAGGTTTATGTGCTTCTAAGGTAGAGATCGTACTTAGTGCGCAAATACAGACCGTAAGTTGTCTTCGTGTCACACTCCAGAGAATGCTAAGTATGATTTGCGGGGGTAGAGATATACAGCTTTGATGTGAAAGGCATGTGTCTTTGAAGAACGAAGCGTTCTAACACGAGGTAATGGAAAACGAGCGTCTTGGTGTGTTCTTTCAGTACGCGTTGCGTTCTAGCGCGAGCAGTTCGGAAACGAGTGCCCCGGTGTTTTCTACCGTGACTACATGAGTAGACAACAACGACGACAGCAGACGCCGTCAGCCCTAGCTCCTTACGTGCTCCGCCACTAGTACGTTAAGAAGGTCGCCTACGCCTAAGAACACGTGTTCCTAAGAGTACGATGAAACGTATTTACAAATTCATCTGGGGAAACAGGTTTACTAGGAACATCCGACATTTATCTTGAACCTGTAGAATTCGCGAGAA